>NC_043703.1:36828114-36910072 GCF_006229205.1 Suricata suricatta
TGACTCTTCATCCATAAAAGGCACTAAATCCATACTACCTAAGTAAATGAGCTTATTCATAAGTACAAAACTAAAAAATAATTTAAAACTTATGGAATAAAGTCAGTACAAAAAATTGTTTGTGAAAAGGGAAACTGCTTGTACCGACTGGGAAAGCTTCACTTTTCTCTGGGTCCTTCTGACACTGCACTACTTTGTTAATTTCACAAAGGCCAGCATAGTACTTGTTCAGATGAACTAAACTGAACAGCTTCAAAGTTTCAACTTTTCTAAGTGATAAATTTTTATCCTGGGATCAATTGTCCCTTTACAGAAAAAATTGCTAATGTATGAGATAAAGGGGATATTCAAAACAAAAGACATTTAAATTTCAAACAGCAGGGCTTTGAGAATGAGCATAATATTATCATATTATCTTAGAACTGAGATTGTCTGAATTTTTTCTTAGCTCTAGGAATTTGTCATAAAGAACTTCCAAATTCCCTTTGGTAACTCACTATTAGAGATTATTTGAATCTGTACAAGTTATTACAGAATAATAATTCTGAGACTATTTGCTAGTGTTGTTTGTTTTGTTTTTGTTTGTTTTGATTTGTTGTGTTTTAAGGAGCCAACTGACTCTTTTCTACTCATTTGGGATTCGCTTATAACAAAATATTACCCAAATCTGTAAATGCCCATAAGTAATTATTTTTTCCTGATTTCAGGGATTTATTTTATTATAAATTCCTTTTTCTTGTCATTGGCATGAATTATCAGTTTTCAGTGTTTAACAAAACAACTAAAATGTTTATCTACACAATGTTTTTTCAATGTTTGTCTACACAACTAAAATGCAATTAGATAATAAAATTTATAATTTGCTTTTATTTTCTTTATAATATATTCTAAGCATTACCTCATGTAAATAAACAAATCTTATAAAAAAAATAGGTACCAGTTCTTCGTGTGGAGAGTAGACAACATACCATGCCTTTGACCTCCTCATGACATCTACTAAATCAGAGGCCCCCAGGTTGGGTTCTAAGGATGTTTTTTTCAGAGAAAGTTTAACAGTTGATTCTCATATGAATCCCTGATTAAAAATCAGTATTCCTAAGCTACACTTGAAAAGAGAGAGAAGTAGTAATATCAAATATTTACTCTTTGCTTCCCATGTGCTAGCTTTTATGTGGAATCTTTAATGTGCAATAACTTATTTAATCCTTATAAGCACTCTGTGTGCTAAGTATAATGTTTTATCCTTAGATTTCAGGAATGTCAAATAAGTTGCTCAGAGAAACATGAGTGTCAGATCTGGGATTCTTCCACAATCTTGTGTAGTAATTTGTCAAATGGATATGGATAACTAATAAAAATAATTCAAGGCATTTGGTATTTAGATGGTTTCCATTTTATAGAATATTAGAATATTTACACATATATTTGTATTATATATAAATATTTCCAGAATCAGATTTATCTCTCTTAAGATAAATTTCTAAAACAGATTCACTTTAGAGTGCATTCACATGGGAAGAATATCTCTAAAAGTTTTATTTTCCTTTATATCTTAAGGCATGAAATATGGCAATTATTATCATATTGTTTTAACATAATTTTATTTATTAACAGTGATGGTTTTCAGAAAGGGTTTTATTTTTCCATTATAAAATGCCTCTATATGTGACAGATGCTATGTTCACCTATGGGCTAGGCATGGTATTAACAATGGAAAGTCAGAATGGTAGGAGAGATGGGCAAATAGCGAACATGTGATGTCAGGGAGCCACTATCACTGCACCTGGTCCTGAAGGGGCAACAGAGAATGTGATCATCAAAACAGAGGGGAGAGGAGAGGAAGAGGGAGAAAAGAGAGAGAATGAGAGAGAGAGAGAGAGAGAGAGAGAGAGAGAGAGAGAGAGAGAGAGAGAGAGAGAGAGAGAGAGAGAGGATCATTTAATGTGGAGAGCATCACTTGACAAGAAACTTGGATACATGCAATCAGTCCAACAACTTACAATAAAAAATCAGTAGAAATAAATGTCTTGACTCTGTTTCTCCAACTCTCTGGTCTATTTCTACCTAAACTTTCTATAGAATTAACCCAATCCAAGGTCAGAGAATAGCGAAACCATTTTCCTGCTTTCTAGGTCAAGCAAAATGGTGGAAAGTGACTACGTGAGGGGGGGGGGCGGTGAGCAAACAAAAAACACACCACACAAACCTTCAGACTCACATTCTCACAGTAAACTGAAATTCATTAATCAGCATTTTCAGAAGGAAAAAAAATTATGATAACAGAAAAATAAACTAGGGCTTCAGCATTTATTGGGTCAAAATCAGACTGAGTTACAAATAACTAAATGTTTTCCCTCATGTAAACACTGCCCTTTGCTCTTATCTTTTAATAAGAAGTTTTGTACAATTTAAGGTAAATAAATATATGAGAGATATTAGATAATTCATCAAGGTAAAGAACAAGCAATGATATTAAATATAAAATTTTGTAAGAATTTAAAAATATTTTGCCTTAAATGCAGCAATCAATTTAGACAGAAAAAAGTGTTTAAAAATAAAAGGGTATAAACCCTAAGAAAACAGAAAGATAAATATTTATGATCCTGTATTTGGCAATGGTTTCTTAGATATGATACCAAAAGCACAAGCAACAACAATAACATTTCACAGGGTTGCCTGGGTGGCTCAGTTGGTTAAGCAACTGACTTCAGCTCAGGTCATGATCTCACAGTTTGTGAGTTCTAGTCCGGCAGTGGGCTCTGTGCTGACAGCTCAGAGACTGGAGCCTGCTTCAGATTCTATCTCCCTCTCTTTCTGACCCTTCCTCTTCACACTCTGTGTGTCTCTCTCAAAAGAAAATAAACATAAAAAAAAAACCCAATAAGAATGCTTAAATAGGACATTAAAACATAAAACTATTATGAAAGGACACTAGCAAGAAGGTGAAAAGACAATTCACAGTAGGGTAGAAAATATTTCCAAATCATACTTCTGATAAGGCTCTAGTACTAAGAATACATAAGGAACTCTTACTTCTCAACAACAAAAAGGAAAACAACCCAATTAAAAAAATAGGCAAAAGACACAGAGAGACATTAGTTTCTTCAAATAAGGTATACAAATGCCAACAGTTGCATGAATAATGCCAACATCATTAGTTATTAGGGGAATATAAATCAAAACCATATTAAGATACCACTTCTTACTCAGTAGTAGCCATGAGTAGGATGACTAATATCAAAAAAAGCCAGAAATTAACAATTGTTGGGGGATGTAGTAAAACTGAAACCATCATATATTGCTAGTGGAAATATAAACTAGTGCAGCTGCTGTGAAAAGAGTTTGGCAGTCCCTAAAGATGTTAAACATATAGCTACCATTTGACCGTAAATTCCATTCTTTTTATTATTTTTAAATTTTTTAATGTTTATTTATTTTTAAGAGACAGCAAGACAGAGCATGAGCAGGGGAGGGGCAGAGAGAGAAGGAGACACAGAATCTGAAGCACGCTTCAGGCTCTAAGCTGTCAGCAAGAGCCCGACGCGGGGCTCAAACTCACAAACTGCAAGATCATGACCTGAGACGGGGCTGGCTGCTCAACCGACTGAGCCACCCAGGTGCCCCCTGAAATTCCATTCTTAAGTATATACTCCAAATATCTGAAAATAAGAATTGAAACAAAAACTTGTACACAAATGTTTACGGCGGTACTCATTGCAATAACCAAAAGTGGAAACAATCCAATTGTCCATCAACTGATGAGTGAATAAGCTTAGTGCAGTATATCTATACAATAGAATATTATTTAGCATTAAGAAGAATGAAGTATATGCCACCATATCGCTGAATCTAAGATATGATAAGCTAAGTAAAAGAAGCCAGAAACAAAAGGTCTCATATTGTTTGATTCCACTCATATGAAATATCCAGAATAGGTTAATTCATAACAGACAGGCAAAAGGTAGGTTATTGATTACCTGAAGAGAGGAAAGTGGGTAGTGCCTGCTTAACTGGCATGAGAATTCCTGTAAGTGTTATGAAATGTTTTTGTATAGGTAATGATTTTGAATGTACTAAATGAATTGTACACTTGAAAATGTTAATTTTATGTTATTTGGATTTTACCTCAACAAAATTTAAAAAATAAAATATATCTTATATTAGAATGAATGAAAAAATCATTGTATAATAATTCTAAAAGACGTTAGGCACTGATTTAAATTATGTTATTTAAAATTTCATCCACTCCAACAAGGAATGCTTAATTGAAATAAAGAACATATCTGTTTATCCCATTTTAAACTTTACTAAGATAAAATATCCTTAAGGAGTATTAAAAAGATCAAAATAGCATGTATACCAAAAGTTCTCCTTAGCAGATTACTGTGCAACGTATAAAGAAAACAAAGAAGGACATATACAATTTAAAAATGTGTTGTTCATAGTCATCTAATTTTCTGCCTACATACTTATTTTCATTATAGCCCTAAACAAAATTATTTTCTTCCTTACTTATTATTCTTATATAAAAATAAAGAATCAAAACCTTCCTTAAAATTACAAGTTCTATGGAAGTTGTATGGAAAACAATTTGACAATAAAAAATTAAAAAAAAAATTACAAGTTCTAAACCTATCACTGTCATCCACTTTTCTGTTGTAAAATATTGGGCTTTCAATGGTCATGATAAGAATACCAGCTCTGTCATTTGCTTGCCTGGTATCTATGGGGTATGTACCTCACTGCAATTACAGCATAAAATACTATACTTAATAAAGTTCTCAATGAATTCATCATGACACAATCTAGCCTTTGACCAAAGCTTGCCTGAAATGTCTGAAAGCTCATACAATTGATATGTTAAATTCCATTAAGTCTTAAGCTTTATTTATACAGGTGTTTATCCAAAGACATTGTATTTGGATCATATCATCTCTGAATCTACCACAATGAGTTTACTGAATTATTTGATGGTATGCCTTCATATTTTCAGAGTGTAGCTACACTCTAAAATTAAATTTTTTATTTAAAACATCTTTTCAAAACTACTCAAATATTTTGCCTATTTTAGTACTCAAAATGTTTTATGTAAGTATTTCCAAAAAAAAGGCAGATAAAATGTGCTGCTGATAAAAAACTGCCTGTTCCAGAGGAATATTTATCTTTCTTTTAATTCTTCTATGGAATAGCCTGAAATTCCCTTCTCTCTTATTTTACCTTGGCTTTCAGGGAAAATTCAAAACTGAAGTAGTAAACAAATACAAACATTGCTATTTATTTTCCAATTTAATTTGTCATCTGATAGGTAAATAAAATATTTATTTGTATTTTAACTGCTCATGTATATGAGTCTGTCTCAGATTTTGGACACAGAAGACAAAATAAATCAATAAAAGGAAAACAAAGAGGTAAAAAAGGTAAAATAGTAAAATTTAAAAGGGAAATAAACATAACACACCACTACAAATAAACATTACTATATTACTGTGAAATTTATAATCATTAAACATCTGTTATTCATGATTTTAAAATTAGTTGACTTTTTTGTTGATGTTATTTTCTGCATTCACAACTGATTTAGTGAATAAAACCATTATTTTATTAATAAAACACTATTTTAACAAGTGAATTGAGCTAAAATTGATAATATAATGGTAATTATCCATCCAGTTATAAGAAATAACACAGAGAATTTTACCCAGTTTCCCCGTAGTAAAATCTTATACAATTATAGTACAATATCACAACCTCATGATGACATTTTAAAATCCATTGATTTATTTCAGATTCCCCATTTTATTTGTCCTCATTTGTGCACATATGGATTTAATTACTTATAATTTTATCATGTGTAAGTTACCGAATCCACCCACAGAGCAAAGACCTCAAACAATGCCATATTCCCAAGGATCCCTCTTGTTCTTTATAACCAACTCATTTCTCTCTCAATCTTGTATCTACTTACACCCATAAAAAACTCACTAATTTATTAATCTCTTCTACACTTATATAATTTTGTCATTTCAAAATGTTATATAAATAAAATCACATATTATGTTACCTTTTTGAATTGGCTTCTTTTCGGTCAGAATAATTCCCTGAAGTTTCATTCAAGCTGGTCATGCATCCATCAATCACATGTTTCTCTTCACTGCTGAGAATATACAGAATTTGGTTAGCCTTTCATCTATTAAAAGTCATCTCTGTTGTTTCCATTTAGGGTAATCTGAATAAGCTGCTATGGGCTTTCGTGTATAGGTTTTTGTGTGAACAAAAGTTTTCATTTTTCCAGGATAAATGCCAAGAGTAAAACGCTAGGTCATATGGTAATTTCATGTTAAGTTTTATAAGAAATTGTAAAACTGTTTTCCAAAATGGCTTATACATTTTCACCAGCAATATATGAGTGATCCATTTTATCTCTATCCTTGGAAGCATTTTTTCCTTTTAATTTTAGCTATTTGATAGTTTTGCTGCCATAGCTAATTGTGGCTTTATTTTACATTTCACTATTGCCTACTGATGTTGAATGTATATTTACGCTGCCAGCTATATAAACTCTCTGGCAAAATGTCCATCCAAGTCATTTTCCTATTTTCTAATCAGTAGGTTTATATAGGTTTCTGAATTTAAAAAACTTACAGCCATTATTTTTTTCAAATGCTCTTTTTGTTTTAAAATATTTTAATTTATTTTTGAGAGACAGAGACAGTGTGAGCAAGGAAGGGTCAGAGAGAGAGGGAGATACAGAATCTGAAGCAGGCTCCAGGCTCTGAGCTAGCTGTCAGCACAGAGCCTGACGCAGGAACGTGAGATCATGACCTGAGCCGAAGCCAGACACTTAACCAACTGAGCCATCCAGGCACCCCTCAAATGCTCTTTTGTCACCTCTTTCACATATTTTTCTGAAACTCTGGTCATGCATCGGATATTTTGTTATTTTCCATATACTAGAGACTTTTTTCCATTTTTTAAAAATGTATTTTATCAAATTGGATTAATTTTATTGACTTTTTTAATTTCACTGCTTCTATTCTCTATCATCTTGAGGCCACTAGTGAGCCTATTCAACAACATATATTTTTAAAAATTTTAGTTTCATTTTGCTCTTCTATGATTTCATTTGGTTCTTTTTCATAAGTTTTTCTCCTTTGCTGAGATTATCTATTTTTGTTTTAAGAGTATTTGTGACTTCTTGTTGAGACATTTTTATGATCCTTGCTTGAAAAATCCCTGTCAGATCTCTACATTCACTTCAGTTTTCTTCTTTCCTGCCAACTTACGGCCACACTTTGGATAATGTGATTTTTTTTTCCTTTAAAGCCAGGAGTTTGATTTGTTTTAAAAAGCAGTGTCAGTCCACTGTATTGCATAAAACAGAAGTCAACCTACATACTTTCCTACACATTTTTACCATATTATCGGCCTTCTCAAAAAGACTTCAAACTTTTTTGCTCTTTTATCACCCAACCCTCCCACACCCCCATGCAAATCATTGTTGTTTTCTTATGAAAACAGAATTTTAATGTTATAAGTATTCTTCAGTAGCTTGATTCAATTCACCTTGAAAAGTCTTCGGGTGACTGCATTGCTTACTATCAATGCAACCTTGTACAAGTCGTTTAACCTTCTGCTGCCTCAGTTCCTTCTTCAGTTGAATGAGGGTAAATAATAGTAACTATCCAATGGGAGTTTTCCAACATTAAACAAGATAAATAATTCCAATATGTCAAACATGTGTCAGACACTGCTTTAGGCACTGGGCCTTCAGCAGTAAAATAAACAGACAATAATTTCTTGGCATTTTGGAGATTTCGGTCTAGTTAGGGAAAAAAATAAATAACCAAACACTGTTGGCAAACAAATGTTAAGGCTCAATGATACTAGAAAAGTAGTAAGTGGATGAATGAGGCCTTTGAGAATGCTACTATCCTTCAGTTTGGAGGGACTGAAGTACACGCTGAGTGACAGGATTATCCTCCTAAGTGCTTTAAGATCTTTACCTTGCAGATGTCTTTCCCTACTTCTGCCTTTTTATGCTTAATTAAAAATAAAGGACAGCCAATATTTATTGAGTGCCACTCTGTAATAAGCACAGTACTCTAACTTACACATGTATAATCTTATTTCATTTGTATAGCACTATGAAAAAATTTTTAGAGCAAATTTCGCTTCTGTAAAAGTTTCCCCAATTTTTCCAAACTGATTTAAAATTTTCTTCTTTCCTCTATTCTGAATATTAATCTAAGTTTACATAGGTGTTATAAAATTTATATACAAGAGCAGTGATAAGTAAAAAATGATGTAGTCAGTGTGAGGAAGATAAAGTTGAGAGGATTCATGCCGTTACTCTTACCTGAACAATTCCCTATACTATATTATATTGCAATGCATATGTTATACTATGTGAGTATATTATACTATATTATATTATAATACATAAGTGAAATACATAAATGTTTTTATTCTATGAAATAAATATTGGATATAAGTATTTGTGTTTATTTCTTAACTAAAATGCAAATTTTAGTTTGGTATTTCTCAAATATTCAATGGCATTTCTAATATTAGTAAATTAATAGTGATTTTTTATAGTAGAGAATAGAAGTAACTCCTAAGTTTAATTTAAATTTAACTGAATTTTAACTTTTAAATTGAGAACCTATCTAAAACCTTATAAGTTAGAATTAGTACTTTTCTAAGTTAGCAACACCATCATCCATAAAACAAAGGGCAAAAACATTCTGCTAAGCATTGTGCAAGTTCAGAAATGTTTTAACTATAAAAAGAAAGTCCATTTAAATTTCTCCCAACCCTAATTAAAAAGGCTTTAAAATAATATAACTTAAAGTGAGAAAGAATTTGTACAATTCAGTATCAAAAATAAAAAATAACAAAAAAAGTTGAAGAAAATATAACCTAAATTATCATAAATATAATACTAAACTTCAACTAAACTTATTTTTCCAGTCTTAAGGCTAATTAGGAAAAGTTTCCAAAGGTGAGAACAAAGTAATATTAACTTTTAATGACTCTAAGTATTAGTAAAAGAGAAAAATTCAATGAGTAAAAAAACAATGCAATAAAAATATAGTACAAATATACTAAAGGAAAGTGAAATCCTGCTATAACTTTGTTACTCCTTTATATATTGGATATATTTAAAATATTTGGAAATATTAAAAATATTTGAAAATAAAACTTGTTATCCATAAATATGAGGAATATGAATTTGTTGTCATCTGAAAAAATATAGAAAAAAACCCCAAAATTATTCATACTAAATATTTATTTTCTATAGGTTATGAGTCAGAAACCATGCCCTGTAATGACAGCATAATAAAAATAACTCTTTGGAATATTAATTGCATGATATTTAAAGGAAAGCTACTTTAAACAAATAAGTGAATCAGAATAGTGATAAGTATATGATTTGAAGAAGATGCACATAGTGTTATGAAGGCTTATAATCGTGATCTTTGTGAGAAATAGGAAGTGAATCCAGATATTATTCTCTGAATAAATGATGCTTGAGTTGAGTTGAAGGATTGGGGAAAAAAATTAACAATGACAAGCACAGTTTATCTCAGAGATTAATAACACACTTTTTGACTCATGTTTTTCCTGAAAAAATCTTCACCATTGGACTATAATGCTTTTTTAATATATGGAGAGTATCCATAGGTGTTTCCTACCCATTTTATGAAAGTGAAGCCCCAGAGCCATGACTTTAGGTAGTCCTACGCAAGCAGAATTGTGGTTGAGACAGGGGAGATATGGTAAAGAACAGGAAGAATGAAGAGGAAAATTACTCTTCCCTCTTCAGTTTTAATAAAGATTAAACTAGAAGATTAAGAAAAGGTCAGAAGGTCCTTATAGCCCTCTAAAAATAAATAACATAATAACATAATATCACAGTGTTTTTTAGAAATGTGATGCAAAGGTTTTAAATTAGCAAGAAGATAGAAAAGTGATCGAACAAGTAGGGAAGTGTATTGTTCAATATAAGGGACAGACATCGATTAAATAATTATTTTGCCTATAATGGAGGTGTATATCTTCATGCACTATAGAAAGTATAAAAGACTTATCCCAAAAAGACTGAATATTTTTCACATAAACTTGTTATATGAAAGGAGACTCAGTTTCTTCACTAAACAAGAGGAAGGGCTGTAAGAAAACAAGAGACTGTAGTCACTCTGGCTCTTATATGAACTTAATTTCTATACCTATTTTTCACAGCCTTCTTTTGCCCTTGACCTTAGCCCTGGCCACTGTCCCACTCCCCTCACCTTGCTAAACATAAATTACCCAATCAACAAATGTTAAACTGCAAAAATATTTCTTCTCTCTTTGGATAACTATTTTTGACCAACTATCCATGAAACTAGATGGATTTAGACTGACACCTCTTTCTAAAGCCCTATGAATACTGTGTATTCAATTTTTCTCCAAATTAGAACATTCCTTTGGAGTCATATTATGTTGCAGTATTCTAAATTAAAGGTGTAGGCTTAATAATGCTCTGGTTGATTTTCTACGACAAAACAACTCTTCACTCAAGCTCTGTCCACTAGATCATGCAACTATTGCTCATATAATCTTATTTTGCAATGAGAAAATCAGTACAAATAAAAAAGAACTCTATTCTCTTTTAACCTTCTTTTTTTTTTGTTTTTGTTTTTTGTATTTTAGTTGCTAGACACTAAGAAATCAGTAACACATTGTGAAGTACATGCTCCTTGCTTTTAATATCTAAAGGGGATATGCTCTATTAACGATTATATGCTTTCTTATAAGGAAATGGGAATAACATATATCCATATATTACCAATGATGAAATTCTGTGAAATCTTATTCAAAATATTAAAAAAAAGTTAAAATTAACATTTAAAATAGCCTTTTTAAGAAATGACAATTCACTAATATCAAAATATTTTCATGATCTGGAACTAGTATCCAAAAAACTTAGCTGTCTGTTATAAAACAGACACTTTATAACATTATTGTGAGTTCAAGTACCAGATTAGGGAATGGGGATGATATCCACTCCGGATTGTCTTTTAATCTCTTTTCAACAATTAAATACAAGATCACAAATCATATTTCACAAACAAAAAAAATTTGGTAATTTACTTATTGTTTACTTTTAATTTGTTTTAAAAAAGATCATAATGCAACTCTTAACTATCTTAAAAGGTCATATTTTCTGGGAGCAACTGGGAGGCTCAGTCAGTTGAGCGTCCAACTCTGGATATCACCTCAGGTCATGATTTCAAGGTCATGGTATCAAACCCTATGTGGGGGGTCCATGCTCAGCATGGAGCCTGCTTGGAATGCTCTCTCCCTCTCTTTTTGCCACTCTCCAATTTGTGTGCATGCTTTCTCTTCCTCTCTCAAAAATAAATAAAAGACATAATTATAAAATAAAGGTCATATTTTCTGGATTAGAATCAGAGATAAATGAAATAATTTTCTCAATTGATAAATGAATTAATAGATTTAAATGATGCTACTTTATTTATGGATATCATACAAAAGTAGATAGATAGCTTTTATTATTTATTCAATATATTATTTAATGATCACATTAGTATGACTGTAAGATCTTTCAAAACTCCCAATTATTAACATATTTATATTAAAATTATACAAATAATTTCATCACCAAATAAATTTAATATATAACAATCTCTATCAAAATGTTTCTCATAGTCTATTTGCAGAACAGAGCTTTTAGTTGGAGATGTAGACCTAAGTTAGAACGATAAGACAGACTCTACAACATTGCAATAGAAACCTCTTCTAAATAACATTCATAAATTTAATAAATGTTATTTCCACTAAAGAGTTAACAGCAAAAAGACTATTCAAAACTGTGACTATTGTCTCTAAGTAATGAATGAGTTGGCATTAGTTGCCTGACTCAGTTACATTTTTATTTTCAGTTCACTCCTATATCTATCTGAATTGAAAATAATGTGACAGGAGTTATACAGCCAACTAAAATGCCTTATCTTTTTTTTTTTTCTTTCCAATGCATTTTATCCCAAATTATACTCTAGTTTGCTACAAGGTCAGTAAAAATTTTTAAAAACCTCTGAAATTAAATGTATAAAAATGCCCTCTTTTTAAGCAAAATAAAGCCTTGAAAAAGCATTAGATGGTGAGATATTTGATGGATGATCAATAGTGTACAGGGCTTAAATGCTCTTTATATTTAGAGAATTGAGGTGGACATTAAGAGATAATTATCTTAGCACAAATCTACAACTAGCCAGCAGCATAGTGGTAATTCCTATAGTCACTTTTCCCCTTATTTTCCTAATATAAATCAAACAAAAATAAAACCATAAAGTGATGCCAGCAAAGTAGTAAAGTAAAGTAGTCATAGACCTGCCTTCTCCCCAACAAACACACCAATACAGCAGTAATTCAAAAATTCCTCTTTAAAAGGTCAAAAATCAGTTAAAACATTCCTGCACTCTAGGATGATGTGAAATCAGACTCCCCAAAGTCAGGAAAGAGTCAGAGACCTGGCAGTCAGTGCGGTGCCACACCCAATCGGGAAGAGATTAGGATATTCTAGCTTTATCAGGGAACGGAAGAGATTGACTCATATCCAGTGCCTCAGCTTTCTAACAGAGTTTCCCAGAGGGCCGTGTTGCACCTTGCCAGTCTTCAAAGCTATGAAGCATCTAGCAAAGTCTAGTAACCCAGGGAAGAATGCAAGTGATAGCTCTGTCTGATAAACACCACTGACTTTATCCTTGGCTAAGCACAGAGCAAGCAGATGAAAAATCCCAGCTCTCAGCCCTGTGATGCCTTCATACTCAAATTGGCAAAAAACATTACCATTATATTTACATAGTGTGTTCTATATTGATAATATTCTACAGAGATTATGTGGAATTCTAGAGAATTTTATAAAAATATGTAGGAATCTTACTAAAATTAGTTTGTCAAATACACACTAAGGAAATTAGCATATACATGTATAAGAATCTTCAAGAAATGTTATAAAAAGGTACAAACATTCAGTTACAAGATAAATAAGTACTATGGATGTAATGCACAGTAAGATGATTATAGTTAACATTGCTGTATAATATACATTTTTAAGACAGTAATTCTTGAGTTCTCTTCACAAGATTTTTTTAATCTTTTGCTTCCTCTTTTTATGGCATTAATATGAGATGTGAATGATAACCACACGTATTGCAGTAATAATTTCATAATGTATGTTAGGCAAATCATTATGCTATCTGTATACCTTCAAATTATACAGTGATAGGGGCATGTAGGTGGCTCAGTCGGTTAAGAATCTGACTTCAGCTCAGGTTATATCTAGTAGTTTGTGGGTTTGATCCCCACATCAGCCTCTGTGCTGACAGCTCAGAGCCTGAAGCTTGCTTCTGATTCTGTGTCTTCCTCTCTCTGCCCCTCCCCCCTTATTCTCTGTCTCTGTCTCTCAAAACTAATAAATGTCAAAAATTATACAGTGATGTATGTCAATTATATCTCACTAAAGCTGGGAGAAAACTTCCAAAAGTGAAGAGTTGCAGTTTTAATTGACATTTTGGGAAGATACTTTGTTTTGAAAAAATTAGCTTAGTATTTCTGTATTTAAACCTTGATGGCCTTATTAAGCATTAGAGGCTTTGTTTGTGTTGAGGATTCAGATGTGGAATCAGTTACATTTGAAACATAGAGACACCCACTGACTAGAGAGGAAGAACACAGTCCTAAAAGCATACGTTTTGCAGGTAATGTGGTGTATTCCATAAGAGATGCATTTAGCATGAAAGCCCAGACAAGATGTAGTGAATTCTTCCTTGAGAAGGGCAGGCAGCTAGGAAAGTCCCATTCAAAAAGTGATATTTGAGCTAATATGCTATACATGTTATTTTTTTATATTTAGAAATCAAGGAATGTACTTTTCATAAAGAAACAATCTTGTTTGCTCCTCTAGGCCATTCTTTCAAAAATTATTCTCATTAGCATGAACATACCAGACATAATTTGTGTTTCATGTAAAATTTACTTAGAAATATAAACTGGCCTCCAAATTTTTGTACCCTATGGCCCAGATGACACTTGGAATTCTGAAGTTCTCAGATCTTAGAAAAGATAATATGAATAAACAGTAACACTCTACATGTGCACCACCTCCCTCCCTGTCATGTGTATGAAGTATGGGGCAACACCCTGCCCTTAAACATAGTGAGTTTTCTGTGCTAAAAAGTATGAACATTCACAATGGGTAAGTATATAAAAACTCTGAATACCTTCACATCAGTTCAGTTTATGTTCTGCTACCAATGCACATGCCATAAATTTAAGGAAATCTATTTCTGAGATGTTCAGACTTTGAAAATGATAGTAAGGGATTGCAAATGTGTAATTGATTGAAAGGTTTAAAGTGAGTAAGTTTTGACTCAGCGTCATAGGAGTAAAAAATAAAAGGCTTTGCTTCCATGAACAAGGTGAGAATGATTGTATGCATTTTACATGGTGAAGTTTTCTGTAAGAGGCCACCACTATTATCGATACATAGGTCTCAATTGTACTTAGAGGCATGTACACTTGAGCCAAAAATGGTAACAGACATAAAAGCCAGCCTCTGCAGTGCAAGGCTCACTTAAACACATATTTAGTTTAAATACTAACAAATAAAGAAATAGCCATGACTTTACTATGATTTTTAGAAATGGTGTGTTCACTGTGAGGCTGAGGACAAGAGGTCATGTTTGGGAACTCACAGTCTAAAGACAGTAAAAATGCAACTAGCTGTATCAATGAACTCATCATTGTAGATAAAAACAACCAATTTTAGTTTCTGAATAATGTTGAAATAGTCATTAGGTAGAATCAACACATGATTGGTTTTACATAAGCAAAGAGACCCTTCTTTCAGTTTACTACCTAGAATCATATCAGATTCAAAACACTGTATGAAATGCACAGGAGAATCAACTCTTCATTAGTATTCAAAAGTTCTGAAATGCAGGAGTTCCTATTTATATTTTAAAAAAGAAGTGTTTAAATTTTAATCAGGCTTACCTTTACAAAGTCATATGTGTAAGTATGGTTAACACTGATGTAGAGATGAGAATTGTCACTTATTTATAGTAGACTTTGGAGATTGTACCCAAAGTCAAAACCAACATCACAGAATCAGACATAGAAAGCTAGAATTAACAGAAAATCTTTATTTATTTATTTATTTATTTATTTATTTATTTATTTATTTTGAAAGAAAGAGAGGGTGGAGGGGAGGGGAAGAGAAAGAGGGAGAGAGAGCATCCCAAGCAGGCTCCACGTGTCAGCAGAGAGCTGGACACAGGGCTCAATTCCATGAACCTTGAGATCATGACCTAAGTCAAAATCAAGAATCAATGCTCAACCGCCTGAGCCATGCAGTCACCCCTAACAAGAAATCTCCATTTAATCTTATTAGAAATCATTCCAGAGGTAAACCATCAAATACTAGGGGAAGGAAGTTTAGTTCTCTGTTTACCTATGACGTCATTAAAGAGTCTTTTCCAACTAAAAGTATTTTCTAAAAGAAAATTGTTGGAGTTTTCTGAAACTAATATAGATGGATCAGATGATTTTAAGTCTTAATCACAGCTTTTCCATCTTCTAGTTATGTAATTTTGATCAATGTATTTAATGTATCTGACTTCAGTTTCCTCAGTGGATCTAACCGGAATAGTCTTCACACAATTTCCTTTTTGTAAATTGAGTAAATCTATAATTCTAGCATAGAATCTTCTTTTTTAAACTTTATTTATTTTGAGAGAGAGAGAGAGAGAAAGAGAGAGAGAGAGAGCATGCACATGTGCACAAATGGGGAAGGGCAGAGAGAGAGACAGAGAGTGAGAGAGTGAGAGAGAGAAAGAGAGAGAGAGAGAGAGAGAGAGAGAGAGAGAGAGAGAACTCCATGCAGGCTCCATACTGTCAGCACTGAGTCTAACTCAGGGCTTGATCTCACAACCTGTGCAATTATGACTTGAACAAAATCAAGAGTCAGATGCTTAACTGACTGAGCCATCCCAGCATACCTAGCATAGGATCTTTGGTATAAGTAAATATAAATGTAAAAATATAACAACAACACTGGTCACATAACACAGTAAGCTCTACATAAATAATATTTATCATGTATTAGTTTTATCTATAATTAGTAATTACAATTATTTTCATGTCAAATTTCATTATGTATTAAGGTTTGACAGCTCTCATAACTCCACTAATATTCTCTCAGATCACTAGCTAACTTCTGTTCTACTTTTTCTCTGGGATGAAAGATACTAAAGTATGCAATTAAACTAACATAGAACCCTTTGCGTTTCCTTGGATGTGATATCCACTAATTCTCCCTCCCTCTCCTCACACAGGCAAACTTTTCTAGAAATAGTACTTTTCTAGTTTTATGACCGTGACCCACAGTAAAAAGTTTCCTTTTATAGCATATCACAGTACTCTTCCCCAATGCAAAACCTTATGTAAACAAAACAAAATGTTCTTTGAAACACATGCACTCTTTTTTTTTTAATTTTTTAAATTTATTTTTGAGAGACAGAGAGTGACAGCATGAGCAGAGGAGGGTCAGAGAAAGAGGGAGACACAGAAACTGAAGCAGGCTCCAGGCTCTGAGCTAGCTGTCAGCACAGAGCCCGACGCGGGGCTCGAACCTACAACCGTGAGATCATGCCCTGAGCCAAAGCCAGATGCTTAACCGACTGAGCGACCCAGGTGCCCCACATATGCACTCTCAAAACTACTGAGAGCATGCAAAATGACATAAATGAACTGATTAAGAATGACATAGATCTCATGTAAGCACTGTTCTTTTCTATTTAATACTAAATTAAAGAAATAAAATTTAAGAACAATATTTTATCATATTAAAGTTTTTTATATAAGCAATAGTAACCATATTTTTTAGTTATTAGATAATTTCCTGGAACTAACATCTTGTTTCAGGAAGTTATCTACACTGAAGTTATGAAATTATTAGTGGGGGAGTAAAACATGTCAGCTGTGATTCTCTTCTCCTAAGATAGGATTACTTTTCCTAGTCTCATGCCCAGTCAAATAGTATGCCATCAGGCGCTATATAGCTTCTGACATTTGTTGAAGATTTGCTATATATAAAAGATGACTGAAGCTTCAAATAGCAGAATGCATAATGCCTCTTCTTCCTCAAACTTCCTAGTAATTTTTCTGCAATGTGTCATATTGAAAATTTAAAATAACCAGCTGGTTGTTAAAAAAAATAAATGTTATGGAATCAGATATAGATTATATATTTTAAGATTATTTAAACAAAGATATCAAAATACCAGCAAAGGCATTTTTGGTATGTTTTGAAGCACAGGCCTCAAGGTCACAGGGTTGACCCCTGAAAAATTTAGGTTTGATATTGAGTACATCTGCCATTTTGTCTTAGGATCCAAAAATTCCACCTTATTAAGAAAACTATCTTCTCTGACAAAAAAATATAGTTTTAATATGTAGGCTAAAGCTGAAAGAAATTGTACTTTGTCTCAGTCTTATTTCAAGTGTATCAATTCTTTGTTCTATTTTTTATTTCTGTGTAGTATGAATAATTTTTTTTAATTTTAACACTTATTAGACATTTACCTTAAGCAGAGGATACCCAAAACAAATTTGATTTCTTTGAAAATTCTTGGTCTCCAATAAAATATGATCAGATATACATTCATAATTTAGCTGAATGTGAGCTGTTGCTATTTCCTATAGGATTTACATAAAGTACAGGTTTGCAGAGTTAACCTCAATAATCAAACCAGGTGAAGTTATTTTCATTTTATTTATCTTCATTTAATAAAATGAACCACAACAGAGCTCAATTATTTTTATGTCTCTTCAAATCAAAAACATTAAATGATATAAATGTATCGGCTGAAACATTCTGAGTCACTGCATAAGACACAGAAAAACTATGCACTCCCCTGACTGATGAGTGTTTTCGATATTTTCATGCATGCATCATATACACAACGTAACTATCAAACCACTTACCATCATTCTTATTCAGAATTGCCTAGTAATACATGAGATTCAATTGTCTCTGAAGACCTAAAACTTCCAATATTTGACTAGTATGTTCTAGTAATTTCATTATGTTAGGTGTCTCCACATATGCATAATTCACAGAAAAATACTTGAAATAGGAAGCTAGTGTATCTTCAGTATTTAGAAGATTAAGTAAAGATGGTTAGAGCAATGGAGATGATTGAAGGAAAATATAAAAGACATTCTATATTTCACAGCGTCCTTTTAAAAAAAAATCTAAATTTCCAAAAATGCTAAACTCAGCATTTAAAAAGAAGATGGATTCATTATAGTCACAGAGAGGAGATACAAGAACCAGTCAACTGTGTGAACCCAATAAAACCTTGTCTAAAACTTCATGAACAGATTTTTTTCACCTGTTCTTACAGTGAAGCTTACCAACGTACAGTGGGCATCTAGCCAGAAGCAGAGAGGCAGCAAGGAAAGAGAAATGCAAGAGGAGAAAAAGTAATTCACTAAAACAAATTTACTGGAAACTTCTGGGCACCTGCCAAGCAGGATAAAAGTAAAGCAGAAAAAAAATTATATCAACATAACTTTACCAATGGAAAACAGAGGTAGGAAAAGGTAATAATAACCTTCTCCAAAAGGTTAATAGAAGTACATATTTTGGAGTGAAGATTGGCAGTCTCCAAAGGAAAACAAGGTTGTGATGTTTTAACATATTGTAAGATGTTATTTAAAACCTGAAATATATTTACTCATATACATTATATACCAAATGACAATTAGATTATAATGTCTAAAGCAAGTTCCATCAGCAATAGTGCATGCCATGGCTATAACTGTCCAACGGTACGGTTGCGTCTGTGTGAAATGACATATCTACGAGAAAGTGCATTCCCATCTTGAGAGACCAGGATCCTCTTTTCTATTGCTACGGGGTATACTGAGGATTTCTGCTAGTAGGAAAAATTTTCTATGAAGAGTGTCTTCAGGACATGAATCTATTTTCTACAAGGTGGGCTCTGAGAGGAGCAGATATTGGGCACTGTTAGTGGTTACCATGGGGTGACCTGAGGAGTTAGTGATGAGGAGTATGAACAAGATACTCAGAAACAGCTTTAGATAGTGGCCATTTCCTTCCTTCCTTCCTTCCTTTTCTTCCTTCCTCCCTCCCTCCCTCCCTCCTTTCCTTACTTCCTTTCACTTGTTTTGGAAGAGGGATCCTTTGATTTTTTTTCTGCCTGACTTATTTGTCACATTTTCATTATCTCTCTCCTGTAACTATAGTGTGCTTTTCTTAGAATTATTGTAGGAAATTATACAGCATACAACATTCCTTCCTTCCTTGTATCCCTGTCAGGTACAAAGATATTTCTACATTCATCCATTGCTTGTAAAAAGAAGTAAATAGGTAAATCGTAAATTTATCTTACTACTCTCCTCTTTTTTAAACTAGTAATTTTAATAAGGATAACTATGGAACATAAGTATTACATGAATGATTATTTTGCATTAACAGGAAAAAAGCATACAGAATTTACTATTTTTACATGTACACAGTAATCTTCAAAACAAAAATAAATATCCAAAGTAAGGGAAACTAAGAGAAAATAAGAGTTATTTTAGATTTTATTAGATTTTGTTTGTACAGGTCCATTTTAGAATTGACTCTCAGTCTCTGGGGATAATATTATATTCGTGGTATGGGGATGGTACATTTTCCATTGGAAATTTTACAATCTGCTTTTAGATAGAAAGGAAAGCATAGAGCTCTTCTGGCATCTGCTATTTTCCAAGTGCCTTTACCTCAGAATAGTCAGTATGGCTGCAATCAATTAAATGCTTATGTTTCCCCCCTCAAATTCATATGTCGAAACCCTGATTCCCAATATGATAGTGTTATGAAGCGCCCGATATGATAGTGTTATGAGGTGGGGCCTTTGAGAGGTAATTAGCTTGACAATGGAACCCCCATAAATATTAATAGTGACCTTATAAAAAAGAAACCCAAGAAAGCTGTCCAGACCTCCTTCTGCCATGTGAGTATATAATAAGAATCCCACAGCCTCTCCCCAGAAGTGAACACGCTAGCATTCTGATTTCAGACTCTAGACTCCAGAACGGTTAACATTTCTGCTTATAAGCCACCTTAATCGATGACACTTAGTTATAGCAGCTCTGAGTAAGACAGAAATTTGTATCCAGAAGCAAAATACTTTAATAGATACCTAAAAATAATATGGCTTTGGAATTGAGTAATTGATAGAACTGAAAACTACAGGGAGCCTTCTAGCAAGACAGTCTTATGTAATAATATAATCATGGGAGGCACTTCCCAGTCCTTTTGTCTTATTCTGTTGTTTAGAAGCAAGTCACTGGTCTCTCCCACACATAAAGGAGAGAACTAATTGTAAATGGATAGGAACACGCAGGAGATGGGAATCTTAGGGGGTCACCTTAAAGTCTGTTCATCCTTGTCTATTCAGGTTTTTGGATCAGGTTAATTCTGGCCTCATGGAATGAGATGAAAACTGCTCCTTGAACTATTTTTTTATTAGCATGTTTTTAAAGAGAGAGAGAGAGAGAGACAGTGGGGGAGAGGGAAAGAGGAGGAGACAGAGAGAGAGAGAGTGAGAGAGAGAGAGAGAGAGAGAGAGCGAGCAAGACAGAGAAAGACAGAGAGATAATCCTAAGCAGCCTCCACACTCAGGGTAGAGCCCAACACATGGCTCCCTCCCAGGACCCTGGGATCATAAACTGAGCCAAAATCATGAGTCAGATGCTCAACCAACTGAGCTGCCCAGGTGCCCTCTACCTTTTTGCTAGAAAGAGACAGTTTAAGCATTCTGGTAAAATTGGCATAAATCTTTCTTAGATATTGGGTAGAATTCACCAGTGATTGCATCCAGGCATGGAGTTTTCATTGTTGAGAGAGTCTTTGTAATTACAAATTCATTTTCTATAACGGATATAAATACTTAGGTTATCTATTTCCTCTTGAGTAAATTAAATAGCTGATATTTTTAAAGAAATTTGTCCATTTCACAAAATTTGTTTATTATAATATTCTTATTATAATTTTAATATCTGTAGTGCATGTAGTAATGCACCCTCTCTCATTTCTGATGTTGGTAATGCACATTCTGTCTCTTTAATATTCCTGGTTAGTAAGACTAGAAGTTTAAATATTTTACTAATCTTCTCAAAGAAATTTGTGGTTTCATTGCTTCTTGGTATAAATTTTGTTTTCAATTTCATTTTGCATTTATCTTCCTTATTTCTGTTCTTTTTCTTACTTTGAGTTTAATTAAACCCATTATTATAATAAAATGATTGTCTCTATTCTCAACAACATTCTTTCTAAAATCTTTCTTATCAGACATGCAGAAGGCCTCTCTATGGTATTTGGTTAGAATTAACATTATTTTCTGCCATTCCATCACTTTTAATATATTTGTGACATCTGCCTTTAACTGAAGAATTTAGAAAATTTTTATATTAATAAGGCTGGTTTAAATGACCCTTTGTTTTATATTTATATTTTATTTAATCTCATTTCCTCTTTTACACATTATTTACATAAATTTATTTTTCTTATTTTTAGTGATTAGGGTTACAAAACATATCTTTAACTTAACACAAGTAATCTCATACCACTTAACATACACCCCGTTCTGCTATAGTATGGAATTTTACCTAATAATCACATATTTCCATTTGCTCTCTCCTAATCTCCATGCTTTTTTTGTTTGTTTTACTTATAACTATGTAATAAGCACTTTAAACAGTCAATTATCATTTATAATGATGTAAAAAATAATGAAAAATATATTTATCCATACTTTTAACTTTACCTACCATCTGTTTTGGAAAGATATTTTTTCCTAGTTACAGAATTCTGCATTAACTCTCTACCAACATCCAGCTCTCATTTCATACTGCAACTGTGTTGTTTCACTTTTGTTACCTGCAGTATTTTAATAAAAACCTACTGTCATTATGTTTCCTCTATATATAACATAACTCTCTTTTTTAGTATTCTTATTTTTCACAGGTTTTATTTTTAATTTTAATTATGATAGAATTTAGTGTAGATTTCTTCATGTTTAATTTGCAGTTAGGATGTTTCTTAGGTCTAAAGACTTTGTTTTCATTACATTTGAAAGCAAATTGATCTTTATATTTCATTTATGATGATTATACAAATAGTAGGCCATTTGAAACTGGACCACAGTTCATTGATTTTTGTCCGAATCTTAAATCTTTTTTATCTCTTTTTGAACAGTTTCTATTGCTATATCTTCTTGTTTATTAATCTTTTCCTTTGAGGTATCTAATCCACTATTAATTCTAGCAAGTAGATAATTCCTGTTGGAAATTGTATTTTCCTGGGGCAACTGGGTGGCTCGCTTGGTTATGCGTCTGATTCTTAATTTTGGCTCAGGTCATGATCTCACAGTGAGTCTGAACCCCATATCGGGCTCTGTGCTGACAGCATGAAGCCTGCTTGGGATTCGGTCCATCTCCTTTCTTTGTCTTTCCCCCATTTGTGTGTACTTGCTCTCTCTCTCCCTATCAAAATAAATGTTAATTAATTAAAAAAAGAAATTGGTATTTTCCCTCTTTGGAAGTTTGGCTATATCTTTTTTTTTTTAACCCCTTTTTTTCTCTCTTTAACACGCTTGTGATTTTTTCCCTAACTTTTAAAATACACAGTATATAGTTATAATGTCTTTGTTTTTGTTTACTTATTATCTGTGCCATTCCTGAGTCTGTTTCTACAGACTTATTTTTCTTATCACTGTCTTGTTTTCATTGTTTTTGTGTTTGATGTTTTTTGGGATACTAGGTATAGTGAATTTTACCTTAGTTGCTGAATACTTTTGTGTCCATACTCTTGTCTAGAGTGGCTGCACCAGTTTGCATTCTGACCAACAGTGCAATGGGGTTCCCCTTTTTTCACATCCTTGCCAACACCAAGTTGTTTTTTGTGTTGCAGATTTTAGCCATTCTAAGAGATGTGGTGTAATGTCTCATTGTACTTTTGATTTGCATTTCCTTGATGATGAGTGATGTTGAGCATCTTTTCATGTGTCTGTTGGCCATCTGTATACCTTCTTTATTCATGTCTTCTCATTTTTAAATTGGATTAATCATTTTTTATGTGTTGAGTTTTATGATTTCTTTATATATTTTGGATACTAACCTTTTATTATCATGTCATTTGCAAATATCTTCTCCCACTTAGTAGGTTGCTGTTAAGTTTGTTGATTGTTTCCTTCACTGTGAAGAAGACTTTTATGTTGATGAATTCCAACAGTTTTTTGTGCTTTTGTTTCCCACAGGAGGCATATCTAGTAAAAAATTGCTAGAGTCGATGCCAAAGAGGTCACTGTCTGTGTTTTCCTCTAGAATTTGAATGGTTTCCTGTCTCACATTTAGGAACTCATATTTAGGTCTTTCATCCATTTTGAATGTTAACTAAGTTAACTTTTTTTTAAGTTTATTAATTTTGAGAGAGAGAGAGAGAGAGAGTGAGCGAGAGAGAGCAGGGCAGAGAGAAAAGGAGAGGGTGAATCCCAAGCAGGTTTGGTGCTGCCAGCACTGAGCCAGACATGGTACTTGAACTCCAGAGCTATGAGATTATAACCTGAGCCAAAATCAAGAGTCAGCTGCTTAACTGACTGAGCCACCCACATGTCCCTAATTAAGATCTAATAATTTCATCATTTATTAGGAAAAATAAATGCATTTGTTATATTCAATTTATTTTTACTGAGTTGAAAGTGCAGAATTAGAACTAATGCTGAAAATGATAGAAAAATACAAGTTAAATATAAAAAGTTTAAAAAATTCTAATAAAAACCAAAAAAAGATTAAAAATGCTACCAGTTTTTCAGTAATAAGGCAATAGAAGTTACAAAACATATCAAGGAAAGAGAATGGTCTTAATGGGAGAGGGAAGATAAACCGTTTGGAAACAGAAGACATATGGCATTTGGTTTTTGTTACACATAGACCAATATTATTGCAAAGAAACTGCAAAGTATAGTTTACTGTTTTAAATCATTTTCCAATTTTTAAAAAGTTTATTTATTTATTTTGAGATAGAGCACTGCAGGAGAGGGGCAGAAAGAAAGGGAGAGAGAGAATCCTACACAGGCTCCATGCTGTTAGCAGAAAGCCTGACTTGGAGCTCAGTCACACTAATGGTGAGATCATGACCTGAGCCAAATCAAGAGTTGGACACTTAACCAACTGACCAATGAGCCACTGAGATGCTCCTCATTTTGAGATACTTATAAAAAGCAACAGTATGTGCTGAAAATTTTTTGTATTCCACAGTTCTGACAGGAAACAATTTCAAGTCTTATTATATTTTTGATTCTGTAAACCAAGAATGCTAAAAAAATCATTGTAATGATAAATTTTATTTCTTTTAGGTAAGAAAACCATATTTTAGAACAAAATTACCTATAAATTGTTTTATTTAAAAATATAATCAAATGTTATACTTCAAAAAGTTTCATTAGAGAAGAATTCAATGTTTAAATATTGCTCTATAATACCACAACTTTAAAATTATGTAGATGATCTACTAATTCTCTATTTCCAATTTTTATCATGGTCATCATGGCATATACACCTGGACTAAAAAGAAACCATATTCCTTCTACAATTCTGCTCGAATATACAATAGAAAGATTTTATAATGATTTTTCTGTAAGAAATGGTATGGCATATCTTAATCATATATGTTTCATTACCCTTACATTTATTATTAAATAGACAAAATAACTTATTTTTCAGTTTCATATATATTGTCATGTGTGCAAATAAAACTGTACTAATAAAATTTTACTATTAATTTATCTTGAGAAGCAGTTCTTGTCTACTCGTTCCCTTTTTAATAACTTTGGCACCTTGATTTTTTATGCACAATATTTTACATTTAACCCATTGAAATAACTGAATGATGGTTTTTTTTTTTCTAAGTCTTTTTTGCTAAGTCTTAATTTCATACTATTATTGCATGGAATTAAAAATGATAGCACAGCATGCCCAGTGATATTCATTATAACAGCAGTTGCAGAGGGACCAAGAATATGTTAAACTTGTTTTCTAGCCTCTAGAATTTGAAATGGATAATGTATTTGACCCTCTTAACACAGTAGATTCTCTATCCCCAGAGAGCGTTTTCACTGGCTTGTTAATCTCTGTCTAAGTAGTAACCTATGTACTAGTATAATAAAGATCAAGTTGGTTAAAGCTTTTCTGGTCCTAGTTTAATGCATAAATACTTCTGGCAACAAAGATAAAACCAGAAAATGCCCAGAGGTATCTAAGCAACTGCAGAGTGAAGATAAAATTATTCAACTTAGTGGAATTGCTGAATTTTAGTTCAATATAGAAATTTTATCAGTTTATCCTGAAATAAATTGAAAAATGTAGTACTTCAAATAATATATCGTAGAATACGGAGTGTTTAACGCTGTTATGGGTGTAGCTGTCTGTAGACTTCTGTAATAGTCACTAAAAAGAGAAAGTAAGTGATGAATCTTTCAGATTATATGACTGCAATTCTTCAAAAATATCTTGAAAGAAAGTCACTGCTTACTGTATATTTAGTGTTAACAAATATTTCCAGCTATCAAAATATTAACCATGGTGCACAGGTACAACCTTAGGCTTACTGAATTCTCAAATTTATTCCACGTGAAATACCCAGTTTAATAATGCAAAAATAATTATTATCAGAAAGTGATTATTTAATCTTAAATGAAATTGCCTAATCATTTTGGAGTACATAGGAATTCAGAAATCAGATATTTGATCTAATTAAAATTATTTCCTGACAGTTTATTAATATATTTTTTCTGTCACTTGAATTTAGTCAGGCATATAAATCACATCTCAATACAGATGTGTTTCTGTCAAGTCTACTTAAGATATTGATTCAACTTTAGAGGTTCATAATTCATAATTCCTATTAAACATGTATTATTTTTACACTACTATGTAAATTAAGTACACCTATAGGAAATAGACCTGGCAGTTCTTATCATCCCCATTTTATGGACAGAAATACAAAGAGACAATTTGCTGAAATCACCCTGAAATCAGACTTATTTTGACCTTTCACTTTAACCCGGCTTCTTCCTAGTCCTTGAGAAACTTCACTTACTGTCTTGCCAGATTTTCATGTCACTTGCACGAGTCCCCTTTTCAGGTTATGATACCCAGCCAAAATTGTAGAAAATACTACTCCAATATAGCTGTGGACCTAAGCATTTGTATCTAAACAAAGATACATTCTCCTGGTAGTGCTCAGGATATTGTTAGGTTTTATTTTTTTGCTTCTCCACTATCCTATGTCTATTTAAAAAAAAAAGTTTTCTTCTGAAGTTAATAGACTTCATTGTTTATATTCAAATTTTAGTGGCCTGGCAGTCATTCTACACCAATTGAATTTAAAAGACTGCTTTCAACCAGAATATTCCTCTTGAATTATTTGGCCATGAAACAGTGGAAATCTTTAAGAACAGAAACTAATAGTATGGATATAATTTCATGTAAATACAGAATCCTGATCAATACTTCATTTGAAGCAATTTTTTTAATTACACCCCAAGATTTCCATTGATAGAAATCATTTATATCATAAAACCCAAATCATTTAAGCTTTTAAAGAATTAAAACATTTCACAGAATTTCTTGAAAGAGACCATCAACTTTCTTGCAGATTCACTGGATTATGCTTAAGCCAGAATGACAGTATTGGTTTAATTAAAATAACATATTATTGTCCTAGGTATTTTTAGTAATGATACAACACACTGTTACTCATATTTTTACAGAAGAAGTAAATGAAGACAAAAAAAATCATGTTGTTAAAAGTAACATGGTAGTAAGTAACTCAATGAGATCTTGAATATATGCACTTGATTTATAAGTTCAAGGAGCTAACTTTCAAGAGGGATTATTTAAGCAAAAACCCAAGTAAAAGAGATAAAGCATTTTCCCATAATTCCCAAATAGCTGAGAGAAAAATGTAAGAGTTATATTCAGTTCCAACAATATAGATTTTAAATATGCAGCAGGTATGCTTCTTGATGGCAACCTCAAGTGTAACTATATAGCATATTTTAAAATGCTTATACATAAAACACAAATTCAAGCTTTCCACCTTCAAGATTGTGAAGAAATTAATCTACATTGTTACTAATGGCCTTTGAAACTCTGCTTCTTCCTGGAGGTTTTCAAGGCCCCTAGGTCATATTTGAAGACAAAGTTTAGGAGATTCATAAATACTCATTTGTCCACTCGTGTTATACACAAGAGGCTAATTGTCTTAGCCTTTAGGAAAGGAGCATGTAGCACATCTCTGCTATTCACAGGCCACAGTAGGCAGCCAGGGAGTTGCCGCAAGACTTGGACATTAGTGTCCAAAATACAGCTTCTCAACTACATACACGTCCTTTGCTCTCTCGGTGTATCACCAACCCAGTAGTACATGGTGAGTTCCTCCACTGTTTTCTGGGCATAACAACTATATTAGTTTTCTAGGGCTGCCATAACAAAATACTACAAACCATGTAGATTAAAAAAAAAAACAAATTCAGGGGCACCTGGGCACCTGGGTGGCTCAGTCGATTAAGGGTCCAATTCTTTTCAGCTAAGTCATGACCCCACAGTTTGTGAGACTGAGCCCCACATCACGTTCTGTGCTGACAGCAGGGAGCCTGGATTCTTGCTCTCCCTCTCTCTGCCCCTTCCCCTTGTGTACAAGCACTCTTGCCTCTGTGAACACACTCTGTCACTCTCTCTCCAAGTATATAAATAAACTTAAATAAAAAGGAAATTTATTCTTTTGCAGTTCTAGAGAATAGAAATCTGAAATCAAGCTTTTGTCTGGGTTGGTTCTTCTAAAGGCTCAGAATCTATTCTGTTCCTCCCTTAGCTCCTGAATGTGGCTATCAATATTTGGTACTCCTTGGCTTGTATAGAAATCACTTTAGTCTCTGTCTCCATCTTCACATGATGTTTTCCTGTATGTCTCTTTTCTTCTTATAAAGAGAACGGGTATAGGTATTGCATTGGATTAGTATTGGTTTAGGGGCCACTCTAATAACCTTGTCTTAACTTGATTACATCTTATTTTGAAATAATGGCATATCACAGATGCTATTAGTACCTCAACATGTTTTCCTGGGAAACACAACTGAACCCATAACAACCACCTTCAGACTTAATTTCCATCTGATTAAACCTCTCTCCATCTTCCTATGCTGAAGACCCTCCCTCTGCCTTTCTCCTTACCCTCAATGGACATTTGCATAAAGGTTTGAACAAGCTCAGATTTCATACACACACACACACACACACACACACACACACACACAGCAGATGAAAGGAATAACTAATTAGATTTGTATAACAAGGATAAAAAATAAGTACTGAAACCTCCAAAAGAGAGCATCTGATCATTAATATACAGTAAAGCATGTTTGCATAAAATAAAAATAGCAACTTGCCATTTACTAGCACTGACCCCAACCTTGAGGGCAGGAATATAGATTAGTAGTTATTTATAACTATAAAAAACACAGACTGATGAACAACTGAAAGCTGATGAAATGTGATAAACTACTTATGGATAGTTACTAAATTAAATACTTAATGGATGCTGTCTCGAAAACATTATTGATCAAAGATTTTCACTTGAATGGGAAGAAAAATGTTTTATTCTTTTTCATAATATTCCCTAAAATAATTTTTATGACATATGGAAGACTTTCTGAGATATGTCAAATATGTATATATTAAGTAAATGATTCATGTAACAAATATTTATTGAGTACCACTTATGTGCCAGGGACTATTCTAAATGTCATAATTATAGAATGATTAAAAAACAGACTGAATAATTTCCTCATAACGCCTACATTATAGCTGTTAATATTTTAAAAATGTAAACAATGTAAAATGATGTCAGAGACTAAGGAAGAAAAAACAAAAAGGTATATAGAATGTTCCAGAAGTCATGGAATTGGAAGTTTAAGGGAAAATATAATATTTCAGTCAAGATGTGAAGAGATATGAGGGAGTACATTTTTCTGATACCTAGAGGAAGTTTATATATCTGGAAAATAAATATACCTGGAATGTTTGGGAATCACTGAAGAAGCCTACAAGGACTGGGCAGAGTGAGTCAGAGAGTAAAGGGGATGAGATATGAGGTAAAAGAATCTTCATGGTCACTGTAAGGATTATGCATTAATTATACTTTGCATGAGTTGAAAAGCCAACAGAGGTATGAGCACAGAAGTAAAGATTTTCATTTTACAGGAAAGCAGGGTCATTCTGGCTACTTTGGTGAGAATAAACTTTAGAAAAAGGAACAGAAATATTGTAATCTGTTAGCAGGCTACTGAAGTAATGTAGGTAAGAGAGTAAAGGTGTAATAGTAGAGGTGTAACAGTAGAGGTGATATAAGAGGGTGTATGGTCTAAATATAACTGAAGGCTGAGATAAAGAAATTTGTAGAAAGATTGGATTCATGACATGAGAAAGAGAATTTAAGGAAAATTTCAAGGTTCTTGGCTTAAGCAACTTAAAGGATGCGGTTGACATTATATAGAATTAAAGGTTGTGAAAGGAACAGGCTTATGGGGGAAATATGTAGTACAGTTTTAAACATGTTAAGTTTGATGTGCCAATTTTACTTCCAAATGAATGTGTCAAGTAGTTGGAAGTAAATGTGTAGCTCAAGAGGTCTGGGATGTAGATATAAATATGCTAGTTGTCAGTGTGGACAGATAATTAAAGTCGTGATACTAAAAGAGATAGATGTTCCAGAAATTGCATGTAGACAGCAAAGAGAAGTGTTTCAAGACCAAGGCCTTGCATTATAAGGAATGGCGTCTTAAAGAGACTAAAAAAACGGAGGAAAAGTCTGCAAAAGATACTGAAAATTAACATACAGTATAAAAGAACCAAAAACATACTGATATTCATCTAGAAGTCAACTGAGGAAAGACCTTGAAACTGAAGGAAAAGTGTTATCAGAGGTGTCAAATGTTGGTTATAAATAATGAAAGACAAAATCTAAGAATTGGCCAATGGAATCAGCAATTTTGAAGTCAGATTTTGATAGAAGCAGTTTCTGTCCAGTAATATAATCAGAATGGGAGAAGTGGAATTTGAGATCATATATATAGACAACATTTTCAAGGAGTTTTGTTGCAAAGGATAGTGTTAGCAGATAAATGAGATTGATGGCAATAAAAGTAAAGGGCGTGCATTTTACCTTACTTCAATCTTAAAATTTAACTTGCTGAGATTTCATGAATGCTAGTAGAAGACCCACATTACTGGGTCAGAGATGAAAGACAGTTTATTATTCACAGCAATAGTAGTAGCTACAGTTTCAGCACTTTTATGTCTGTCCTCTGAGCCTTAATTCTCACATGCAGGAATGTGAGTTACAGAAGAAGCCTGAACTTAAGGAACCTGAGTCTTTTATAAAAGGCTATAAGAATGTTTTCCTTTTGCTCTGGCAGGAGACAAGATCTTTATTGCCCAAGTCTGATTCCCGGTACAAACAGTCTTGTAAAAAATATCCTGGAACAAAGAATAGCCTGTACTTCACTTGTACAAATTGATGTGTACAAATTGATAGATTCATAGGGAAATGTTTCCAAAAAATTAGCAGAGGATTTTCCTTAAAAAATTAACTGTATCTTTGTGTGTTGATACATATAATTTAATATGGATCGAAATATTTATGATACAGGAAAAAGAGTACATTTTTAGAGTGATTTGCTTGAGTTAGATACAAGTACATGAAACAATGTACAAGTGAATGATTTGGACTCAGGTACCTCTACCAATAGATCATTCAAGGTATTACTAGTAAGAAAGGCAGAGTACATATGTGCACATATTGGTAGTGGGTTACAGGTATACCTCTGAGATGGTACAGGTTCACTTCCAGACAATGGAAATAAAGTGAGTCAAAGGAGATTTTGGTTTCCCAGTGCATATAAAAGTTATGTTTACACTATACTAAAGTCTATTAAGTATGCTGCAGCCTTATGTCTGGAAAAAAATTCACCAAAGCTAATTAATAAATACTTGATTTTGTGGGGTCCCCGGGTGGCTCCGTCAGTATATGACTTGATTTCAGTGCAGGTCATGATCTCACATTCATGAGACTAAGCTCTGTGTTAGGCTTCATTCTGGGGGTGGAGCCTGCTTGGGATTCTCTCTCTCTCTCCTCCCTCTGCCCCTCCCCTGCTCACCCTCACTCTCTTTCCCTAAAAATAAAAATAAAATAAATAAATAAATAAGCAAGCTTGGTTGCTGAAAAACTCTAAGCATCACCTGAGCTTTCAGCAAATCATAATCAATTTGCTAGTAGAGAGTTTTGCCTCAGTGTTAATGGCTGCTGACTGATCAGGGTGGTAGTTGCTAAAGGTGGCTGTGGCAATTTCTTTAAAATACAGCAACAACGAAGTCTGCTACATCAATTCACTATTTCTTTCATCAACGACTTTTCTGTAGCATTCAAAGCTCATTGACAGCATTTTGCTCACAGTAGACTTTCTTTCAAAATTAAGATCAATCCTTTCAAACCTTGCCATTGCCTTATCAACCAAGTTTCTGTAACATTATAAATCTTTTGTTGTCATTACAACAATCATTACAACATCTTCACCAGGAGTAGATTCCATCTCAAGAAACCACTTTTTGCTCATCCATAAGAAGCAAAACTTCAGTTGTTAAGGTTTTATTAAAGGATTGCAGGGGCGCCTCACTGGCTTAGTAGGGTAAGTGTCCACCTTGAGCGCAGATCTGACTCTGTGCTTACAGCTGGGAGTGGGGAGCCTGCTTTGGATTCTGCTTCTTCGAATCTCTCTACCCTTTCCCTGCTCATACTCTGCCTCTCTCTCTCTTCAAAAATAAATAAACATTAAAAAATTAAAAAAAAACAAGATCGCAGCAATTCAGAGACATTTGAAGCTCTACTTCTAATTATAGTTCTCTTGCTATTTCCACCACATCTGCAATTACTTCTTCCCCAAAAGCCTTCAACCCCTCAAAGGCATCCATGAGGGTTGGAATTAACTTCTTCAAATTTCTGTCAATGTTGATATTTGACCTCTTCCAAAGAATCACAAATGTTCTAAATGGCAATTAGAAAGGTGAATCCCTGGGGCTCCTGGGTGGTTCAGTTTGGTTACGTGTCTGATCTTGGCCCAGGTCATGATCTCATGGCTTCAGAGTTTGAGCCCCACATTGAGCTCTGTGCTAACAGCTCAGAGCCTGGATCCTGCTTTGGATTCTATGTCTCTGACTCTCTCTGCCCCTTCCTCACTCGACCTCTCTCTCTGTCCCTCTTTCTATCTCTCTTTCAAAATAAATAAACATTAGAAAGGTGAATCTTTTCTATAAGGTATTCAATTTACTCTGCCCAGGTCCATTAGTGGAATCACTATCTATGGCAGCAATAGCTTTAAGAAATGCATTTTTTTTTGAGAGACAGAGAGAGACAGTACGAGCAGGGGAGGGTCAGAGAGAGTGGGAGACAGAATCTGAAACAGGCTCCAGGCTCTGAGCCAGCTGTCAGCACAGAGCCTGACACAAGGCTTGAACCCACGAACCATGAGATCATAACCTGAGCCAAAGTTGGATGCCTAACCGACTGAGCCACCCAGGTGCTCCTGAAATGCATTCCTTAAGTAGTAAGACTGGAAAGCAAAAATTACTCCTTGATCCACAGGCTGTAGAATGGATACTGTGTTAGCAGGCATGAAAACATCTATCTCATCATGTATCTCCATCAGAGTTCTTACGAGACCAGCTACATTGTCAATGAACAGTAATGTTTTGAAAGCAGTCTTTTTTCTGAGTGCTAGGTCTCAAAGCAGGCTTAAAATGTTCAGTAAACCATGTTATCAAAAGATGTGATGTCATAGAGGCTTTGTTGTTCCATTTATAGAGCATAGTCTGAGGAGATTTAGCACAACGTTTAAGGGACCTCAGATTTTCTGGAGTGATAAATGATCATAGGCTTCAGCCTCAAAGTCACCAGCTGCATTAGCCACTAGCAAGAGACTCAGCCCATCCTTTAAAGCTTTGAGGCCAGGCATTAACTTCTCCCCAGCTAGGAAAGTCCTGGATGGTATTTTCTTCTGATAGAAGGCTGTTTCTTCTACATTGTAATTCAGTTCTTTAGCGTGGCCACCTTCGTTAATGATCATAGCTAGATCTTTTGGGTAACTTGCTACAAACTCCACATCAGTGCTTGCTGCTTTACATTGAACTTTTATGTTAAGGAGTCAGCTTATTTCCTTAAAAATCACAAACCAATCTCTGGTAGCTTCAAACTTTTCTTCTGCAACTTTCTCACTGCTCTTATTTTTCATAGATTTGAAGAGAGTCAGGTCCTTTCTCTGGATTAGGCTTTGGCTTAAGGGAATGCTGTGTCTGCTTTGATTTATTCAGACCACTAAAACTTTCTCCTTTTCAGCAATAAGGCTGTTTTACTTTCTTATTATTTGTGTGTTCACTGAAGTAGCACTTTTAATGTCCTTTAAGAACTTTTCCTTTGCATTCCTAATTAGGTTAACTATCTGGCACAAGAGGTGTAGCTCCTCCATACCCCGTTCCCTGAACACGGTCCCCATATCTTCCTCCTCTGGGCCTTTGCACAGGCAGTTCCCTCTGTCCAGCATACCTTCCTTGCTGTCACCCTGCCCCATCTCACCACTCTCTCACCTCTGCCTCATCTTTGGGGATCTGCTCAGGCACTAGTCCGGATTCTCAACTACAGTAACTAATTATGTTACTTTCCTATGTTGGCTTTTGAATGCATTCCTCACTAAGCTAAAACATTTCTAGATTATGATTTAAAGTGAGAGGTGTGTGACTCTTCTTTTCACTTAAATACTTAGAGATCATAGTAGGGTTATTAACCGGCATAATTTCAATACTGTGTTCAGGAAATAGGCTCAAGGAGGAGAAAAATAAGGAATAGCAGGTCAGTGGAGCAGTCAGAATATATGCGACATTTATCAATTATGTTTGCTGTCTTACATGGGCACATTTCAGGATGCCCCAGAACAATTACAATGGTAACATCAAAGATCACTGATTACTATAGCAAATATAATAACAATAAAAATGTTTGAAATATTGCAAGAATTATCAAAATGTGACAGAGATAAAAAGTGAGAAAATGTTGTAAAAATGGTGTTGATAGACTTGCTCAACAGAGGTTTGCCAAAGTCCTTCAATTTGTAAAAAATTCAATATCTACAAAGCACAATTAAATAAAGTGGAGAACAATAATCTGTATAAGTGGTCCTAAAAGTTGGCAGAAGTTGTATTCTGATTACTTCTATTTCCTCAGTGAAATAGAAATTAAGATAAACAGCTGATGATGAAGATTGGATACAATGCATACGAAGTTTTGGAGAGAATAGATGTAAAAGGGTTATGCAGGAAATTTAGAGAAATAAGCTGAGAGAACCTAGAAGCGACTGCAGCAGATGTGGTTCTGGCTGACAGTTATTGTGCTAGATAGATACCTTCTCTTTTCTTCCCTGAACCTTATGCATCTACAGCGGGCTCTCCACTTATATAGAGTTTATCCCTTTCTTTAGGTTTTGAATTGCATTCAGCCAATGGAAAGTCACCAAAAGAGATGGAAGAGACAAAGAAAAGTTAGGCCAGGGTATTAATTCCTCAGGGACCTTTTGTTGACTGGTCTGTTAAAAGTGGAAGTCACTAGTCCTCTGAAGAGAGACCTTTCTGGAAGTCACTAGTCCTCTGAAGAGAGACCTTTCTTCATTTGGCTCCCATTAACCTTTTTCCCTGTCCTTGACTTTTCAGGCATAGGCTTGGTAAAATGTTTGCTACCACTAGTACTAGACTACAGCACTGCCCCTTATGGTTACCTTCTACCTTGTATACATCTTTGAATCAGTTCCTTTACTTGAAAAAAATAATTATTTAAAGTATCCTAATATGAATGTGTTACCTCTTTTCCAGTTGGAACCTGAATAACAAACCTACAGATACAATTCTCTTGAAAATTTGTTCACTAAGTGCAGACTCATTAAAGTTGGGATAAGTCTAGGTATACTAGAGTTAGTGGGCTAAGTGTCTAAGTAAGGTTAATCTGTCATGCTGTCTACCATCTGAGTCCATTCTCTCAGGTTCTCTTGTGCACTCTGACATGTTCAGTGTCCTCCAGAGACAGTCGCTCCTTCAAGCTCCTGCAGGATTTGTGCTAGTGCCAGCATGGAGGCAGAAGTGCACCAAGACATCCGGTAGTTTGACCCATTGCTTTCTTGTCCTCTTTAATCCAAAACAACCTTCTTGGACTTTAACTAAAGCATATTTATTATATATTTTCCTCATATTTTCCCAAGAATATCTTTTTCCTTAAAACATCTCAAACCATGTAGCAAGATTTTATCATATTTTAATTTTGCCATTTATTAAGTCCATCTTTGCATTCTTCTTAACTGATTTTTTTAATCTTTAAATTCCAACTTCATTCTCTAGTCTTCTGCACCATCTTTCAAGATTCTTACTGGAAGACAGGTGAGGCTCAGAAGTTAGAATGTCCTGGATTTGAATTCTAGACCTGACTTATGTTTGTTTATTAGTATACATATTTAACTTTTCTGTTTCCCTCATTAATAAAACACTTTACCCAAAGTGGTTTTATAAAGATTAAATAAGACAATCTATGTAAAGGGCACATTATCAAGCAAGAAATCAATGTATGTTAGCTGCCTTTTCTATCTATCCTTAATTTCATGGTTACCTACATAGCTAAACTTCTAACATTAGAACAGTTTAATAATAGTATTTGAAACATTCAGCATATTTTTTAACATTCAACATATTTTTACAAGTACCATAAATGCATCATTTGGTAAAATTTGAAAAGGAGTTGTGTTTGTAACTAAAATGCCATATTTTGCTAGTGCAACATGGGTAATGGTGAGAGGAGAACAAGGGATATTCTTACAACTAAGTAAGTAAGCATCTGAGGATGGTGGATATTTTATCTTGAAAACTAAATACAGTGCTAGATCAAATTAAGAAAAATTCTTTTTGATGAGAGAAAAAAAGAACTGGTAAATGTTTCATAAAAATATGAGCTTAAATTTGAGAAAGAAAACTTTGCTTTGGGATATATATGCATAAAAGATAAACCAACAACAAAAAGTCTTTTTTGTCTATCAGTGTTTCATGGTTCCTTTTTAATACTGTGCTATGTGAGCTCATCCCACTACACAAACACCAGCTGAGCTGTTTCTGAAATAACATAGCAATGTAAAGTTTGACTTAAAAAAGGACTGGATTTCATCCTGTACGTGGAGAGAACTTCCTAAAGTAGTGGAAAGAAATGACAAGAGGTTCCGCCTTGGTCTTCATACCTCAAAATGAAAAATCCAATTTATTACTAAAAACATAATAAGACGGGTTCAATAATAAGATTAATTTACCTAGATTATATACATAAATTTTAGTTGAATGTTGAAATGGTAAAAATCAAGATGCAGGCAGTGCTTTTCCTCAGCAATAGTTCCAGAGTATAAGCTTTCAATATTTCAGACTCACTAAAAGAATGAAGTATTTATACTCCACAAAAAAAATAGATAATATTCTTCTGTTTATGCTGATTCATATTTACCTTGGTTTAAGAAAGTACTTATAAAACTGAATTAAAAGCATTTAATTTAGATAATGTTACTGGGTTATTACTATTATTTTACTTCTGTCCTGGAAAAAGACAAGTCACTATGAATTGGAAAAGATATAGGAAAAGTATAGAGAAGGTCATAAGGATGTTTTATTTTGCTTTTTTTTGGTAATTGAAATCTAAAGATAATAATCCAAAATTACTCATAAAATAGATACACATACACAGCAAATATAAAAATTTATAATAATTTAGTTTTATTCCTTATTTTCATAACAGAATAAATCTCTTTATATATTTAAAATTAACCATTTAATAATTTCTAGGATGCTCATTTTATCACATCAGAATATAATGCCAAACCCATGATCCTGACTTGCTCTTAATAGTCAAAAATTATTTGTGAATTCTTACAGTGTGAAGGCATTACTTTTTCTGGCATATGCTTTTTTCTTCAAGTAAACCAACATTCTTTGAGGTCTAAAAGTTTCGAGGAAAGTAGATTGCCTATGTTTAAATAATAGTCAATTAACCATTAAATACTAACCTCTATACAAAACCTTAAAAAGTTGTGATATTCTTTTGCTCTCGTGTAGCTGTGTGATGGTGTCCATGTCACTCAGTAAGCTGTGTTTTAAATAATTCATTTATAAAGTGAGGGAAAGCAGCTTAGATTCCTAAAGTACACTTTTTAAAAAAATATCATCAAACAGAAAAAAAGAAAGTTAAATTATCTTATAGAAAGACGCTTTATAGTTTTGCAATATGAAGTACATTTTTAAAGAAGAATTTTATATATTTTTAAAAATTTGTTTTAAAAAACAAGTGTGGTTTCTGATTAAGTGCAGTAATTAAAAACATCTACCTGGGACTGAATGCACAACAGTTTCTTGAAAGTCTTTATAAGGAAGATTTGGTTTCAGAATCATTTCCCTGTCACCTTTCTTCTATGGCCAGAATACTGTCTGTGGCACTTGTCAGTAGAAAACAGGAGTGTTATCTCTGGATAAATAAAAAGAGAAGCTCTGGTGTGCTGGACCTCAAGTCATCACAAGAATTGTGTGAAAGTTTGCAAACTCAACAGCCAGGAGTTAACCCCCACAGCTTGATCCCCTCAGAGCTGGTGTCATTTATAAGTATAAAATACTTATAGTCACACATGGCCCACACTCAAAAGGATCTCACTCTTCGTTTTATGCTCTATTTATGCTTTATTGAAATGCTTAATAATTTTTTTTATCAAGTGATCCCCTAAATTATGTAGCTTGTTCTGCTTCCTTTGCCACCAAGTTTTGGTAGCCCAGTTTACAATCCCTGTAAGACAATGCAGAAAAGATCTCATTAGGAAAAATTATCTTGCAGGAGAGCAAAAATCTTCATGACAGTAAACCTGGGAGTCATCCTTGAAATTCCCAGGGCACTGCACAATCAACCTACAGACAGGTGCACAGAATAAACAAGTCCCTCCAACACCATATACACATACACCTTCAAACAATATGTTAGTGTCTCACACTCATATATAAACAAGAAGCCAATAATGACCTAATATTGAAGAAAAATCTCAAGTATGGAAGAGAATTGACAAGACACACAAAGAAAAACAGAAGAAGAAGGAACACTTAGATAAAAGCAAAATACAGTGAGCGCATTAAAAAATTTTTTTTTTGTTTATTTATTTTTGAGACAGAGAGAGACAGAGCACAAGTGGGGGAGGAGCAGAGAGAGAGGGAGACACAGAATCTGAAACAGGCTCCAGGCTCTGAGCTGTCAACACAGAACCTGACAGGTGGCTCGAACCCACGAACTGTGAGACGATGACCTGAGCTGAAGTTGGAGGCTCTAACCAACTGAGCCACCCAGGTGCCCCTACGCAGGAAGCATATTTTTAAATATATAAAAAACATACTCAAAAATATGAATATTTCACCTATGAACTAAATCACACACTGTAACTTAAAAATTATTTTAATGATTATTAATTTCTGAGGGAGAGACAGATAGATACAGAGCATGAGGAGGGGAGGGGCAGAGAGAGAGAAGGAGACAGAATCTGAAACAGGCTCCTGGATCTGAGCTGTCAGCACAGAGCCCAATGTGGTGCTTGAATTCACGAGCTGTGATATCATGACCTGAGCCGAAGTTGGACACTTCATTGATTGAGCCACCCAGGTGCCCTACACACACTGAAAATTTAAAAACATAATTAAAAGAAATATTTTGAAAGGAAATAAATAAGATCTTGGAAACAACACGTTGGGAGACATTTAAAATTCAAAATAGATATTAGAATGCATAACCACATATATCTGCCCAATAAAAGAATTATAAAAGGCACAGAGATAAATAAGAAAAGAGAATAATAAGATATATTAATCAATACAAAGGGCACAATATACAAATAATGAATGAAAAGAAAAACAGAAATTGAAGAGAAAAAAATTGCCAAGAAAAATGTCTCAGAAATGAAAGAGAAATTTTTCCATATTAATATTATCTCCAGCAAACACCCAGCATGATTTCAAATATAGAAGTAAAAAAACAAAAAACAAAACAAAAAAAAACTTCATTCCAAGATGTTAGGTGATTAAAAAAAATCAAGTTACTGATTTGTAAAATATTGTAGAGAAAATAAAGTATGTCATCAATAATCAAACTATTAAAGTTTCTTAAGAACAAAAATAGAAAATAAAATATTTGAATGTTCTGAGGGAACATGATTTTTGTACAAAGGGAAAAATATCAAGTAAGAAAACTGCAACCAAGGGATTGAATTTATCATACTACACAGAAAAGATATTAGTAAATGAAAATATATGAACCATTTAAAACAAATTAATGTATACCAAAACTGAAATAAAATACTTACATACTATGCAGTTGAGCTATGGTTTAAAACTGCAGATTGAAATAATATGAAAATGAAGTATTGATTGTGCTACATATTATAATCTAATTATAATGGGAGTATAACAGGGAAAATGTGATTTGGGGTTGCATATGAGAAAAAGTATTTGGTACTAACCTTCTAATGTAGAAATGTCTACATTAGGCATAAGTAATACTCAAAAAATAATGTCTAAAATTTGAAGAGAGAGAGAGGAAAGGAGAGAGAGAAGGAAGACAGAAGGGGGAAGAATAAAAAATATGAAGGAAGAAAAACATGATCTTTAGAAATACAGAGAAAGCTACCTGCAAAAACAGCAAAATATTTGTGATCTGTTCTGAGGGGAATGAGACTTAGGTCTGGAGAAGACCATCCTGATTTTTTTATGTTTTGTTTTTGAATTAACCTTGTAGTATTATTTTTTGCCTATATATGATATAATGTAATAACATATTATATATTATTATATATATTTAAAAACATGAAAAAGTGTTATTAACATTTGATTTGTTTCTTATCTCCTGTTTAAGTCCAAATAAATTATTTTTCAGATGTAACTTTATATGACATTTATATTTATCACTTCAACATAGTATCAAAATTGTTATTCAGTGAGTCTTGATTTTTCAAATACTTGTGAAAACACTATGCATATAGATATGGGTACATAAACACTGAAGTCATCTAAAACTATTCTTATACAAAGAATTTACAAGCTATACAAGATGTAAAAAACACTTGTTTAACTACTCTGTGTATTTAATTATAAGATAAGTACTTGACTTCCTTAATTTCATAGACCAAAATCACTTAAAAGTTCATAATTGAGTCAAGGCCATAGTTACCAGATTAAACTTAAATAATAAGCAAGTCATGTCTAATAAATTAATATAAGTATTTAGAAGACGAAATATCTGAAATCCCCTCTTAAAAGATGCTAGTGTCACACAAAGATTTCAAAATTAACAATAGAGAGGAGAATGGCTGCAGCATAGGAAGACCCTAAACTCACCTTGTACCATGAAAACAGCTAGATAACTATCACATTTTCCTAAATACCACAAAATCAACCTGAAGACTGACATAACAGCTAAACTCCACAACTAAAGGGAAAGAAAAGGCTAATTTGAAGAAGGTGCGGAGATGTAGTCTAGGGAAGAAACAGATAATGGGTGCTGCAGAGGGTGATTGCTGTGGCCCTGGAGAAGGGTGCAAGAGTCAGCAGCACATAGGAGAAAACACAAGGAGAATGTTACCCTAAAGCCATTGGCTTGGAAAATAAGAAGCTTTAGATTTTGTGAATTTTGCAACCAACAGAGCTTAAAGCCTGGAGTTATAAAGTTCAATGGGCTTGGTGGGGTAGAACCATGAGGGTAGTGTATTTCTCCTGGAAAAGAGGCAGGCAAACAATCCAGAGGCAGATAACATGGAACCAACAATCTGAACAGTGCCTGGGGCACTCAATGGGGAGATTATTGACTCTTCTCAGAGAGCACCTCTGAGAAGCAGCTTTCACAGAGACACTTCACTAGGAAAAAAGGAGTTGACCAGTGTCATTTCCCTCCTCTATCTCACAGCATAAACATAGAGCCACCTGTTGAGAAGCAGTGCAGTGCCAACACTGGCTGCCTAACTTACTTACACCAAGACCTAGCCCCCTGCACTCTGTACTGGTGGGATGGTCTCTCAGTCCCAGCAGAGCGGGCTCCGACCCAAGAAGTTCAGCAAAACCCCTTCCTCACACCACATCTCAAAACCACAGAGTTCTTCAGGGCCTTTGTTGTGTTGGAGATGGTGTTAGGTCTCATTTCACAATTAGTCCACGGCACTCCTAGTTAAAACTCTCCACATTCAGGCCAGCAACCAAACACTGCCTATAAGAGGAGAGCCTTTGTAGATGACTTGCCTAAAGGATACAGCAGAGTGCTTGCAGCACACATGAGAAAATCCCTGACACACAAAGGCTGGACAACACATGACCTCTTCTTCATAAGGCCATTCCTTTTGGCATCAAGAGACTAACACAGAGAAGAAGCCAGAGAATTACATAAAATGTGGAGACAGAAGAATTTATCCCAAACAAAAGAATAAGATAAGGCCATGATGGCCAGAGATCGAAAAGAAAAATATAGGGGCACCTGGGTGGCTCAGTCAGTTAAGTGTCTGGCTTCCGGCTTCCTCTCAGGTCATGATCTCACGGTTCGTGGGTTTGAGCCCCGCATCGGGCTCTGTGTTGACAGCTAGTTCAGAGCCTGGAGCCTGCTTCCGATTCTGTGTCTCCCTCTCTCTCTGACCCTTCCCTGTTCATGCTCTCTCTGTCTCTCAAAAATAAATAAAAAACATTTAAAAAATTAAAAAAAAGAAAGATATAAGTAACATGCCTGATAAAGAATTTAAAGCAACAATCCTAAAGATTGTTTTGAGATAAATTTAGTGGGCTTCAGAAAATAATAGAAGATAAATGTGAGACCCTTACTACAACGATAAAAGAGTTACCCAAAAAAGTATTAATGAGAGATACTGTATGAAATGAGAATGGAAACAGGCTTGATCCAATGAAGAGCAGGCTGGAAGAAGTAAAGGAATAAATTAGTGACATAGTAGATAAAGTAAGGGAAAGTAATGAAGCTGAACAAAAGAGGAAGACAAATTATGCAACATGAGGAAAGATTTAGGGAACTCAGTGACTTCATCAAGCATAATAACATTTGTATTATAAGAGTCTCAGAAAAAGAAAAGAAACAAAGGGGAAGAAAATTTACTTGAAGAAATAATAGCTAAAAACTCCCTTAATATGGGGAAGAAACAGATATCCACTTACAGTAGGCATGGAGAACTCCCATCAAAATCAACAAAACTAGGCCAACATTAAAACATATTGCAATTAAATTTCAAAATATAATAATAAAGAGAAAATCTTAAAAGTAGCAAAACAAAAGGAGTCCTTAACTTACAAGAAAGGCCCATATGGCTAGCTGGAAATTTCTTAACAGAAATTTGGCAAGGCAGAAGGGAATGGCATGATCTATTCAAAGTGCTGAATGGGAAAAACCTGCAGACAAGAATACTCTACTCAACAAGGCTATCATGCAGAATAGAAGACAGCGTTTACCCAGCAAACACAAACTGAAGGATTTTGTGAATACTAAACCAACCCTGAAAAAATATTAAAGGAGACTCTTTAGGTGCAAAGGCGAGACCCAAAGTGACAGGACAAGAAGGGATCAGAGAAAAACATCCAGAAATAACGACAAAACAAGTCATAAAACGGTGTCTGGGTAGCCCAGTCAGTTAAGTGTCCAACCCTTGATTTTAGCTCAAGACATGATCTCATGGTTTGTGAGTTCGGGCCCCACATTGGGCTATGTGCTGCCAGCTTGGGATTCTGTCTCCCTCTGTCTCTGACCTTCCTCTGCTTGCTCTCTATCTCTTTCCCAAATAAATATAAATAAACTAAAAAAGTAATAAAATGACAATACACACATAAATAGCAATAATTAATTGAATATAAATGGACTAAATGTTTGAATCAACAAATATAGGGTGTCAGAACAGATAAAATAAAACAAAAACAAAAAGACAAGATCCATCTATATACTACCTACAAGTGATTCATTTCAGACCCAAAAATACCTGCAGATGGAAAGTGAAGAGATAGAGGAGCATTTATTATACAAATAAATGTCAATAGAAAGCTGGAGTAGCAATACTTATATTGGACAAATAACTTTAAAACACAAACAGTAACAAGAGTCAAAGAAGGACTCAATAAAATCATAAGTGGTCAATCCTGAAGAAAGATATAATAACAATTTTGAATATCTATGCACCCAACATTGAGCGTCCAAATATATAAGACAATTAAAAACAAACATAAGGATCTAATTGGTAATAATACAATAATAGAAGGAGATTTAACACCCATTTATTATAATAAACATATCTAAAAGGAAAACAAACAAGGAAAATATGGCTTTGAATGACACACTGGATCAGATGGACTTGGAAAATATATTCTGACGATTCCATCCTAAAATTGCAGAGTACACAGTCTTTTCAAGTGCACATGGAACATTCTCCAGAATAAATCATATATTAGGTCACAAATCAGGCATCCACAAACACACTGAAGTCACATCATGTACCTTTTCTGACCACAACGATATGAAACTAGAAGTGAACCACAAGAAAACAAATATGGTAAGACCATAACTACATAGAGGATAAGCAACATGCTACAAAAATAAATAAATAAATAAATAAATAAATAAATAAATAAATAAATAAATAAAATGAGAAATCAATGAAGAAATTTTAAAAAATACATGGAAACAAAAGAAAATGAAAATATAACATTCAAAACATTTGGGATGCAGCAAAAGCGGCCTTATCTCAAATAAAGAACCTAATATTACATCTACAGGAACTAGAAAAGAAACAGTGAAGGCTAAAATCAGCAGAAGAAATAAATAAAAGATTACACCAGAAATAATGATATAGTAACTAACCAAACAAAAATAGAAAAGTTCAATGAAACCCAGAGCTGGTTCTTTGAAAGAATTAATAACATTGATAAATTTCTAGTCAGATTTATCAAAAAGAGAAAGGATCCAAGTAGATAAAATCACAAATGAAAGAGGTGAAATAACAAGCAAAAATCACAGAAATACAAACAAATAAAAGAGAATATTATAAAAAATGAAGTGCCAACAAACTGGACAACCTGGAAGAAATGGATAAGTTCCTAGAAAAATAGAAACAATCAACTGAAACAGGAAGAAAATGACAATTTGAACAGACCAATAAGCTGCAAAGAAAATGATTCAATAATCAAAAAACTCCTAATAAAGGAAATGCCAGGATCAGAGGGCTTCAGAGGAAAATTCTATCAAACATTTAATGAAGAGTTAAAACCTATTCTCAAAATATTCCAAGAAAATAAAAAAGGAAGTAAACTTTCCAAATTCATTCTAAGAGGCCAGCATTATACTGATACTAAAAGCAAATAAACATACCACTACAAGAGAGAACAGGCCAATATCCCTGATGAACACATACAAAATTCTCCATAAAATACTAGTAAACCAAATCTAACACTACATTAAAAAATCATTCACCACCATCAAGTGGGATTTTTTTCTTTGTTGGTTTAATATTCACAAATAGATTAACATAATACATCACATTAATAAAAGTATAAGAGTCATATGATCATTTCAACAGTTGCAGAAAAAGCACTTAATAACATCCATTCATGATAAAAACCCTCAACAAAATAGGATTAGAGGGAATATACCTCAACATAATAAAGGCTATACCTGAAAAACCCACAGTGAATGTTATTCCAACTGGAAAAAAACCCAAAAACCAAAAACCAAAACAATACAAAAAATGAAGGTTTTTTTTCTCTATATTCAGGAACAAAAAAAGATGATCCTTTTCACCACTGTTATTTTACATAGACTGGAAGTCCTAGACATAGGAATCAGACAGGAAAAAGAAATAAAAGGCATCCAAATCAGCAAGGAAGAAGTCAAATTTCCACTATTTGCAGATGACACGATACTATGTATAGAAAACTTGACACTTCACCCAAAACCTGCTATGATGAATGAATTCAGTAACGCCACAGGATACAAACTCAACATACAGAAATCTATTGCATTTCTATACACCAATAATGAAGCAGCTGAAAGAGAAATTAAAGAATCAATCCCATTTACAAATGCATCCAAAACTATAAGAAACCTAGAAAAAAACCTAACCAACAAATAAATGGTGATGGGAAAACTGGACATAAACATATAAAATAATGAAACTGGACCATTTTCTTATACCACACATAAAAATACATTCAAAATGGATAAAAGACCTAAATGTTAGACCTGAAACCTAGAATCCTAGAACACAGGCAGTAACCTCTTTGACACTGGCTGTAGCAACTTCTTACTAGATATGTCTCCGGAAGCAAGGGAAACAAAAGCAAAACCAAACTGATGGGAATTCATGAATACAAAAAGTCTCTGCACAGCAAAGATAACAAGCAACAATACTTAAAGACAACTTACTGAATAGGAGAAGATACTTACAAATGGGATGATAAAGGATTAGTGTCTAAAATATATAAATGAATCATAACACTCAACGCCCAAAACACAAATGATCCATTATAAAATGAGAAGACATGAATAAAGAAGACATCCAGATGGTCAACAGACACATGAAAAAATGTTCAAAGTCATTCATCATTAGGAGGTACAAATCAAAACTACAACGAGATATCACCTCACATCTGTCAGAATGGCTAAAACAAAAATCATAAGAAACAACAAGTGTTGGACAGGATATGGAGAAATAGACCCCCCCGTACAATGTTCTTGTGAGTGCAAACTTTTGTAGGCATTCTGGAAAACAGTATGATGTTTCCTCAAAACAAAACAAAACAAAACAAAACAAAAAAGAGCTACCTTCTTTCCAGTAATTGTACCACTGTGTATTTACCAACAAAGAAAGAAACAAACAAACAAAAAACACTAATTAATAAGGATCCATGCACTCCTATTTTTATTGGAGCATTATTCATAATAGCTAACTTTTGGGAAGATCCCACGTGTGCATCAGTAGATGAATGGATAAAGAAGGATGGTTGTGTAGATGCGCACGTACGTGCGCACACACACACACACACACACACACACACAGTGAAATATTATTCAGCCATAAAAATGAATGTAATCTTGCTATTTGGAACAACATAGATGGAGATATAGAGTATAATGCTCAGTAAAATAAATAAAGACAAATACCATTTCACTCATATGTAGAATATAAGAAACAAAACAAATGAGCAAAGAGAAAAAGAGAGGAAGAGATGGGGGAGAGAGAGAGAGAGACAGAGAGAGAGAGAGTAAGAACCAACTCTCAGCTACAGAGAATAAACTGTTGTTTATCATAGGATAGATTTATGGTAGAATACATGAAATAGGTAATGGGACAAAGAATACATTTGTCCTGATGGGCACTGATTAATATATAGAATTGTTGAACCACTATATTTATACCTGAAACTAATGTAACATGGGATGTTATCATACTAAAAAGTTAGTAAAATAAATAAGTAAAGCATTTAACTAAAAAATAGCTATTAAAGCCCTGGGCACAGTGGAAGCAATATTGATTACAGAATTCCAGGCTTTATCATACTTTCCAAAATGGTTTTGTTTTAGTGGATTTCTTGTTTCATTATTTTATCAACTAAACTAAAATTGCTTCTGATCTCTTTGCAGTTCTTGGAGTGTGTGTGGCATTACAAATCTCCACATCTGAATCAAATTTTGGGTGTGGGCCATCTGTCACTGAAAGTGACCATGATATTAAACTACCTCATATCTACATTAGTTTACTAATTTCTGTATTAACAAGTTTACTAATCAGTTACTCTTTTAAATTAAAGAATAAGGAAGTCTAGTTAGTCTGTATTTTTTTTCAGTGTAGAAATAGTGCTAGTCATCAGAATTTTGGCGTCAGCTCTTTTAGCGTTTCACATTCATAAAAAGGCCTTCCTTTTCACATATTACATCCTTTCCTGTTTACTTACTACATCACTTTGGGACTTCCCAGAAATTTCTTTTTTAATTCCTGAAATAAGGTAATTAAATAAATACATTATTTAATTAAATGAAGAACTGTAATAATTTCATTAGGGAAGGGGTACTGATAAAAAATATAATAAAATAGCTCAAAAATGTCTAAGAAATGGAAGAGACAGTGCTACAATAAATGATTTTTGGGCATAACTATGTCTTAAGCACTAGGTATTCAAGAGGATTAAAAAGTATCCAAGATTTATTGAACATATATAAGCACTACCCATTTAGATTTTTTATAAATGTTAGCTAATTCATCCTTGAATTGATTTTGAGGTGATTATTTTTATCCTTATTTTATAGATATAAGAGTTTGAGTCCCAGAGAATTTCATTTCCTTCAACAAAGTTTTATAGCTAGCAAGCAATAGAGTGGGCTTCATATCTACATCTTTCTAAATCCAAAGCTGATACATGAACATAACTATTAAATTCTTCAATTACATTACACTGTGCATTAAAAATAAAAAGAAGATTTTCTCACCCATAGTTTCATCGTAAATGTCATAGTGACTTGTTTGAGTACAGGATAATAGAAAGTGCTATAGTTAAGAATCAAGTCTGGATCTTCCTGTGCCAAACTGCATGTTCCTTTAACCATGCTATGTTCCTCTCAACTCGGAACCAAGTAATCACAGATTTGGAAGGGGCTTAAAGGATCAGCTAATAGACACTCTTCCCTGGGCATGATAACTGATATAAAGCATCCTCTAAGACCAGTGCCTTCTCACTCTTTTTTCTTCTAGGTACTATGTATCTCCATTTTGCAAACCAATGAGCCTTTTCTGGTGCATGCTCTTGATGCAAAAAAAGATAAACAAACAAATAAACAAAAACACTTAACATTTTATAAATAAATTCATGTATTTTTTTCTAAGTGAACAATTTGAAATTTAGCATATTTAACTAAAAGCAGTTTTGTGATTTACTGGAATTCATTATCCTAACCACATTGTCCCTTGTCTACTTTTATCCCTAGGCAATTTTACTCCCCTTTTGTTGTGTTCCATTTAGTTTTCTCTATCATATGTTATCTGTTAGCAAATCATTGCAGCCTGTTTTTCAGCTTTTGGGGAGGACAAATAATTTGGATTAAAATTATAATTTAGAGAATACAATTTATATGACTTTGCAAGGGTAGTGTAAATGAGACTCACACCAGCCGCTAAATTAGTTTCTTTCTCTATCCCTGTTTTATTTGATTTATATAGTGCCTTAACAGGGCTTAGTAGAAGAATATAGTAAAGAGGCCATAAAAACCATACGTTATATCATTGGCAGATTCTTGAGAGACTGACTTATTAAAAGTATGTTTATTTTTATATCTGAGAGCAAAGACTAAAGTTACCACATAATATTCATATTTCACTTGTATATTTTGAAGTTATAGAAAATTGGTCAATATGGTTCTTCTGCACTTTGATCTTCAGCAGCAATTTGTCTGTAGTGACAAATTAATTCTATACAATATGGACCAATGCATTTTGACCTAGTCTTCAGTGAGGGATGTGTGGAGATTGGTGACATGTATAATATTTTCACAAGGCACTTGCATGTGCACATCTTAATTATTAAAAAGAAAGAGAAAACAAGAACACATGATGCAAATATGATACTGCTTACCAGATACATGGTAGAATATACTTGATGATATGTCTAAAAATCAAATTACCCTAGACAGTTCCATACCTATTTTAGTGGCATGTCAACATTGTGGCATTATATTACTTTTCTTATAAAATTTCACTATACTAGAAGAAATGCCACCAATTTTTTCTGGTATTTTTGAGTTATTGTTTTGACTAATTTATTGCTTGAATGCAATACATTACAGTTAATAAGTAATAAGTTACATAATGGGGAAGAATACTGGACTTGAAACCAATTTTTAGTATTAACCATGTGACTAGTTAACCTTGAACTCAGTCAATATTCTTGGGATTCAATTTTACTGAGATTTAGAATCAGAGTAACAGACCTGCCCTGCTAGATACAATGGGATAGTATAGGGAACAGTTACGTAATATTTGTGTTAGCTGTATATTTATTAGAGATAGTAAAAGAGGAGCTTATGGAGATTGAAAGTGAGTGCATGATGAGGAATAACATAACTAACTAGTTAAAATCTAGTGCAATAAATGTATTTAGCCTTGTGGGTAAAAATTTTGACCCGGTGACATCAAAGTTTGCTAAAATCCTAATGCCCAATTATGGTTGAGTTGTAAAGTGAAGTAAAATGATGAAAAGCTAAAACAAACAAAAACGAAATAGTCAAAAAAAACCTAGTTAGAGTCTGCAGAACTTCATTTATTATTTATAACCACCTGACACCATGTTTCATAGAAAAAGCTAAGATGGCAGTGTGGGAAATGTTGAATAAAAGCACAAATAGTCACCCCAATTACCATCGGGTAATTAACAGGAAAAACTAACTTTGGGAAATAGTGCTGTTAGGTTCTGCTCTCTGAGGCCAATTATTGTTTATCCTAAGAATATGTACATAATGGCTTGTATCTGCTTGGAAATGAAAGGGGTTAAGATTTCTTTTTGCCTTTGCAATATTTTAGGGTATTGCCTGTGATGTATGCCACACTCTGGCTTAATGCTTATTCAATAATAAAACTGTCTTCTTTCTCTACTACCTTTACGGAGATGGTTTTTTGAATTGGAAAAGATTTCATTTTTAATTATATTTGTCCAACAAACAGCAATGTTTGTGTGTGTGTGCACACATATCTGCTCATTTGGGAAAATGTCAGAAAAAATGGGAATACTTGTACATTATTACCTATATTGTATTCAGTTTAAATGGCTAAGTTATTCTATTAACTATTATATACACAGAGAACCCACTGCTCATGGATAATTAGCTATCAATTTGATACCACACTTCTATATTAAGGAGAGATATAAAATAAACATTTTCCTTGTTTTTTAACATGTATTTGACAGATTTTACAAATGTTGCCCAAAGTCACAGATATTAAAATCCACATTTTAAACAGTACCATAACTTAACAGCTCTCCATTACTGAATAGATTTCTGGCTCAAGATGGAGATGTTTCTGCCCAGCTTGCCGCATCAAGAAACTTAGATAACTTTTGTGTGCCTATAAATGCTATGCCTGACACAGTACATCAGTCAACCTGTCCTCAAACACCAAGCCTACTCTGGGCTCTGAATTTCTCTCGTTTCTTGTCATCACAAAGAAGGTTGATTGTATATCTCTAGTCAATCAGTCATTTTATAGTTGTTTCTTCCTTATTGCTTATTATTTCTCCTACAGTAGCATCTTAATTTTTGCTCCATTTTGCAATTCCCCAAATGGAGACTGTTAACGTAATAAAGTATTAAATAAAGTTTGTATCACCTTAATTGTAAAAATTTTTAACTTTATTTGAAAAGAAATTTATGTCCAGGGAGCCAAGGTGGCTCTGTCAGTTGAGCGTCCAACTCTTGACTTCAGCTCTGGTCATGATCACAGGATCATGGGATCAAGCCCCATGTTGGGCTCTGTACTGAATGTAGAGTCTGCTTAGTATTCTTTCTATTATTCTGCCCCTCTCCCTCACTCATACTCTCTCTCTCTCTCTCAAAAAAAAAAAAAAAAAAAAGGAAGAAAGAAAGAAAAAAAGAAATGTATGTCCAATCTAATGATGATATAGAGATGGGAACTATGCTAATACAGATACACAAGAAATTATGTAGTGGTTATCCTTTCTATAGAAAAGTAAAAACATATAGGATGGTTGTAGGTAGGATTTTAAAATCTCAATAAAAGTTGCTGAGTGTGAAAGCTAAGATGGGACATAAGTATAAAGGTAGTTTCTAAGGTAGCCTTCTGTTACTATCCTGAATTAAGTACACTATGGAATAATATGAAATATTGCCCTAGAAAATACATTTTGGAAAAATTCTGGTTTTAGGCCACATTTTCTAAGCAAAGAAAACAAATTTGGAGGGGACAGCTCAAGAAGTAGTAATGTGTTAAAATCTCTTTAAACATCTAATATATACATTTTTTTAAATGAAAGTTCCAAGTACAAATTACATGTTTACCATATTTTTATCTCTTCCTCAGAATCCTATTAAAAAGGGGGATGAGACAAATGGGTCACATCTACTGTTGATTTTATAATCCTTTTAAATTCAATTTATTACATGTTTTGCCATAAATCATTACCAGTACCTATTTATTTCGATTCAGTTGTTGTTTGCTCAACTTATCAGGTATTTTTCCATGATTTTCTTTCTAACCTATGAGGAAAATTATCCTGTGGACTATTTAAACTTTGGGTATCTCAGAATTAATCAATCATTTAATTAATTATTATTTTAGAGACAGAGACAGTGTGTGAGCATGGGAGAGGGACAAAGAGAAGGGAAGAGAGAGTCTTAGGAGGAAGTGAGAATCCATGCTGAGCATGGAGCCTGATGTGGGGCTCGTCCCACAACCCGGGGACCATGACCTGAACTGAAATCAAGAGTCATCCTTTCAACCGACTGAACCATCCAGGGACCCCTAAGGTTTCTTAAAAAAAAAAAAAAAGATTTTGTTATTTGATTAATAATATTATTTTCCTTTTTGATGAATGGCACATGACTGAAATGGAATGATTAAAATGCAACTGAAGAAAATGTCAGTTTACAACATTAGAATTATCTGTGTACTCAGTCTGATTTCTTTCACACCAAGAATCACATGTTGCTATAAAAGTAAAGACAAAAGACAGCCTTGGGTAAACTGCTTACCATTTGAATTAAACTTGCTGATAGTTTCATCTAGCCATTCAAGTTTTCAAAGGATAGATATATTCTCTTTCTGAATTGTAGTATGCAAATGACTACTTTGTTTATGTAAAATATCACATGTGTAGCCCCAACAGTGTTTTTATGGGTTGTCACTTTCGGTTTAATGAACACAATTATGCACTGACAAGTACTTACCTCTGTCAATTGTGACATATTATCAATTCCATTATCAATGTATCAAATAAACTGATATCAGCAGTAGGCTGGTTTTTCTATTATAAAATTAACTGTAGGATCCAAAAAGTTAGGCCACATGCAAACTAAATGTGCTTATTATCTTTAATAAATTTATTTCATTTTGATATTGCTCATTGAACATTTTATGTTTATTTTTCAGTGCTTTTGGTCATTAAAGCTGTTGAAAACTGTAAAAGTTGTTTTTGAAGTTTTCATTAAGTTCTTGGCAAGAAAGGAAGAATTCAAGAGGATATACTTTGAAAACATATTTAGCATTGATTGAGTTTGTACATTAAATTCCAAAACACAGTCTTGTGAGATTTCCTTAAGAGTCAATGTCTGTAGGGCTGTTTGGATTTGACTAAAAATACTTAAATTATATTGCCAATAGCTTAGAGATAATGAGGCAGGTAAAGGAAGTATCTGTCTCCAGAAAAATCAAGAAATTTCAAAACAAAAATTTTGGAATCTACTGGTTAGTGCCCAAATCAGTGTATTGGAGAATCTATCATACTAATTCTTTGACTTTTACTAATATCTACTTTGAAAATTTTAAATAAGCAATAAGCTAGTTGTTCATCTGACCACTTGTAGGGGATATGACACTGATACTTCAAAAATATCTATTTGGCCAGCTGATCTGATATTTAAAAACCATACCACATACCATACTGGAATATACATTCTTGGAAAGTCATTCATCTGAAGAAGAATAGCCTGATCGGAATAGAAAGGCCAATACAAATTATGCTGTCCCGCCCTAAATGATTTGTACCTGCAAAATGAAATGGAGTAGCATTCTAATCTTTATTAATATATAATAGCACCTTGAGAAATTATGTTATATCACAATGATTAAAAGTTTCTAATTTTAAAATAGATGAATTAAAATGGAAATATTTTTAAAAATGCATTAATATGTGTTTTTAGCAGGTAAACTAAAAACAAGAAGGGAAATTTTTCATTTAAAAATATATGTCTATATGGTATTTTATTTTATTTTTTTAAGTTTATTCTGAAAGAGAAAGGAAGAGTGTGTGTGAGAGGGCAAAGGGCAGAGACAGAGAGAAAGAGAGGGAGAAAGAGAGAATCCCAAGCAGGCTCCATGCTATCAGCACAGAGCCTGATGCAGGGTTTGATTTCGTGTACCAGGTGATCATGACCTGAGCTGAAATCAAGAGTTAGATGTTTAAACAACTGAGCCACCCAGGCATCCCATTTCTATGGTATTTAAATGCAATTAACATGCATTACTTTTATTATCAGAGAAAAGAGAGATATATGAAGAACTATGTGAAAATTGTAGTATTCTATAGAGTACTTTATATGTTAAGGGACTATTAACTATATAGTTTTAAGGCTTTATTGTGAGGATCTTGCATGAAAATTTGCTTTAGATTTGAGCAATCTGGAAATTCTATCCCATAATCAGAGAAGATGAGGTTTTAACCTGGAGCCTCACTCATTTTAAAAGTCGTTCCAAGGATTCATTGTTATTATAGGAATATCTGGGCTTAGCCAGGTTGTACCAATGAAATGAGATTCATGCCCCAGAGGCAAACATTGAAGAAAAAAAAAAAGAAACATTTTTTTTTAAGTTAAAAAAGCAGACCATCTTTAGGAGGGCAAGATACATGATGTTCCTGACCTAAGAAAGCTATAGGATAAAGGCTCTTTGCTGAAGGACAAATGTAGAAAGAATATATGGCAAAAATATTATTTTTCTATGGGAAAATAAACTACCCAGAGACCAAACAAAACTCAACTGACCACAGGGGGCCATTCAGTGTGAGACAGATTCCTACAGCTAGAAAGCAGAACTAAAGTCAGTCAAAGGCCAGAGATCCAATCAGAGAAATGTCAGTTTGAAAAATAGTGAGAAAAAAGTACCATGTGAGCTTGAAGTTTCAGAAACTCCTTGGCATTTGCCTGGATAAAAAAGTTAATGGCTTTAGCAGAGCTTATTTCTTTTGACGAATAGTTTCAGGGAAGAACTGGCAGATAATAATGGTGTAGGGAAGGATGTGAAGAAGCAGTCTTTGGTGATGGGAAGAGAAGGGATCTTCACAATTGTGGAGAACATTTTCTTCACTTTCTTAAAAGACAAAGTTGAACACACAGGGGAAGATAAAAGCAAAATGGTAAGTTCAAAGTGGAGAAGTAATTGTGAGAGGAGGAAGGTACCAAGTATCGAGTGCAGGTGCTAAGTCAAGCTGAGGACAGTGGAAAACTAGGATGTGTAGGGAAAAGTAGTAAGATCACCAGGTAGTGCTGAAAACCACAAATTTGTTTTCCAAGTTATATTTGTCAGCAAATAGCAATAAGTCACAGTTATGATACAGTGCGAGAGGGAAAGGAAAGAGAGATGTGAGCATTTACAATAATTCACCTAAAATCTAAAGTAGATAAAGAGGAGAATGAGGAAAATATGTGGTTGAGGAATTGAGAAAAAATTTTTCTAGTGCATCTGATAAGTTGGCTGTCTTGACCAGGTTGGAATATTGGGGGGCGGGGGATTGTGAGGGGGAGGTGGGTTGCAAACCACCTAACAAGTTCTGCAACTCAATATAGTTTACTAGAAAGTGTCAGTGTACCTTCAGTTCATGATGGAAGATGTGGAGCCTCAATAGAGTACATGTTTGATGGAAAAAACAGTTAAACCAAAATAAAGTGCTTTATTAGTATTAGTATTAGTCCTGCAAATAAACCTGTTTGTAGCTAAATTTCATGCAGAGGTACCACAATTTTTATTAATGTAATAATAAAAACAAGGAGGGGATTTCTCTCTCTCTCTCTCAGACAGCATTAGCTTTGCCATCAATTCTATGGATTTTAGACCACATAGATCTTTTACTGGGAAACACAGACTATATGCTATCCAGTTACTTGCTAATGATGTTGAATTTGATTTCTCTGCCATTCAAGTACTCTCAAAGTCTGCTGATACAGCAGATATTTGAGAAAATGAGGAATAGGTTTCTTCTTGTTCCCTTAGAATTTTCCAAGATGCATCTTTTATTTAGTGTTAGTTCACTGGAAATTATGTTGCTGAACCACATTACTGTCCTATCCCCACTACAAAAAAACCTCTATAGAATAACCTTTATTATTTATGCTTAGTCTTCACCCAGAGATATTAAAGAATTGAAAGAGAAATGTCTCTTATTAACAATATAATTGATTTGAAAGCTCAACTGTACCACTATGCAAAAGTGATTGTGGCAGATCACCCTGAGAAGGTTACAAGTGGAAGGTTTTATTTCACCTGATGGCTTACTTTAGTTTGGGCTACTAGATAATCAAAGTTCGCTCACACTTCTTTGCCTTGTTTGCTCAGTTCCTAAACTTTTACCTTTGCTTTATCTTTCTTTCTTGTTTTTCTTATTCTCTGTTTTTTTCCTGTATTTAATGTAAGACTTCTTAAATTGATTTTGTAACAATATACCCATGGAAAACATAGTAAAACAGCAAATCAGGAATCATTTGATTCCTTGAATCAAATTAGTAAAGTAATTTTTATTTGTCAAAGTAAATTATTTTTTACTAAAGTTTAATTCTATTGGTTTATTTTTATATTGTTAGTTTTGTTTGTAAATTTTTATTAAATTCCATTAACATACAGTCTAATATTAGTTACAGATATACATTATAGTTATTCAACACTTCCATACTATTCATGGTGCTCATCACAATTACACTCCTTTTTTTTTTTTTTCCACAATTACACTTCTTAATCATCCATCCCCACATACTTCTGGTAAACATTCGTTTGTTCTCAACAGTTCAGAGTCTGTTTGTTGGTTTGCACCTCTCTCTTTTTCCCCCTTTGCTTATTTTGTTTCTTAAATTTCACATATAAGTGAAATCATTTGGTATTTCTCTTTCTCTGACTGATTTATTTCACTTAACAAAATACTCTCTAGCTCCAACCAGGTTGTTGCAAATGGCAAGATTTCATTCTTTTTGATGATTGAGTAATATTGCATTATATACATATGTGTGTGTGTGTGTTGCTCTATACATCACATTTTTACCCCTTTATTTCTCCATGCACACATGGACTGTGTCTATAACTTTGCTATTGTGGATAATGCTACTATAAATATTGAGGTGCCTGTATCCTTTTGAAATAGTATTTTTGTATCCTTTGGGTAAAGACCTAGTAGCACAATTACTGGATCATAGAGAGTAGTTCTATTATTAGCTTTTTAAGGAACCTCCATACTCTTTTCCAGCATAGCTGCAACAGTTCGCATTCTGGCCAACAGGGCAAGAGGGTTTTCCACTCTCCACATCCTAACAGACATCAGATGCTTCTTGTGTTGCAGATTCTAGCCATTTTAACAGGTGTGGTATAATACCTCATTATAGTTTTGATTGGCACTTCTTGATGATGAGTGATATTGAACATCTTTTCATGTGTCTGTTGGCCATCTGGATGTCTTCTTTATCCATGTCTTCCTAATTTATAATTGGATCATTCATGTTTTGGGCGTTGAGTGTTATGATTCATTTATATATTTTGGACACTAATCCTTTACCATCCCATTAGCAAGGATCTTCTCCCATTCAGTAAGTTGTCTTTAACTATTGTTGCTGGTCACCTTTGCTGTGCAGAAGCTTTTTGTGCTAATGAATTCCCATCAGTTCAGTTTTGCTTTTGTTTTCTTTGCTTCAGGAGACATATCCAGTAAGAAGTTGCTACAGCCAGTGTCAAAGAAGTTACTGCCTGTGTTCTAGGATTCTAGGTTTCAGGTCTCATATTGAGGTCTTTCATCCATTTTGAATGTATTTGTGTGTGTGGTGTAAGAAAATAGTTCAGTTTCATTATTTTGCATGTTTTTGTCCAGTTTTTCTAACACCATTTGTTGAAGAGACATTCTTTTTTCTTCATTGGATATTCTTTCCTACTTTGTCAAAGGTTGATTGATCACATAGTTGTGGGTTCATTTCTGTATTTCTGTTCTGTCTGTTGATCTATATGTCTATTTTTGTGTCAGTACTATACTGTTTTGATTACACCTTTTAAATATATTGTATAAATTACATCTTTGTAATATAACTTGAAGTCCCAAATGTAATGTCTCCAAATTTGGTTTGCTTTTTCAAGAATACTTTAGCTATTTGGGGTCTTTTGTGTTTCCGTACAAATTTTAGGATTGTTTGTTCTAGCTCTGTGAAAAATGATGGTAGTATTTTGATAGGCATTGCATCAAATGTGTAGGTTGCTTTTGATAGTATAGGCATGTGAACTATATTTGTTCTTCCAATCCATGAGCACAAAATGTCATTCCATATGTGTGTTTGTGTGTGTGTGTGATCTTTATTGTCTTTCATCAGTGTTTTATACTTTTCTGAGTACAAGTTTTTCAATGCTTTGGTTAGGTTTATTCCTAGATTACTAATAGTTTTTGGTGCATATGTAAATGGAATGATTCCTTAATTTCACTTTCTACTGCTTCATTATTGGTGTATAGAAATGCAATAGATTTCTGTATGTTGATTTTGCATCCTGTGACTTTACTGAATTCATTTATCTATTCTAGCAGGTTTTGGGTGGAGTGTCAGGTTTTCTATATATAGTATTATGTCATCTGTAAATAGTGGAAGTTTGACTTCTTCCTTGCTGATCTGGATGCCTTTTATTTCTTTTTCTTGTCTGATTCCTATGTCTAGGACTTCTAGTATTATGTTAAATAATAGAGGAGAAAGGGTTCATCCCTTCTTGTTCCTGCCATAGAGGGAAAAGCTCTCATTTTTTTCCCCAGTTAGTATGAGATTCACTGTGGGTTTTCAGGTATAGTCTTTATTATGTTGAGGTATATTCTCTCGAATCCTATTTTGTTGAGGGTTTTTGTCATGAATGGATGTTATCAAGTGCTTTTTCTGCAACTGTTGAAATGATCATATGGATCTTACACTTTATTAATCTGATGTATTATATTGAAGAGATAGTTACCCTTAATCAGGTATGGCATTTGCAATTATCTTCTCCCATTCATTAGGCTGTCTTTTAGTGTTGTTGTTTCCTTTGCTGTGCAGAAGCTTTTTGTTTTTGTGGATTCCCAATAGTTTATTTTAGCTTGTGCTTCCCTTGTTTCAGGAGACATATCTAGAAAAAGTTGTAATGTCAGATGTTAGAAAAATTACTGCCTATGCTCCTTTAAGATTTTTACAGTTCCAGGTCTCCCTTTTAGGTCTTTAATCCACTTTGAATGTGTCATTAAGCCCTCCTTTTGTTTTGTTTTGGTTTGGTTTGGTTCTTGACAATGAAATGAGTCTGGCAAAATAAAAGTTTATTAATTTTGTTGATCTTTTGAAAGAACCAGCTCCTGGCTTCTTTGATCTGTTCTAATTTTTATTATCATTGTTTCTATTTTGTTTATTTTTGTTCTAATCATTATTATTTCCTTCTAATACTTTTAGAGTTTTTTGTTTGTTTGTTTTTAAAGTTCATTTATTTATTTTTAGGAAGAGAGAGAGAATCTCAAGCAGGCTCCATGCTGTAAACTCAGAGCCCAAGGCAGGACTTGATCCCCAAAACTGTGAGATCAGGACTTAAGCTGAAATCAAGACTTAGACACTTAAGCAACTGAATCACCTAGGTGCCCAATTATTTGCATATCTATTATTGTTTTTTTATTTACTTTTGCTATTTCATTTATATATAACATCTTCTTCATATAGCAGTCTCTATTAAGTTGATAGTCACTTAATTTTGACTTCATTCTTTAGTTTCCTCTTCATATTTTAGATATGAGTCACATTTTATATCCTTTCATTTTTGTATTTTCTTGACTAATTTTTACAGTTATGTGTGTCTGAGTTGTTATGCTTTTGTGCTGTTTTTCTTACTCTTGCCCATGGTTTCTGTTTTCTACTCACAGAGCCCCCCTTTAATATTTTCTCCCTTAACATTTCTTGTAGACCTGGTTTAATGATCATTAATTATTTTAACCTTTATTTGGGAAACTATCTCTCCTTCTTTTCTAAAGGATAGTCCTGCTGGATAGAGTATTCTCGACTGCAGATTTTTCCCTTTCAGCACCTTGAGTATATAGTGTCACTCCTGACCTATAAACTTTCTGCTGGAAAAATCAGCAGATAGCCTTATGAAGTTTTCTTTGTATATAACTGTGTTCTTTTCTCTTTCAGTCTTTAAAAATGTTTATCACTATTTTTTTTTTTTGGCCATTTTAATCACTATGGTTCATGGTGTGGACCTCTATGGGTTGAATTTATTGGGGGAACATTCTGCCTCCTGAATCCAAATCGCTGTTTCCCTCAACATATTTGGAAAATTTCCAGCTCTTCAAATACATTCTCTTCCCTACTTTCTCTCTCTTATTTTTTGTGGATCCCTATAATGCAAATATTATTACACTTGATGGTGGTGTTGACCTTTTTAAGTCCATTCTCATTATGCAGTAAAGTCTCTCACCTGTTCAGCTTGATTTCTTTCCGTTACTCTATCCTCCAGTCATTTATACATTCCTCTACTTCCTGCAGCCTGCTATTTATCCCATCTACTGTATTTTTTTAATGTTTATTTATTTTGAGAGAGAGAGAGAGAGTGCAAGTAGGGGAGGGGCAGAGAGAGAGACACACAGAATCTGAAGCAGGCTTCGGGATCTCAGCTGTCAGCACAGAGCCTGATGCAGGGCTAGGATCCAAGGACTGTGAGATCATGGCGTGGGCTGAAGTTGGGGGCTTAATAGTCTGAGTCACCCAGGCGGCCCTTATTTGCTATGTTTTTTATTTATTTCTATGTTATTTTTTAATCTCTCTGTCAAGAGTCTCACTTTATCTCCTCCGTCCCCTTCTGAAGTCCAGTGAGTACCTTTATGATCATTACTTTAAATTTTCTTTTAGGAATATGACTTATTTCACATAGAACTTCTACTGTGATTTTTGTCTTGTTCTTTCATCTGGGACATACTCCTTTTCTTCCTCATTTTGTCTATTTCTCTGTGCCTATTTTCCAGCAGGCTTGAAGTGGGTGAATTGTCAGGAAAACTCAACAGCAGGACACACTGCTAGCAGGATAGGTAGCAAGTGTCTGCATAGCCCTAATTCCCGCAGGTGACTCTGTGTTTATGCTGGACAGTAGGGAGGAAAACAGGGTCTACCAACTCTTGTTCTCGGAGAAGCATCCCAATGTGCTCTGAAAGCCATATACACAGAAGTCCTTCCCATTTCCTCCAGGAGTTGTGCAAACTGTTGCTTCTATGTTACCTCTCCGTGTGTTGCTATCTCTTTAAGGTTGGGGACCCAGATATTACTCACCCTCCAGGCTCTGAACTGTTGAGAGCAAACAAATGTTTACTAGAAGGCTGTGGGGATGGATGATTTAAGAAGTGTAATTGTGGGGAAAAAAAAAAAGAAGTGTAATTGTGATGAGCACCATGAATAGTATGGAAGTGTTGCATAACTATAATGTATATCTGTAACTAATATTAGGCTGTATGTTAATGGAATTTAATAAAAACTTACAAACAAAACTAACAATATAAAAATAAACCAATAGAATTAAACTTTTTTTGTCAAAATAATTTATTTTGACAAATAATAAAAATTACTAATTTGATTCAAGGAATGATTTGCTGATTTACTATGATACCATATGTTTGCACTCATAGGTCTAACAGGAGAACAGGAGAAACCTAATGGAGGACCAGGGGGGGGGGAAGAGGGAAAGAGAGTTGGGGAGAGAGAGGGACGCAAAACTTGAGAGACTATTGAATGCTGAAAGTGAACTGAAGGGTGAAGGGGGAGGGGGAGGGGGGAAAAGAGGTGGTGGTGATGGTGGAGGGCACTTGTGGGGAAGAGCACTGGGTATTATACGGAAATCAATTTGGCAATAAACTATTTTTTAAAAAATCCATGCAGAATCTAACATACTCATTACCATTTTGGATTTCAAGGACACAATGTAGAGTAAACTATGCCATGCCCTCAAATGTATATTTATTGCATTTGTAAAAAGTACAGTAGTAAGAAAAAAATATTATGAAGGTATAATAAGGGGATTGTACCATAGGCCATGATGGTTAGTGCAGGCTTCCTGAATTAGTCAGATAAAGGATAGGGAAAATTATTCCATGCAGAAAGAACAACAAACACATCAGCTTAGAAATAAGAAGAAAAGATCAATGGATTACTATTTGTTCAATATAGATTGAACAAAGTATGTGAAGAAAAAGACAGTATGGGGTAGGAATGGACAAGTAATAAGAAATTAAATATTAAAAAGGCTTTAAAGGAAATGGGTATTTATTCTGTTATCAACTGGTAGCCTTTGAGGTTAAGCATCACAATATCATGACCAAACGTATTTCTTAGAGCATAAAGCAAACTTCCTGTCATCAATAAATGAGCCACTGGGCTAAATACAATGAAATAGAATTATTTAATTTAAAAAATTGCATGGTGTTATTAATATGTTGACATATATCACGAATATTGCAGAGGGAGATTTATTATGCAGTGTGTTTCAAACCCATTTGACTATGGACTTCCCCATACTCTTCCAAGATTACTATAGCCAAGAATTAGTGTTTTTTACTTTATAATTAAAAATTAGTTGTTAATATAATATATAAATAGATTGAATAGCAACATAACTGGAATCAAGAAAATTGGAAAGAAGTCTGATGTAGTAATCCAACTGAGATATTTTAAAGGGATGAACTAAGATATTGGGGGAGTGGAGAAATGCGTACATGGACTTGAAGACAGTAAGGATGTGGAATTTAGAGGAACAGAATAATCTCCAAAGGGAACTGGCATAAGTTATTTGAAATACTTTTCCAGATAATTTGAGAACCTCTCCTTCAACACTGCCAAGAATCAGTTGTCAAGGCGTGATACAACTTTATAGGTACAAGGCTGTGAACCTGACTTGTTATCTCTTGGCCCACATTGAGATAAAAGTAACATCCAATAAACCAGTCACATCTAGACACATTGACATGTTCTACATCTAGACAAAGAAGGTCTCATTCTCATTCTGTCACCTATCTCTGTTTTCCAGTTGTAGGTCCTTATCTAAGATGTGTAATTCCTGCCTTTATCCTTAAAGAGAAACTAATTTGGCTTTAATATTGGTATTCCATCTGTTTGCCACAATATAGTGGAGTAATCATAGAAATGTCAAAGCCAAATAACAAATAGTAACAAAGAGGGTATTAATTATGCACCTTATGCTGTGGCTTCAATAATTTAGATATGCCAGCTTTACTATAAAAAGAGATTTGGTCAGGGGAAGGTGGCATTGTACGTAACATTAGATAATTTCTTATATACTTTTTTTAAATCATGGATTGCAGTAAGGTACCCTGAGTTGGTAGGTCTGACCTAAAAGAAAAATGACAAAAATTAAGTGAGTCAAAAAATCAACAGGGCGGATAAGTAAGAATGAATTGTAAAATCATGACCCCTACTGAATTCACACTTTTGACTTCTCTTCCTGACATATATGATATTGCTAAGACACAGAAAAATGAGGGAACAAAAAAGATGTATTTAATTCTGATAAATACCAAGAAACCTAGTTTGAAGGTAATGCATTGTTACTACTTAAATTTTAAAATATGGTGTGCTTTGAAGAAGTAATTAAGGGGTGTCTAGATGGTTCAGTAGGTTGAGCATCTGACTCTTGGTCTCAGCTCAGATCATGATATTATGGTTTATGGGTTTGAGCCCTCTGTCGGACTTTGTACTAACAGCACAAAAGTCTGCTGGGGATATTGTCTCTACCTCCCTGTGCCCCTCCCCCACTCTATTTCCTTCTAAAAATAAATAAAATTTAGAAAAATAAAAAAATTAATATTCTAAAAGAGTAAAATAAAAACAAGTGCCTGAATTTCTAAAGTGAGCACAAAAATAAAGGCAATGGCAAAACTGGCGAAAGTGTAATAATGACTTCAATATTTAAAAAATATCTTTTCCCACGGTTGAACAAATAGGTCAGATCTGAGACATGGGGAGGAAGCAGCTTCTAACCGCGTATTTATTTTGTTTTATAGATACCTTCATTTTAAAACTGCATTTTGTTTTAAGTGCTCTTCAGAGTACTATTCCCTAGGAGAAATTATTCATAAATGGCACTAATGAGTGTCAAGCTGCATTTCAAGGCATTTTGAAAATTGTCCTATTAATTAATGGTGTAATTAAGCTTTTGTCAGTGACATATCATGTTTCTGACAGGAATAGATGGCCTGTGTAAGTCTGAGCCCGGCAGTCATCCAGGCAGCCACTGTGTATAATGGATGGTAGCAATTTAGTGCAGGTTTACAGTGATGGGACCACCTACGTGAGGGAGGGAGGCTGGCGACTTGCATACACAAACAGTGCTCTGCACTGTACTTCCGGACGTAACTGTAGCTGAGGTTGATGTGGCCCCCTCGTAGGATGACACATTAGCCTTTTACCATTAAACCATAAATAGTGTTTCTCTGAGCTTTTGTGACAAAAATGTCAATTAGCTTCCAAAATTCATTTTCATTTAATTTTGTATTCTAATTCCATTTGCATATTAATGTGAACATGGTGCAGAACTGTTAGATTATAATACTTCACTAAGGCTAATAGGATGTAATACACACTTATTGAGGGTAATAGTTATATATATTTAAATGTCCCTCCCCACTATAACCCATCTATTTATGTGAGGGATGTGCCACTGTTTAATGTCTCTTGAATATGAGCATGTCACATACAGTAAGATTTAAATTTGGATACAGAAAAATTATAAAAAGAAAACAGCTATAATCTAAAGAGAAGAAAGATCTATGTACACTAGCATCAGCACAACTAAATATAAATCATTGTATTCTGGTCCTCCTTCTGCAATAGATCTCTACTAATTTTAGTATTAATAATTTACATTCTGGCTCTAGATATCAAGGTCTTAAAATTGAAAAATAATCAAACATACTGATGGAATTCCTTGGTAGAAACATTTTACTCCAGTAAGCTCACAGGTTTAGAATGACTTTTATGCAGAAATAAATCTTTCTCATATTTTTAAAAAATTTCTGATTCTTAATAATCTATTTTTATTTTAAAAATAAACTTAATAAAATATAAAAATGCATTTTAATTTACATCATATATACCTAAGGCTCTAGTTTTCCAATATCTTCCAAGAATTATAACATGGCTAATTAGCACGAGTTAAGAAATCAGTGTTACCATAGTTAGCCTCAGACTTTTTAAAGCAGAAAAAAGACATTAAAGATCATCCAGTCCAACACACTTCATTTTACAGATGAAAAAATTGAAACCTGAGAGATTATATAAGTTGCCCAAGGTCATGTACCTAATAAGTGGCACAGAGAGAACTAGGACGTGACAAGTTCCTAAGAAGAACATGTTTTTCCCAGAGGTTGTTTTCAGAGTTAGTTTTTTAAAGATAGCATTTTAGATTTAAATGGAAACAGAAAGATTAAATAAGCAAAATGACAGAACAGGAGGGAGAACAGGAGAGAAAGAAAAAAAGTGACAGGGAAGGAGGGAGGAAGGAAGAGAAAAAAAAGAAAGGAATGAGGGAGGAGACAAAAAAATGTATGATGTTGGAAGGATCTTACTTGAATGCTTTAAGATACCTCGTCAATTTGATAAAATGCATTGCTCATCTTTTCAGACATGGATTGATTGCATAACATTGTATAGGAAATCCCTAGCTTACAGACGACGTGTGTTCCAGAATTCTATTTTACAGCTTATTTTTTAAACCATTTTAGTCATAAGAACAAGGTTATACAGGTCTACACTCAATAGTTTACATAACCTGTAGTAGACTTTAAACACCTGTAGAAAGAAATACCAAAAATGAGAAATAAGAATTGCTTTGACACTTGGAGTGCAGAGTTAAGAGGAAATTCTAGCAAGCTCAGAAATGAAGTTTGTAGGCAAGTTAATAGGTTAGCAATCCCTCAAGGGAATATTCTTTAACAATTTGTCTCAAATTCGTTAAAGAAAAGATTGAGGACTTTCGAGAAAAGGCAGAGAGGAAGGACTACTGGTGGTGGCTTTGGCCTTTTTTTTTTTTTTATCTTTATCCTTATGATTCAGCTTTTTTTCTGAAATTTGGATATCCCACTCAGCAGATTAATGCCCTTCTTTTAACCCAACTCATCTTCTCTAGAAGATAGTTTAGATTAAAACACTCCTTCTTTGAAGAGTCTTTTCACTCAATGTAGGTTAGTCAAGTACGTTCTCCAGCCACATAGTACTTTTGCTAATAGAAGTTTCTAGCAATGGCTTTAGCATTCTTTAGAACAATATTCAGGTGACTGTGTTCTGTGCTATATTATGAACATTAGTTCTTTTTCATATACAGATTCATTTACTTCTCACAGTTACCCTATGTGGTAGATATTGATATTGTTGTCATTTTACAGATAAGGAACATGAGGCACAAATGTTAAGCAGATTGATTAAGGTTACACAACTAGTGGAAAGCAGAGATGAAATTAAAATCATCCAGACCACCTAGTTCTAAGAGTATTGGCGAGATAGCACCACCAACCCCTTGTTGGAAGGGTGAGAAGATTAGTAAATGTAGTGTTAAATTAGAGAAGTGATTATGATTTTCTTTTTATTATTGTTCTCCATTTTCTATCTTCCACTTCTGTGGAATAGAAAAGGTCATGATAGAAGCAGCAATTCATCACAAGGGGCAAGTGCCAAAGTTTTTTTCTCTCTTTTCCCCTTTCTCCTTTCTCCTTTTTGGAAAGATCAAAAGAAACTATTTTGGGAGAAAGAGAGGAACTCAACATTTGAGTTTTCTTATCTTTTGAGGATACCTTTCTGTTAGAGACTGAATTAAACCTCCCTCCCCCACAAAAAGATACGTTAAAGTCCTAAACCCCAGTAGCTCAGAATGTGACCATATTTTAAAATAGGGTCTTACAGAGGTAATCAAACTACAATAAAGTCATAATGTGGACCTTAATCCAATATGAGTAGTGTTCTTAAAAAGGCGGGGGGGGGATTTAGACAGAGATAAACAGGCACACAGGCAGGATGCCATGTGAACACGGAAGCAGAGATTGGGGTGATGCACTTATGGCTAGGAAACACCAAAGGTTGCAATAAACCACAAGAAACTAGAATAAAGGTGTAGAACCAATTCTCCCTTATTTCCCTCAGATAAAACCAACCCTGACACCTCAGAATTCTAGTCTCCAGAACTGGAGACAGTTTCTGTTGTTCAAGCCACTCAATTACAGTGTTTTGTTACAGCAACCCTAGTAAACTAATACACTTTGAGAGCCCACCTCTGAGTTGGACAGATGGGGGAAACCCACACAGGACAGAGTGGGTGGGGGAGGAATGAAAGGTATATGTCTAGAAGTGGAAGATATGAGCATTTCACATGGCCATTGAATTAGGGCAGTTTTATTATACAAAAGTTAAACAAAAATAATTGAAAAACTAAGCAAAAATCTTCTGTTTATCTGGAATCTTAAAATTTAGTCAGTCATTACCCTAATTCTATAACTTTTTATTCCAACGATATGCATTGTGTTCAGTACAAGTCTTTTCATGACATTCACATCCATATGTACCAGGTGTAAATCTTACTCTATATTTGGGAACATGATAGAGATCATAGTACTTAAATTTCTAAAAAATAAATAAATAAATAAGTCAGACTTAAGGTCTGTCCCATCTGAATCTTAAAATATCTATTATCAGTTTTATTATCAGGTAAAGTTTGGAGTATGGGGAGCATCTTTCTAGGAACTCATAAGAATATGGAATATTTATTCAGGAACAGAGAGAAACTACTACCCTTCAGTCACTGATACCTGTATTTTCCAAACCTAAATAGTGCTTTGAAACATGAGGTTCAATAGTTTACCTGTTACTTTTGAGCAAAGCACATTTTGCTGAATTTGAGAAATGCATATAATATTATTTTCATCTGATGTCCTGTCAACTCCCAGAGTAACACCAGAAGACAGAACTTATGCCAGGATCTGAGATCAGCAGACTAGTGACTCTTGTTCTAACTTAAAAGTCCCTCTCTTCATATAGCTGCTTCCAGTAGGCCCAGCTGCATCCTTTGTATACACAGGTAGCTTTGATTTAGAAATCTCTCCTGAAGGAAACAGCCCTGGGAAGGAAGTGGGTCTTAGAAAGAAAACAGTAAGTGAAAACATAAAAACAGTGAAATATCCTGTTACACCTATCTCATTGTGTGCTACATGTCTCCACTTCTAAGAGTCAAGAGTTTGATAAAATCAACAGAATCTAAAAGAACTCATCACATAGCACCAACTCCATTTGCCAAGACAATACCAATTTGTCCCACCACACATTGGGTGCTGTGATATACCCAGTTACCTAAAGCAAAGGGCTGCTTTTATCATTGACTCTTACTTTCTCTAATCTCCACATCCAACCAAAAGCCAAATCTCCACTCTTCTATCTCCTTCAACATCTATCTTAAATCTACCCAGTCATTTCCTTAGCAAATAATTATTCTTAATTGAGTCCTGTACCACATGAACCACTTAATGCCTGAACCTATCAACAACATCATTCAAAAACTTACCACACCCCCTAAATGGCCTCTGTGCTTCAAATGCTGCCTGTCCAATCCATTTTCCACATTTTGCTTTAAAACATCAAATGTGATCAGATAATTACTTTGCCTAGGACTCCACAATGGCTTTGATGATTTTCAGGGTGAAGTCCAAAACTCCTCTTAATGCCATACAAGGCCCTTCAATTATCTAGTTCCTGGTTACTTTTATGCTTTTCTCTCTTATCACTATTTTTCTCCCTACCCTACTCATGTACTTTATAACTCATGTCTCCGATTTACTGAACTATTTTTATTACAAGCATTTTCTGGAATTTCTCTTGCCTCTAAGCTTTTGAAATAATATCCTCCCCTGGAGTGCTCTTCATTAACAACATTTCGCCCTTCAAAAATCAACAGAAACATCCAGTCTTCTGGAAGTTTTCCTTGAACTCCTAACATTCTGGGTTAGAAGAACCTCTTGTGTGCTCAGATCACTATGTGGCTTCTCATTAGTGCATCATGCTGTGTTATGATTATCTGTTCCCTTGTCCATCTTCCTCAGCTAGATTATAAACCCTTCCAGAAGATGATGGCTTATTAATCACTGCATCCCTGTTGCCTTACAGAGTTTTGTCATTTAGCAAGTGCTAAGTGTTGAACAAATGATTGAATACCCCACAGGCACATGTGAGTGTTACATAGGTAATAGAGGAACTGTCTATTAAACATACTTAATTGCCATCTCTTTTTAATAATCTTAACACTACTCTATCAAAATAGTTTAAATAGATAAATGAATTCATTTCTAAGACTTAAAAAAAGGGAAAAGAATACCATATGTAGTATAAAGAGTTATTGTTATTAATCTTGTTTTTTTTTTCTTGTGGTTAGAACCGAAAATAACTTTATTATGCTAAAAGTCTTGCAGTATGGCTTTTTAGATATTCAGTAATGATCGGTTCTGCACTAAATGCATAAAAAGAGCTCGGTATCCATTTGGTGAATATCTAATATGTTTAAATTAAATTGGCAACTCATTATGGTGACGAAGACATAGAATTACTTTGTCATACATTATAGGTAATCTGTATTTTCACATTAACTCTATTACCAGTAATAGAGTTTTAATGTGGTACTTACACTTTGATAAAAGAGAAATCGTGTTGCCACTAGAAATATGTAAGACTTGGATAGAGAAAAAATGGGGAAGTCAGAGGGAAAAAGGTATGAAATATGTGGAGGAGAATGAAGAATTATAGGAAAAAAACCCAAATGAGTAAAAATATAGCAACAAAGAAAGAGAGGAAGAAAAAAGATGGATGTAAGAAAAAGATGGGTGGACTGCAGAAATTGTAGGGAAGAAAAGAATATTAGGAAAATATGAAATAGAAAACTAGAGAAGGAAAGAGGGACCACAACAATATGAAATGTATATGGATCCCTGTTATACCGAGAAAATGAAATGATGCAAGTACAAATGCATATACTATCCATGTAATTTAAACAGAAAGTTTCACATGGCCAGAAAAAAGAAACAGAAAGATATCAACTTATATTTTTGAATAATTTGATAGCAATTATGAAGAAGCATATGTTATAGCCTGAAGTTACTATAAAAATCAAAGATCATAGTTCAATTGGTTGTGAAAAGGGGTAAATGTCTTTCCTTCTCTCTCCAAGCTCTGTAAAGGGAAGAGAGCAGTAGGTAATGCTGTCAGGTTTGTGTTTATCAAAGTGAATTCCATGTACTTTCTTTAGTGGTGCTAGGTTCTCCAGTAACAATATACATCCAGGGTAGGGGAAGGACAGATGTGCAACATACTCATTAGCTCAAACATTTTTCTCCTTAAAACATTGTATTTTATTTCCCCAGTAGATTTTCTTTAAACCTACTTTATGTGTCTACAGTAATGCCTATGGAATTTACAATTTGAAAATCTTGTCAGAGAATAAAGAAAAGCTTCTTTAGTGGATTTTAGGAACTGGACATTTTGGAAGCTCATACTGAAAAGAATAAGGAAAAGGGACTTCCTGACTCACTTTTTATCTCTATATGATTAATTTTAATTCTGCAGTATACAAGAATGGAAAATTCAAAGCACAAGCTTACAGAAGACAGAATAAATCACAATATTAAGAGAAAAAAAAGGCTCTGGATAAACAAGAGAGGAACTGATTGAATGGCCTAACATATCACAAATTCAGACACCTGTGTTAAATTGGATTTCTATAAATATGGGCATTGGCTCAAGACATTAAGAGCATAAATTTGACAGAAGATGAAAACAGTCTACATTTTCAAATTTTCTCTGTTAGCTATAAAGTTTCAAAAATTCACATACATTAAAGGGGCAAATTTGAGCTAGGAATGAGTAAAATAGTATTTGGTAAGTTGTCCTTATCATCCTAAGAAGAATAAATAACAACATTCATAGTTATGGATTCATTTACTACCACAAAATTTTTTATGTAACAAAATTAATACCAACAGATACATTAGGTCCAAATCTTCCATTTTACATGAGGAGATACAGTTGAGATAAATGTTTTTTGCAGGTGGTATAGGAGTGGAGGGGAAATAGGGTATCTAGAGGGAGGGATGTGAAATTATATACAGGTGTTTGACCATTCTCTGTTGGTCCTTCTTCCATACTCTTCTCATTTATAAAAAGATTTGTGAGGGAAAACTGCTGGTAATAAACATAAATACTGTATACAATGATCTCCTCACTCCCAACTCCTTAAAAATAGCCTACCTTTTTGTGTTCCAAGGGAAGAATTAGGATAGAAGAGTATAGCAATATTTTTTAAATTATCCTGTCCTCTTGAGGAAGAATGAACATTAGCAAATCAGCAGACAATTCGCTTGCGAGACTTTTCGGTCATAAATATTCACTTCAGGATTAATTCTCTGACCATTCACCTATTTGTCATAGCTTCTTAATTAGGGCCTTTAATTGAGGAAATAAATATATCATGATATTGAACAGGTATGCTTTCTAAAGTCTTTCCTCCAACCTAACCATCTAACTTTTAAAATTAACATACCATTAAAAGAAAGTTTCCACAGAAAATTAGAAAAGTAATCTTCCAGTCATGCTTACAGCGTCTTAGGAACAATGTTATATTCATATTCACAGTTAAACTTTTCTTACTTCTTCCTCACTTATTTTTTTGCACATCACCATTATCCTAACCAACTTATGTTGTTATTAATTAGATACACACTTGTGTGATTCACTACTTTGGGAGTTCTGTGAATACTGAAAACATTTTTAAATCATTTTTCATACATTCATCTTTTTATTCTGATGACTCATACAGTACTTCTCAAATATCATATGTAAAATAAATGCTTGCTGATTTAATGTGCTTAAATATAACATAAACATAGCATAGTATCACCAGGTAAAACCAGTCAATACCTATTCTAAAGTAAATGATAGCTTAAAGATGATTTTTTAAAATAAAATCTGATCTATTTTTTCAACCACAAACTTTACTTCAGTCTTTGGGTAAACTCTTTCCAGTAATAATAATTTAAAAAGATGAGAAATATAAACTACACTAGAATACCACTTATTTTTCTAGAAATAAGATATCAGGTCTCTGACTGTCTCTGACATTAACTCTTTAGCTACAAGTTTTAATAGATAAGGAACAGTGATTTTAGTGATTAATAAACACACATGCAGCCTTTAAACTGGGACCGAATGCTGCCTAGTGAAACTAAAGAATCAAGAACTGCACTTTGTAACAAGTGTTAGGGAGGATGTGGAGAGGAAAAAAAAAAAAAACCCTCTTGCATTGTTGATGGGAATATAAATACTGTGGAACAGTATGGAAGTTCCTCAAAAAATAAAGAATAGGAATACTATACAATCCAATAATTCTACTATAAGGGTATTTACCCAGAGAAAATGAAAACACTAACTTAAAAAATATATATGCACCCCTATGTATATTGCAGCATTATTTACAGTAGCCAAGATATGGAAGCAACCTAAGTATCCATCAATACACTAAGTATTTTAAGTATCACACTGTGATTTTAAAAAATGTGATATATATATATATATATATATATGTGTGTGTGTATATATGCATATACAGAATATTACACAGCCATAAAAACGGATGGGTTGTGGCATTTGAGACAACATGGATGAACCTAAAGGGTGTTAAGTATGCTAAGTGAAATAAATCAGACTAAGAGAGACAAATACCATATAATTACACTCATAAATGAAATATAAAAAAATAAAGAAACAAAAAGTAGAGTCAGAATTATATAGAGAACAAACTGATGGTTGTCAGAGGGGAGGAGGAGGCGAGGCTGGGGAAAAGGGGTGAAGGGAGAGATGAGACAAGTCTCCAATTGTCAGAATAAAAAGCTGAGCATAAGGAATATTGTCAGTGATATTGTAATAGCATTGCGATAGGATAAATTGTAGCTACACACGCAGTGAACATAGAATAATGCATAAACATGTCAAATAACTAAGTTGTACACTTAAAACCAATGTAATATTGGTGTCAACTATACTCAAAAAAATAAACAAAACAAAACAAAATAAAACAAAATAAAAATCGTAAAACAATGAAAACAAACTGCACTTTGTGTTATTGGATAACTCGTAATACTGCATCTATTTATGGTCCTTCAAAAAGCAGAGAATAATATGGAATCACTTATCCAGACAATTTAAGTAATATATCTATAGGGGAAATGGAGAGAGAGCTCCCGGTAACTGGGAAAGCTGTCAGACCACGATGCCGCTCTGACCCTTTGAAGAAAAAAGTGAAAGAGACAATGTAGGATCAAAGTGTCTTAGACTGGAGTGTGGTCCTTACCAATTTTGACAGGCCAAATAGGAATCTTTGAGGCAAAGTTATCCACTGAAAGAACCCATCCCACCTTCCCAGTAATGAGCCTGTCTTGATATCCCTGCTAAACTCAAGTAATTGGTTAGAAACCACTGTGGGAAATAAGGTTATTTCAGAAAGCAATAACAAAAATGTCTGATTAATTATGCTCCCCACAGTTGAAGATCTGAGAGCAACATTCACTTGGCTGCCACGCTGTTAATGACACAGTGGTGGTGATTTTCAAATTTAAGGGATGGTGGTGGAGAAGAATATCAGAGGTTGATAAAAAGATGGACATTACGGGTCCCTGGGTGGCTCAGCTGGTTGGGTGACCAATTTTGGCTCAGTTCGTGGTCTCATGGTTCATGGGTTTGTGCTTTCTGCTGTTGGCACAGATCCTGCATGGGGTTTTCTCACTCTCATTCTCTCTCTACCCCTCGCCCACGCTCTCATGTTCTCTCTCTCTCTGTCAAAATAAGTAAATAAACTTAAAGAAAAATGACGGACCTTAGAACAATGGAATGGTTTGAGTGGAAACAAGAACTCCTAGAGTGCTGGTTTGTGTAGAGGCCCTGGAATTGAACTCTTGAATTCAAATCCAAACTCCAAACTTGCTATGTACCAGTGGGCAAATTAATCAATCTTACTTTTCCTTATATTTTTTCCTTTGTAAAATAAAGTTAACTACTGTGCCTCTCTTCTAGGAAGTGATAGTATTCTCTAAGATGGTTAACACTGAAAGGCTCTTTGAAGGTGATGCCAGTCAACAACATATATTCTCCATGGTAATATCCCACACTCTTATGAACCCACCAGTTGGACAGTTTTACTTTATGTGTGAGTTGGAGATATGGAATGGATAAGGAAATCACCTCTGCATTCATAACAAAGACAAAGGGTCAAGAAGAGTTACCAAAATTCTGGCTCCAAAATACATTTAGGACCACTGATTAAGTTATTATCCATTAGGTTCCATTCCCAAAATGCCTAAATATAAATATAAATACAAATATATGTATACATATGCATATACATGTATGCACATATATACACATGCATATACATTTGTGCATATACATACATATCTCCAGCTAAAATTATATTTACAACAAAATGATAAAAATTACTTCATAAATAATTTTAAGAACTGAAAAACACTAGACAATATTTTAAAAATATATAACAAGATGCAATACTCAAACACAAGTAAAACAATTCATATTAGATTTCCACAATAAAATGTCAAGGTTTTGTTTAAGGAGAGGTAGGACACACACATATATAACACAGTGGACATTTTATAATTTATATTGGGGAGAAGACTATTAAGTATACCATATATTGTTTATCCTTAGGACATGACAGCTTTCTCCCCACTCCCCACATTTTGAACCATCTATATGGGAAACACTCCTTTCAAATGAGAAAAATACAACATAATATTCATCAAGGAGAACATTTATGTTTTATGGGTCTTCAGGATTATATAATGTGGGGTCTCTCTTTGGGAAAAAAATCAAAAATTAACTTTCAAGTGTGTATTTATTTGCAATGAGAACATAGATTGCAAAAGTTAAAAACTCTACAAAACTGACCAATTAACAACAAAATAAAACAATTAAATTAATACTTTTGGTAATTAACTTATAATTATCTGTTTTCACACTGTTATATATAACTTTACAATTATATATAAAAAGTTATATGTGTAACATATATAAATTATATATATATAATGTATAGAAAACATTTTATATACACTCAATCTTGTTTATGCTCCACTATTTATATCATATGAATATTTCTTCTTATAATAGGGTTTCTCATTCTGCAAATTCATTCACTTTGCTGGAGGAGTTAGCACAGTAAATGATAGAAATATACTTGGAACCCATGCTACAGTAGAGACAAAGAATGAATTAACTATACACGGACATTTCTATGCACCACATAAATATAATCTATTGTCCCTACCCTCAAATGGCCTGCAGTTCATGTTCCTATCATGCAGATCCATAAAATGCCTAAAGTTTCTTCAGTACTACCTATCAGAGGGGAACTATGATGGAAAGGAAAAACAATATGGGAAACAATAATTCTAAACAATTGTGATTAAAATTTTACTTTTGAAAATTTTATAAAAATATATGACCTTATAAAAGAATTATCAGAAAGAAACTTATGCAAAAAGATACCCTTAACATTAATATGGTGTCACTCACAGGTCTAATGGGAGAAACCTAATAGGAGACCATGGGAATGAAAGGTGGGGAAAAAAGTTGGGGAGAGGAAGTGAGGCAAATCATGAGATACTTTTGAATGCTGAGTACAAACTGAGGGCTGAAGAGGGAGGGGCAGAAGGGAAAGGGAGGTGATGATCATGGAGAGGGGCACTTGTGGGGAAGAGCACTGGGTGTTGTATGGAATCCAACTTGGTAATAAACTATATAAAAATAAATAAATAAAAAACCCCAAAAAATAAAATAAAGAGTAACATGTTAAAAACTACATTAAGGTATATTAACTTCTTAGTAAAATTATCTCATTTCAAAGAAAAACATTTTTGCCCCAAACAACAACTACATATCTTTACTTATTCTAAAAATGTATGTGACTTTTATATTAAAAACTCATTGTGACTATGTGGGGGGTAAATTCTCTTAACAACTATTATATCTTAATTATTTAATTGTCTAAATCAAACTTCTAGATTCTAAGCACTGTACCAGCCTTTAGTTACATTGTGGAATTTCAGTTATTAGGCCATATAATTTGCTCAGCAAAGTTACTGGTGTTTAAGGAGTCTTCATAAAATATAAACTTTTGAATTCTAAAACAGCATCATATAATCTATCTTTCTCCTGGAAAATAACTGATCTTCTTAGAAAAAATTTATAACTTGACATACACAATGATTTTAATTTGTTTCCATTTTCAAATTTACACTGATGTAGGATCAATTTTATTTGTCATTGTCATCTATTTTGGTTTTAGTATAAATTCCCAAATGACAGATTAACACATATATACAGGTGTGTGTGTGTGTGTGTGTGTGTGTACATGTCTGCCTCCCATCAAAGGTAGGCAAATGTCTGTTTCCTGTTCTGCTAATGTTATATTTTAAAGTCATAATTATTAAAATAAAGGTTAATTAGTTAATAGTCAAATAATCTGTTCATCATGTAATAGTTCCTAACAAGACAATCTAAGAAATGCTATAGTTATTCAGCACTGTTTTTAATTTAAAATGAAGCCAGAATACAGAAATGAATACTGAATATAGTATAAAATATATTATGTCTTGAAATATACTGCTCTAATAAAACATCTGCTCATAATGCTGTTTCCTTCTGTGTAGAAATAAATTGAAACAACTAATCATATAAAAAATACTGCCACTTTGAGGAATAGACTAGCCCATTTTTTTCCTTCTGCAAATTGGGAAAAGATTGGAATTGTTTTACATATTTCACAGGGTTCTTAGTCGCAAACATTTGCACTTCAGCAAATACCACATGTTACAAATTAGACTAGCAAAAAACACTTATTCTATCAACACCTTGTTATAAGTGTGAAAGACAGTTTAATCTACAAAGTGCTTCCTTATTATGCTTTGGAATCCTATGGATTAATCAATGTTAAAAAAAAAAAAGCTGTATTCTGTATCACTGATAGTTTGTGTATAGCTGCTAAAGAACTTCCTTTGTCATGAAGAAATTCAACCTTTCAGTATATTTACAATTCTAATTGAGCATTTTAACACATCCATAAACTGGTAATTTTGATTATAAACATATCTAGGGAATGCTGTAATAGTGATGCATATACTTGTAGGGTATATACTACAGTAGTTTTGTCACAATTGCTTGGCAATGAGAGAAAGAGAGTACTAGAATTAATTTTTGAGATCAAAATATAATGAATACCAAGATTCAAGAACAGCAATGCCAAGTCACCTGAAAGAAATATAATAGTCATACTAACTCCCTGTGTTTAATCTAACACAGCAAGTACATGAATATTAATTAAGAGTTAATTATGGACATATTATACATTTTTAAAAACCTTTAAAATTGGGAGGTAATGGTTACTGACTGAACTTAGAAATGAGGAAAAATCAGTCAAGTTGTCTTCATATGTGACAAATGAACATGTCAGTACTGTGCAGTACAGGAAAAAACTATTTTTTGCTAACATGTATTTATTATTATCATTTTAGTCTATGCTTTAGAGTATATTTGTATATTTTATAATTAAAATACATTAGTATAATATCACATGAATTAATGTACAAACATTGAAGTGAATACTTAAAATAATTCAATAGCAGAGTGCAAGATAAAAACCATTTAGATAAAGGTACTTGGGTGGCTCAGTTTGTTAAGAGCCCAACTCCCAATTTTGGCTCAGGTTTGTGGTATCGAGACTCACATGGGGCTCTACGCTGGCCTTGAGGAGTCTGCTTGGGATTCTCGCTCTCCCTCTCTCTCCGTCCCTCCCCTGCTTGTGTGCACTTGACATGCATTCTCTCTCTCTCTCTCTCTCTCTCTCTCTCAGAATAAACCAATAAACATCATTTTTAATTAGGTGAAACTCAAAGAGACAAAGCTATACACAATCTGTGTCCAGAGGTTTAAAGAACCTTAGTTAATAAAATACATGTGGCCATATTCCATAAGGAATGCCTATTATGAGATGGGTGATCTTAACCTGATATCATGCTAGTTCAACCATAGCCATGGTTCTCTCTATAAAATTCCAAACAGACATTCTGGTTTCACTAATCAATTCTGTGACTTTAGTAAGTATACATCAACCCAGGAAAAAATGTAACCTAGCTCAGTGCCTCAGTGTTTTCACAATGCATTTTGTCAGGAAAACATCAAGGATGGGGGTGCCTGGGTGGCTCCATCTGTTAAGTGTCTGACTTTGGCTCAGGTCATGATCTCACAGTTCAATTCATGAATTTGAGCCCCGGGTCAGGCTCTGTGCCGACAGCTCAGAGCCTTGAGGCTGCTTCAGATTCTGCATCTTCCTCTCTCTCTGACCCTTCCCCTTCCCTGCTCATGCTTTCTCTCTCTCTCTCATAAATAAACATTAAAAAAATTAAAACACCAAAGGGATGGTTTTAGACCTTGTTAAAATTTCCAAATTTATGAGTGCCACATAAACAAGAAAAGTAGCCTGCTGACTTTGTCCCTGAACTTTTCACCTTAAATAATCATGTGAATATATGAATATATATAGAAGATTGATAAGCTAATATCCTCTAATAATCTTTTTTTTTGGATCCATGTCCTTGTCCCCTCCCACACTAACACTTGGCCTTGATATTTGCTTTGACCAGTAAGACTTAGAGACATTAGAGAATATAATACAAACAGAAGCTTCAAACCTACTTACATATTGGAGCTCTACCTCCTATGCTGCTGGTCGGAACTCTTTCACTGACCTGTGAAGAAACTTGTGCTAGCCTGCTGGGCTGCATGGCTCAGTCAATAGCCAGAACCAACCCAGACATGTGAGTAAGGTCATTTTAAGTCATTCTTCCCTAGTCAAGCCAGCAGAACATCAAAGTCCAAAGTTATCCCAAGAGTGACCAGTATAATGTCTAGCTAAATCCCACTGAAAGTACTGATTCACAAAATTATAAGAAAATAAAAGGATTATCTTTTTAAGCTTTGGGATGCTGTGTTAGACAGCCATATATACCTAAAAAAATAAAACTTCTGGAAGTTTGCTACAAAGAGAAATGCTACGTTAATTTATAATCCTAAAGTCAAAAGTAGAGTTGAAGTCTCTAGGAGAGAATGACACTTTTCTCTCAAGCTGGAAAATACATAAGGGGTGTGTGTGTTTAAAATATGATATGATCATGACTGAAATGGTATGCAACAGTTGCTGAGGCATGTCCCTGGGGAAACAGGATGCTATGGTAATTATCATTTAATGGTCATACATTTGCCTGCAAATGACTAGAGGACATTCCTCTAGACAGTAATGGGAAGCTTACCAATAAGTTTCTAAGGTCAGGTGTATTGAAACAATGTGAGAAGTTTACTTCTGATTATCAGGCATTTATCAAACACCTATGAACCAACTGGTATACCAAGGGGAAATAGTACACCACACCAATGATATCTTGGTCAACAATGTGACTAAGAATGGACACACAGACAATAGTTAAAGTAACAGTAGAAAAAGCCATAGAAAAAGATAATAAATTATCTCCATATGCATGTAATTTCTTATATTCAAATAAGATTACTCATATAATGACATTATTTAAAATGTAAGCACTATCTAAGTGCTTTTGTTTTATTATATCATTATCACAGAATTCCTCTGTTCACAAGCTCTTAGACCTTAAGGAGCTGCTATAAATGAAAGGCTAACTATATAATCATTTGTAGCTGTGAGTAACTGACTATGATCAAATTCTTATACTTGTGACCTTTTAAATATTTGCACCTGCAAACCTAACATCATGATGTGCCTTCCAAAAGTGAATGAAACAAGTGAATTTGCATGCATGTGTTCCTATTTTTGAACACATATACAATTATGTAATTTCTTTTTCTTTAAAGATTTGTTTTATTTTGAGCCAGCGTGAGAGGGGAGGGAGAGAGAGAGGGGGAGAGAGAGAGGGAGGGAGGGAGGGAGAGAGAGAGAAAGAAAGAGAGAGAGAGAGAGAGAGAGAGAGGGAGAGAGGTAGCACATGTAGGGAAAGGGGCAGAGGGAGAGAGTTTTAAGCAAGCTCCACACTCTCTCAGTGCAGAGCCCAATGAGAGGCTCCATCTCATGACTCTGGGATCATGACCTGAGCTGAAATCATAAGTCAGATAGTCAACTGACTGAGCCACCCAGATGCCCCCAATTATGTGATTTCTAAAACAAGTATCTCAAGATAACTAAAGAACATTTTCACTTCAAGAAACGATTGAAAATCTTATTTTAATCTTTAATATATTTTTTTCTTCTTGTATATTATATACAAGGTATATACATATAATACATACAGATAATTTTCCTCTTCTTTTAGTCCTGTTTTGTTCTGGACCAGGCAACCTTATGTGGGAGTCTGAAAATGAAAGATGATGCACGGACTTCCAGGACGGCTATTACAGGCCCCAATGTAACATATTTCCTTGATACAACCAGGACCATGAAACTGAGCCCAGTATTTTCTTTTTCTAGACCACTCCACAACTAAATCAAAAGCTAAGTAGCAGTGTGGAAAAATAAGGTGGCCAAACTTGTTTCTTTACCCACTCCCTATTTTCAAATTCATATATAAGTTAAAACAGACCACTTGGGACAGTTCACAGAATAGACTTAAGTCATTGGGCTATCTGAATAGGGATCTGAGATAATCTGACTCAACTGTTAATCTGACTCAATTGTTAATCTGACTCAGATTAACTTTTATCCAGTGTCTGTTCCATATTCACTGCTACTAGGGAAGAGAAAGCCAGCCTATCTTTTTTTGTTTTTAATGATTTTTTAATGTTTTTTATTTATTTTTGAGAGACAGAGAGAGATAGCACGAGCAGGGGAGGGTCAGAGAGAGAGGGAGACACAGAATCCAAAGCAGGCTCCAGGCTCTGAGCTAGCTGTGAGCACAGAGCCCAACGCGAGGCTTGAACCCAAAACCGTGAGATCTGACCTGAGCCAAAGTCAGAGGCTTAACTGACTGAGCCACCCAGGTGCCCCAAGACAACCAATCTTTATAGAACAAACTGTATGCTTCTCACTGACCAGGGATGTTTACACACATTTAATTCTAACAATAATCCTTGAAATATACATAATCATTACTAAATTTATTAGTAAGTAAAATGAAGCTTAAGAAGATTATTTTCTTTTTGTTTTTGTTTTTCCATTTTTACATAGTAGTTAAGTTGTGTAACAGATATGGCACATTAGTCTGAAACTGTAAGTTGGGCTCTTTCCTACCTTACTCTTAATCTCTCTAGGACTTGGTTTCTCCTTTAGCTCACAAGGTTTTTTGGTTAATGTTACTATCATTGTACTAAATTAATCTATAGGGAAAAATACCATAAATAATATTGAACAACCATGTGATTTTGAGTATATATAAACTAAAATTCAAAAGGTATTCCATGTGTATTTTTACATTTTAATATGATTTTAAGTCAATACAAGTAGTTGGTATTTGTTCTCCAATTTCAGATAAAAATTACCAGGCTATAATTATGAGCATGATAATGGTGTTCCTTTATTTATTTATTTGTTTGTTAATTTGTCCAGTGAGATCCACTGTCATTTTCCAGTGAGATTCTACTGTAATTAAAGCAGCTGTTCTACTTACTAAAAAATGGGCTTTATGCTTAGATCACTGTTGCAATTAAACAAACATGGCTATTGAATATAAAAAGTAATACACATTTTTTGTTTAGAGTTTTGATTTTTAAAGTGATTCACTGCCAGGAAAGGTAAATTCTAAAAGAGTCATTAATGTTTTAATTTTTCTTAACATTTATTCATTTTTGGGAGACAGAGATAGAGCATGTGTGGGAGAGGAGCAAAGAGAAAGGGAGATACGATCTGAAGCAGGTTCTAAGCTCTGATCTGTCAGCACAGGACCAGACACAGGACTTGAACTCATAGACTGTAAGATCATAACCTGAATTGAAGCTGGACCTTAACCAACTGAGCCACACAGGCACCCCTACAAGAAACACTAATGTTTAACAGCTCTAATATCTGAGTTATCAAATTATAAAATAATACTAACAATCAGTTCAGTATCACTGATGTTAAAACAGAGTATATAACTGGGCATGTTAATTTTCATGACCCCATCTTAATATTGAGAATACTGAAATTCAATTAAATTCTGCTCAATCATCCACTGTGATCATTTAAAAAAGTCTTTAAAGAAATACTAAAACTAGAGAAAACCATGAATAGAGAAAACTGAAACGAAAGCAATGGTAAGCAAATAAACAAACAATATATGAAATGATCCTTTCCCTGACAGTGGACTTTGGAATTCTTCTGACAAAATTCCCAGGCCAACTTCTGTTACTTAATCTAAGGAAGGTCTTAAATTCAGGGTCTATATTCAGCTTTTCTACTACAAAATGAATGCCCTAGAAAAGGCTAGAATGATTCACGGGGTATGGCATTAGTGGGGGAATCATTATAAACTCCTGTTCTTAGCTGAATTGCACGTGAACTGATACAATAATAATTACAGGTATGTGTGTCTGCATGGATTC
>NC_043703.1:36910172-36924049 GCF_006229205.1 Suricata suricatta
TGCAGAATAGCAGGAATAAGAGAAAAAATTCTAAAAGCTTCTGGAGACAAAGATTTAAAAAGAAAATAGGTCATCAGCAAAGAGAATACAAGGACCTGTATTTTTTATAGCAGCTGTAGAAACCAGATTTACGAGGACACTGTAGGCTTACGGCTTCCAGCAGCCACTGCGTCTCCTCACAGAAAGAACCTGTCAGAATGAACATAATTGAAGCAAACAAGCAAAACATGCGAGAGGAAGATCACCTTCTCATGATACTAATGAATCCCAAATTCCGCAATGTTAAAGGTCAGTTTCACTCTTTGGACATGGGAGTTGCATGCAATAATTACCTTTTTTGCAGGGAGGGCTAATTTTAGTTGGATTTCTATCAATTGAAATTGAAGTACTCTGATAAATACAGGTAGATTAATTACAACTACTACTACTGCTACTGCTGCTGCTATTACTACATACACATACCTGTGTATGTACACACATATATAAAACATTTGCCTCTATTCTGCATTCAAAACTCAAACACTTATCCCATATGACCCAAAGTTCAGAAACAGGATCATCTTGGGAACCACCCAGTGTCTTGGTTCAGATGTAGATGTTGAGATAAAACCACAGACAATTTCAGAGGTCTTTGTGAACCTACATGGAGAAGGACATGGGGATTGGTAAGGTGAACATGAAATCAATATGTCTTAGGATGAGATTCCCAGAAGTCAAGGCTAAGATGGAAATTTGTAAAAAGGCTATTTATTATGGAAATCCTTTTGGAAACCAGCAAAAAAAAAAAAAAAAAAAGTTGAAAAAGCAGAACAGCGGAGAGCAAGCCAACCAAGGGTGTGATCATAGGCAAAATCCTCAAGATGGTATAAATTATGCCTCAAAATTGTCCTGAACTGTGCCAAAAAATTTGGAGTCTTTCAGTCCCACGTGTCTGATGGAGGCCACCTAAGTATGATGTCAAATTCTAGGCACTTTAGGCTTTATGGGCTTATGGGGAAAGCAAGCTCAGATGCTAGCTGTTAAAAGCAAAGAAATTCTGAAGCCACATGATCCTCAAACACATAGTAATAAAAAATGAATGAACTGAGACCATGTCGGTGATACACTTGCTACCATACATGATAAATACAAAATAGCAAAGTCCTGAGGTCCTTCAGGTCAGAAACAAATAAACTAGTATTCTAAGTCTGAAATAAATTAAAAGGAATAAATAACCTAGGTCATCTATATCAGAAGATTTAGGAAAATATAGAAAGAAGTTTGAGAGAATCCCTACCTGTTCCCTGTTCATCTCTGCCAAGAAGCTGGAAGGTAACGTTAACTGTTGATGCCTTGATTTCCCATCTCTTACATCAACTACAATAAGGGTCTGGTTGACAAGTGGTCACTCCTCTTAATCTCTGAGTTAACAGGAACTCTTTTTCACAATGATGCCTTCCAAACCTCTCCCATGTCCCTATCCTATAGAAATTCTCAAATTCATAATATTTGAAACTAAACTCCATCTCCTCACACAAGAAACTTGCTCTCCCTAGGTCTCTGATCTTGGCATTTGAACCATCAACTCTCAATTGTTCAAGTGAGAATTGGAAGTGCTATACTTGAATTTGTCCTCATTATCTTTCTGCTAAATCTGGTCTCTCTTTATCCAGTTTCCCTTCATTTCAGTGTTACCCATGACTGAAAGAGACTTTTTTCTTTTCCTTAAAAAAAATCTGATCACATCACTCCTCCAATTAAAAATGCTCACTGGCTCCCAATGATCCTAAATGTTTTTATTCCAATTCCTAAGATACTGTTACACTCCCATATACCAATTTTTGGCATGCTTACCTTACACTCTTACATTGTAGCATTACAGAATGATTTCCAGTTTATTGACTTCATAAGGCTCTAATTCTGTTGATCCTTTGTATATGCTATAGTTTCAGCTGTAAACTTTTTCTTTTGCCTTTCCTTCCTATCTTATACATACTAACTTCTCTATATTATCCAAGTATTTAAGTAACCCTTCCTCTGGGAATTCTATCATTTAAGATGTGTTTAGTTGCCTTCCCATGCCCTTCTTACCCTAAGTATATTTTTATTTTACATTGTATTTGACTCTTTACTCCTCAGTATTCACAACCAAAAGCAGAATAAGTGGCTGATCCTTCACTGAGTCCCCAATACTCAATATAGTGCCTAACTTAGATTAATCACTCAGTGATTCTTGAAAAGAATTAAAATGAATTCATATATACCTTAAGAACCTTTTTCTAGTTTTATTTATTTAAAAACGTAATTGCAGTATCCTTTTTAACTTTTTTTATCAATGTCAGCTCCTGGGGGTTTTCTAGTATCACTGAGTAATCTTAAATTTAATTTTGCTACATCAGCCTCTGCCTAGGGTAAAATAAATTATAGAAAAGATCATTAGGGTCCTTAATAGATTTGAACATTTTTCTAGATAGTTCACAGCTTGACAGGCATTTGTCATAATCAACAGTAGGCACTTTTGTGCTTATAATTACTTTAAAAACACCTCAGATAATCTAATGTCCAATGACTGAAGAAATGCAAGTGACAACAACAAAGTACCCATGTTAAGTTTTCAGTGTTTATAAAGCTGCAAAAAATGTTGATGGATGAGCTTTTCTTTCATTCATTACACACAATTCTCTCAAAGTCAAGCAAAGATAAATACATGTATACATGGTTATGAAAGAGGGAGCTCTATTCTGCCCTTTCTGGAAAGCAATGGTTCTTAAGCTATTCTGAAATTGATCTTACAGACCTTTCAAAGCATACCCCCCCCACACACACACATGCACATGCATGCACGCATGCACACACACACACAAAACATCCTAACACCATGCTGCCATGGAAGACAGAACAACTCTGCAGCTAAAGATAGGTAGTACTGGACAGGCTCACTTCCTTTGCGATTTCAACATGAAATACTGAAGAAAGTTTACTTTTCTACAAACACTCTTCATGGAGATATCAGAGACTCCTCACATAAAACCTGTGTCACTAGAGTGGGAAACTTCATGACTGATCACTCTATTTTGCTAAGCTTCTTGAACCAATGTGGGGCCCTTCATCTCAGAATAGTTTAGCAAAGATTCTACTTACTAAATCCTTCTGAAAAATAGAACAGCCTCACATATGCATGCACATTTTCACATGAGACCCTCAAATCTAGTGCCAGGAGAGGCCCTAATTTCAGCTTAAGGAATCGACTTACCTTAGAATTTCAAATTCCATAATTATTTAAGATCTATTTTTTTCCCCACAAAGAGATTCCCTATAAGAACAGTTTCATAGACCACAGGGAATTCAGAACAGTCCATACATTAACTATTCCCTCTTCTGAGGCACAAGTGCCCAGAGCGCACCACTGTTTCAAACATGGCCACACCTAGGATATATGACTTTCCTCCTGATTGTTCCCTTTTCTCCTTTAAGAATGTCTCCTTTGCACATTTCTGCTTTTCCCTCTTTTCCCCTTTCTGCCATGAGTAAGTCTAGATAAAGAAGACAATCATAATACTATCCTGTGTCAGTACACTTATTGCTTCTCAGAGATCTAAGGAAAGTTCAGCGGCACTCTTCAATACTCCTTGCCTTCACTGACCTTCCAGAGGAATATCTTTTCCTTTTATTAGGGGAGGGTGGAGAGTGCAGATTTAAAAAGTATAGAGAAGTTTTGACACACAGACTTCTATTACCAAAAATACAGATTATATTTTTGGGAAATAAAAACATTATTCTGTTAAAGAATGGATTAGTTATTTGATAAGTAGCATAAAACATTATTTACTCATCCTTGAAAATACAATACTAATAGTTCAGATGCATTTGATTTGATTAAAATGTGAATATAATATTCAACTTTATTCTAATCTTTTCATGCTAAACTTAATTCTGTTATGGAGCTTACTTATTGTCTTCTATTATTCAGAGCAAAGGATCTTATTTATAAATGCCCTCATACTGGTTTCCTGATGAAGATGAAAGTTTACCTAGTGAACCCAAACTCAAGTACTGATTTCCTGATATTCTAACTTATTCAGGAATTTGGCTTGTGTCGAAATTCAAAGTGCCAGAATGCATAAAATACACTAGCTAGAAATCAGTTTGTGGTATGCTCTAGGAGACAGAACAGAGAGTTCTGAAATCCATATAGAGAAATGAAAGCACAAACTCTCTCTAGAGTTCATGTTTTATTTAATTGGTAATATTTCAGCAGGAAGAGAAATGATGCTGTAAGTTACATTCTATCAATGAAAAATAAATATTTTATTTTGACAGTGCTACATGACATATAAATGTAGAAAATCACCTTTATCCTCATTATATTTAGGTCAAAGCCTCTGACTTTTTAAGAAGATCTTGAAATACATTTATTCAGGAAGTATACAATTGCTGATACTAGTTAACATTTTACATTTTCTGTGTCCTACTTGAACAAAATTAATTCTTATAATTATTAAATCACATACTTGCATTTCAAAACAAAACAGAACAGTAGAAAGATGCAGCCATCAACCAATTCTATTGAGGGCTGAGAAAAGTAAATGGCTATACTCAGAGAGTAGGTACCAGCAGCAATCATAATCACAGGAAAAGTGATATTTTATATTTGTATAAATGTTTTTAAACAGACTCTAAATTTGCTTCCTTTTGATTCCAAAATTAGTTAATGAAAGGTAAGAAGCCTGGGTGATATTTTGTCTTTTGATTATTTTATAGGATAAGAACTGAAGTCTGATATGATTAGTCAATTTACTGACAGTTACACAATTCACAATTAACTAAGGTTTTTTAGACACTAATTCATATCGAGTGACTTCTGGTTCACTGTATTTTCAGTTCTCCAGAATAAATATTTCCTGACATAAAAATTCTTTAGGACACTTGCTAAAAAACACAGATCCTGGACAGATCCTGAAGCTCCTTCCCTTAACATATTGATTCAGTATGCTGAAAAAATAACTGAGGTCTCATCCCTTATTACCTTATAAAATTAACCTGAAATGCAGAATATTTATCATAGTTTCCACTGATGTTCATATTAATCTAAGTAGTCTTATTAGGATAATACAGTAAAACATTTGCTGGGCACTATGATTGTCAGAGCAGAAACTGAGACAGTAAGAGCAAAAAGGATGAGGAAGTGCTGAGGGACACCAACATCCAGATGCCCTCATGCCTAGATCTATTCCAAATTCAATTTTTAAAAAAGGATAAGACTAATCCAGAAAGAAAATAAATGGAATCATGCATTTTTACTCTTTCAATACAATAATTAAACATAAAAACATTTTCATATAAAAATTCAAAGTACAACCATATTTACAAAGTAATTTTAGAATAAAATATGCCAACATTAATTACAAATACATAAACCCCTTATACAAGGTGCACTAAAATAATGCAAATTTCTGTCATTAGAACTAACAACATAAATTTTATGAAATACTTGTAACTGTACATAACATGGTACAAATAAAATTAAATTCCACACTACCCAGTGATTATATTTAGGAATAGAATTGTTTTCCTTGGCTATTATATAACTAATTCAAGACCTGTCTTGGGTTGTTTCATTTTCATTTGATGCAAGTGTAAGGTTTATCAAGGTTAAAAGGAGAATCTAGGACAGTATGTGGTTCATCCAAATGACAATTAGCGATTTGCCAATACTGTTAATCATTTGAGATGTTTCTTTCTGATACTTTAAAATTACACAGAAAATAAAAATTGAAATATAAGAATAGCAAATGCTATGAACCTAAGTAAAAATAAATTAGCACTAATATTTCTGTCAGGTTTAAATTGACACTTTCTTAAATATGTTTGAAGTGATTTTTTGTTTTCCAGCCAGAAGCATATAAATTTGAAAGAGTATTTTCCTGGTGCTTCTTTCAAGTTAAAGATGGCCTTTCTAATGACAACAGATTGGGCGGTATTAAAATTAGTAATAAAATAAAAATTTCCCCCTTAATTTACATCGGTTTAGAATGCAACAAAATTATCATCAACACAGTGTAAGGAATACTACACTGTAAGGCAGTGGAATATGGAATAATAAGGTTTCATCAGCTTTATTTATTTCAATATAGCATCTAATCTACAAGAATGAGGTTCTAAGTTCATAGGCCTGGATTCTGGAGCCAAATCTGATTTTTATTATTAGGTCACCTTCAATAAACCAATTATACTCTCTATATCTCTGTCTCCTCTTATGTAAAATAAGGGATGGGCATCAGGAGACTGTAGCATTGCATAGAACTGTATATATATTGTACATTATCTTACTTAAAATTTACAAAACCATATAACAGTAGATTCATTGCAGAAATAGCCCCAATTCTTCACTTCTTTTGCAATGGGACTCTCTGCTCATTCTTTGCAGATAACATTTGTGCCCGACTCCTTGAGTTCAGGTGAATCTGGTTTTTCTTCTTTCTCCAACAGAAATCACAGATGTAATAGAGTACCAGATGCAAGACTAGGCCATAAGACACTTTGAGTAATTTTATTCATGCAAAATGATTCTAAAGGAAAGAGGAAAAGAAGTCTAATCTAGATGGAAAGATCATGTAAAGCAGAGATAGAGTCCCAGCTCAGAGTGTCCTAGAACTGTCCAAATGACATGACAGCTCATTACAGACATACTAGTGCATGCAAACACAATGATCCAATTTCAGTCCAGATCAACAGCACCATCCAGAGACCACATAGATGCCTGAGTAATAACAAAATATCACTATTTTAAAGCACTGAGTTGCTACATAGTTTGTTACCCAATATTATTGTTATCAACAGATAATGGATACATCTATAATGAATATATTATTATCCTTTTCTCACCTCTCATTTTGTCAATTAGAAAACTAAAAGAAATAATTAACCCACTTAACATTAATAAGTAGAAAGTTGTCAACCTAATCCATATACGCTCCACTACAGAACAGGGTATCTTCATTTTTTATGGGCTCATATTAATGCCTACCAATCAAATTATGATAACGCACAAATGTCCATCAAAAACTATGAAAATACCATATAAACTATCAATATTTTTATTATCTGATTCCATATTCCACAAAGATGCATATATATAGAGCTTTTTTTCTTTTTAATTTAAATTCAAATTAGTTAACATATAGTGTAGTCTTGGCTTCAGGAGTAGAACCCAGTGATTCATTTCTTTCTCTTACATATGACATCTAGTGATGATCCCAGAAAGTGGCCTTGTTAATGCCCATCATCCATTTAGTCCATCTTCCCACCCACCTCCCCTATAGCAACCCTCATTTTGTTCTCTATATTTAAGAGTATCATATGGTTTGCCTCCCTCTGTTTTTATCTTACTTTTCCTTCCCTTCCCCTATGTTCATCTGTTTTGTCTCTCATATGCAACATGGGTGATATTTGAGAAATTTGTTTCTCAAATCCCACATAATATCTCTTTCTCTAACTGATGTATTCTGCTTAGCATAATACACTGTAGTTCCATCTACATTGTTTCAATTGGCAAGATTTAATTCCTTTCATCACCAAGTAGTATTCCATTTCCATTGTGCATGTATACGTGTGTATGTGTGTATATAGACACACACACATATATATATATATATATATATATATACACCACATCTTCTTTATCCATTCATCAGTCAATGGACATTTGTCTTTCTTCCATAGTTTGGCTATTGTTGATAGCTCTACTATAAACATTGGGCATACGTGCTGTTTTAAATCAGCATTTTTGTATCCTTTAGATAAATACCTAGTAGTGCAGTTGCTAGGTTGTAGGGTAGTTTTATTTTTAACTTTATAAGGAACTGCCATACTGTTTTCCAGAGTGGTTGCAGCAGTTTTCATTCCTGCCAACAGTGAAAAGGGGTTCCTCTGTCTTCACAACCTGGCCAACATCTGTTGTTTCCTGAGTTGCTACTTTTAGCTACTCTGACTGGTGTGAGGTGGTATCTCAGTGTGGTTTTGACTTGTATTTTCCTGATGATGAGTGATGTTGAGCATTGTCATGTGTCTGTTAACCATCTGGATTTCTTCTTTGCAAAAGTGTGTATTCATGTTTTTTGCCCATTTCTTCACTGGATTATTTGTGGGATTTTTGGGGGGAGGGTTGACTTCAGTAAATTCTTTATAGATTTTGGATACTTACCCATTATCTGATATGTCATTTACAGATATCTTCTCCCGTTCCTTCCATTGCCTATTGGTTTTGTTGACTGTTTCCTTCACAATGCAGATACTGGCAAATCCAATTCAATAGTACATTAAAAGGATTATTCATCATGCTCAAGTGGGATTTATTTCTGGGCTGCAGGGCTGGTTCAATATTCATAAATCAAGCAACATGACACTCCACAATAAGAACAGAAAGGATAAAAGGATCATATGATCCTTTCGAAACATGCAGAAAAAGCATTTGACAAAATACAGCATCCTTTCATAATAAAAACACTCAAGAAAGTAGGAACAGAAGAAACATACTTTAACATCATAAAAGCCATATATGAAAGGTCCACAGCTAATATCATCCTAAATGGGGAAAAACTGAGAGCTATTGTCCTGAGATCTGGAAAACAACAGGGATGTCCACTCTCACCACTGTTGTTCAACATAGCACTGGAAGTTCTAGCCTCAGCAATCAACTAACAAAAAGAATTTAAAGGCATCCAAATTGTCAAGAAATAATTCAAAATTTTACTCTTGGCAAGTGACATGATACTTTATGTGGAAAACCTCCACCAAAACACTGCTACAGCCAATACAGGAATTCAGCAAAGTTGTAGGACATAAAATCAGTGTACAGAAATGGGTTGCATTTCTATACATCGATAATGAAGCAGCAGAGATATCAAGGAATTGATCCCATTTACGGCTGTACCAAAAAATGCAGCATACCTAGAAATACACCTAGCCAAGAGGTAAAAGATCTATACACTGAAAACTATAAAAAGCTTATGAAAAAAAATTGAGGAACACAAATAAATGGAAGAACATGCCATACTCATGAATTGGTAGAACAAATATCATTAAAATGTCAATACTACTCAAAGCATTCTACATATTCAATGCCATCCCTATCAAAATAACACCAGAATTATTCACAGAACTAGAACAAACAATCCTAAAATTTGAATGGAACCAGAAAAGACACCGAATAGCCAAAGTTATGTTGAAAAAAGAAAAAACATTGGAGACATCACAATTTCATAATTCAAGCTATATTACAAAGCTGTAATCATCAAGAAAGTATGGTATTGACACAGAAACAGACACATTGATCAGAGGAATAGAATAGAGAATGCAGAAATGGACTCAGAAACATATGGCCAACTAATCTTCAAGTAAGCAGGAAAGAGTACCAATGGAAAAGAGTCTCTTCAGCACATAGTGCTGGGAGAACTGGGCAGCAACATGAGGACCACTTTCTTACACCATACACAAAAATAAACTCAGAATAGATGAACGATAAATGGGAGACAGGAAACTATCAAAATCTTACAGGGGAAAAAAGGCAGCAACCTCTGTGACTTCAGCCGCAGTAACTTTGTACTTGGCATGTCTCCAGGAGTCAGGGAAATTAAAGCAAAAATGAACTATTGGACTACTGGGACCCCATCAACATACAGAAAAGCTTTAAAAGCTAAGGGGCATTGCTCCAGATGTGCTTTTAGTTCCAAATGATGTATATACATGTTCTTTTAGGTTCTTTCTCTTGAAAGTATGTATCTCTTTGTAGATGGGCCTGAGGAAAGACATTAGTAGCAAAAATGGGAAAAATATAGATATGTAACACATGGTTGGGTCAGTTACATAGTAAAATAAATAAGAATTAATTTCTTGGAGCTCTAACTAGTGAAAAGAATTTATAATGCCTTCAATATCTACCTTTACTCAAGAACTCATCATACTAATTGGTTGTATTATGTGTGTGTATGCACAAATATGTTGGTATTAAATTTAGAATAATAAAAATATTGGGGCCAAAAATGCATTATTAAATGATTTCTTCAAGATCTGTGTTCTATATTCTTGTAGCACTGGGTATACATTTTAGGATTTTATTACATTTAAGACACTCCCATACCTGTTAGAAACAGCTATAAAAATCTCATGTATTATACATTAGTCTATTTTAATATAAGACTCCAGACTTTATTCTACCCACCCCTAGGAGTTTGCTTTGTTTACTTTGTGAGAGATAGAGGCTATTCTCTGGAAATTAGCCAGACAAAAGATGTTTGATAACCTAAAGAGATGAATTTATATACTCTGAAACCAAAAAGTTTAAAGGGAACCCTATTTTATGATACGGTAAGTCAAGCTGGTAAGATAGCAGTAAAACTTAAAATTAAACTAAAACAAATTCTATCAATACTTGTGCATTTATTTCACAGATATTTGAGTATATATTTTGTGTCATATAAGGTGATCTCTATCACTATTAAAGATTACCACTTAAAGGATTTAAAATATAGGAAAGAGATGATATGAATAACTAGATAACTTATCCCTGAACAATTTTATTTTAATGTGCTTTTTTATTTTATTTTTGAAAAGAGAGCATGTGTGAGTGGGGAAAGGGAAGAGAGAGGAGACAAAGGATCTGAAGCAGGTTCTGCATTAACAACAGAGAGTCCTATAAAGGCTTGAACTCACAAACTAAACCGTGAGACACTGACTAGAGCGAAAGTCGGACACTTAACCGACTGGACTATCCAGGCACTCCCTCCCTGAACTATTTTAAAACAATGCTTACAATTTATTCCTTTATTTAAGTATTTCAGAGGAAAATTTTTGTCTTAACTATCGTGATAATAAAATCAGATTAAAAGTTAGAAATCTTGGGATTTACTTTTCATTATCCTAGGATTTCTTTTATTATTATAACCAGATTAATAATACTATATATGCATATACTGTATAGCAAGATTGTTGCAAGAACAGAATGGAATGATATAAATGAGGAATTCTTAAATAATATACATATATTCTTGTCTTCCAAATATATGTTATAAAATAATTGCTTTGCCCAGAATTGTCAAATAAACTCAAAATTTTTAAATGTTGTCTTCCTTATTAAAATAGTTATTTAATCCTAAAATGGCACTTTCTATTAAGAAATTCCTAGGACTTCTGGGTGGCTCAGTCAGTTGAGATTCCGACTCTTGATTTCAGCTCAAGTCATGATCTCAGGATCCTAAGATTGGATCTGAGACTGGATCCTACAATGGATCTCCACACTGAGTGTGGATCCTGCTTAAGATTCTCTCTTCCTCCTCCCCCAGTCCCTCCCTCCCTCTCTCTCTCTCTAATAATAATGAAAACAAATAGGGGTGCCTTGGTGGCTCAGTTGGTTGAGCCTGAGACTTTGGCTCAAGTCTAGATCTCATGGTTTATTAGTTTGAGCTTCAAATCAGGCTCTCTGCTATCAGCATGGATCCCAGTTTGGATTCTCTCTGTCCCCCTCTCTCTCTGCACCTCCTCTGCTCACTCTCTCTCAAAAGTAAGTAAACATTAAAAAATGATAATAAATAAATAAATAAAGGGCGCGTGGGTAGCTCAGTCAATTAAGCGTCTGACTCTTGATTTTGGCTCAGATGAACTCACGATTCAGCGGTTCATCAGTTCAAGCCCTACATAGGCTCTGAGTTGACATTGCAGAGACTGCTTTGGATTCTCTCTGTCTCCCTCTCTCTCTGCCTCTCTTCCTCGCTTACAAATTAAATTAATTAATTAATTAATTAAAATTTTAAAATGAAAAAAAATTCTCCAGTGGGTTACATGTTATAGAGCTTTACTTGCTTCCAGTGTCTCACCAGGGATAAATTCTTCCTTCTAGTCTTATGTAGAAAAATAGAGGTAAAACTAAAATGTCTTCCTTCCTAGAGTAAATCAACAGATGGAAGACATCCATGGCTTTCTAGAAAGTTGATCTCTATAAACTGTAGAAGTGGGCAGAGTGTTTGTCCAATGCTAATGCACAGTAATTTTTTTCTTAACATTTGGTGGGGTAAAAAATAACTCCTCTACTTATCATTTCTCTTCTCGCATTTGTGACAGCCCCATCATCAGTGACATGACATTAGTGTTCAGGGTGTCCATCATGAGAAAATGCATTATTCATTTACATTATGAATGAACTTTTAAAAGAAAAATGTCATAGATGGTCTGCAGAAACTGAAGAAAATATATCTAATTATACAAAGAGGCACTGACTGATATATAATGCCATCTTTCACATTTTTCATACATGATTTATTAGTTACAGTAGTATTGCATGTGCATTTTTGTTTTAAGATACTGTTCAATAGAAGGAACATGGCAGACACACACACATACACATCAATGAACACTTATATACACAAGCTATTTATTATTAACACAATGTCTTCTGTAGGGAAATTTTGGTAATTAAAATAAAAAGGTCCTAAAGAGCATAAATCCTAATTTGACAACTTATTTGAATATGGTCTTTCCAGTTTGATCATGACAATTAAGTTTTAGTGGCTAGGTTTCCAATTGTATTCCTGAGATGTAACAGAAACTTGCTGATGGGTACACTCTATGCTATAAGAATATAGAACTCAAGTCTTCCTGAAGAAGTCATTTAATTATCAATCTCTTTTTCTTCTCCAAACTTTTCATTTTCATTTTAGTAAGAAATGTACTATGAGTTTTATCAGACATTCTTATAGAATGCATACATAAATTTATCAAAATGAATAAAGCATATATAATATACATTTTATTTCATAATAAGAATAAGGTTAACTACGTCCCCATTTTACTTGGATGAAATAGAACCACAACAGAATGAGTTAGGGAAAAATGATTAAAGTCTGAATGAAAGTGCCTCAAACAGGCTTTATGTTAGGGGAAAGGAAACAGGAGCTGGGGTTTCCCAAGTATCAGTTAGTTTGAGTAAATTTCATTAGGTTTTGATAATATTCATTGTTTTTCCAACTTCACTGGGTTCCAAACTTTGGGTTATTTCTAATAGTTTATTAAATTTTTAAGTATTGCTTTGGAGATAAAAAAAATCTCACTCAACTAAATAATGACTGAAGTAATGGTCTTTTGCTCCTTTTATCTGCCACCCTACGCACATTTTAGGCTAAGCAGGGAGCAGTCACCACCAAACACCAGAGATAATGAAAAATGTAAACAAACCAGATTTGTTCTGGAATCAAAAGGGCAAAAAAATAAGGGTTAGTCATGGAGTTTATTCTTTCTGCCTGGCAGTTAGTGCTCTTTACCATATTTCTTTATCATCCTTATCCTAAAATTTCATTCTAAATGTCATCTTCTCCATAAAGCTAGCTTTATCCTCTTAGCCAGAAACTCTATTCCAGACAGGAGGAATGAAGTCTAATTTTTCACTATGTTCCTTCCTGCCTTACCCATTGTAATTGTTCATTTGACACAGGGTTTTTATGTATGAGTTCCTAGCAGTCTAGATTTCTAGCTTTCAGTGCATATATAGACAATTAGTGATTGTTTTGATGTGGAATTTAAGCAAATCTTTTTGTTCTTTTATAAATTATAATGATATGAATATTTGCTGTCTATCATTCCCATTACTGTGATTTTCTTTTTTTTTGAAATTTTATTTTATTTTATTTTTTTACTTTATAAAGTTTCATACTTTTTTAACATATGCAATTATTTTCCATCATTTACAATACAGTAGTTACAATGACACTCCAAACAGAAAAGCAAAGTAAAAAATCAAAACACCAACTTCTGTTTCATGTAATTAGACTTATACAGAAATTAGAAGGTTAAGTAACAACTAGTTAATCACCTAATTTCACAGCTATCTGAAGTGGCAATCATTATATAGC
>NC_043703.1:36924149-37010966 GCF_006229205.1 Suricata suricatta
AAATGTACATTTCATAACAGAAACCAGGTTGTTTTGATCACCATTGTGATCCTTCACTCAACACAGTATCTTGCTCATAAAAGGAGCTGACCAAATATAGTACTTGGTAAATGGGTGAACTTAGGGTCAGGATGATGATACCTTACAAGAACAGAGGGAGAAAAACAATTCCTTATAGCTCAAATGCTTAACCTCAAAAAACTGTTGAGATATGTGTATCATACCCAACTGCTTTGCAATAGCTAGGTTATGTCCAAATCTTTTACTAAAGTGTTTGTTTGTTTGAAGGCTGAAAAATCAAACTAGCATGATATCAAGGAACTACAGAGTTTTCAAACTTTTACAAAAGCTAAGTCTAGATGATAAATAATAGAGAGGGAGGAAAATGAGAAAGAGAATGCTTTTTGGACTAATAAGGATAGGAGTATCATTCTGCCTGAGCAGAAATAGGATTTGGGAGTGCCTGGCAAATTCTCTGGTAGGTGCCAACACATGGGAGGTCTATAAGTATGTGAACTCCCGACAAAACTAGATCTTAGAGACTGGCCTTGTCAGTCTCTCCAGAGCCGCCCATGCCTTTAGGTAAATGTTGGCATAGTAGCCTTTGGATTCAAGGGCTTTGTGACTCAAACCAAGAGGATATCAGCAGTCAATCTTGATTTTCCACTTCCGATTTTTTTTTTAAGTACATCTGGCCCATACTGACAAGCAAGAATCATGATGGCTTTCCAGGTCAAGCAAGGAAAAGCTCAACACAAATGGTACCATCAAAAACAGCTGAGGCATACAAGTATTATATTCTTATGACTATTGCCTAATCACAGTGAATTATCATTTTAGTCATTTTTACAGTTCTTTTATCTTATAAGCCACATTGCTTCCCATGAAAAGTTTTGTTTTAAAATATTTAGTTTGAAAATTATTTCTATTAACATTTACTATGACAAAATATTGTTACTTTAAAGAATGAATTTAAAATCATGATTTTTGAGACTTAGTTTATGTTCTAGCTATTTTATTGAACCTCTAACTGGAACTAAAGAGATGTTATTTGTTTTGGATATATCAGTGTCTCTTTGTACATGTGTATAGGAGAGATCTTATATGAACTATGCAAACTAAAAATCACTGTTAAAATAGAAACTCTACTACAAAAATCACTCCCACTCAGTTCAGTTTTCTTGTCATTATATGATTTATTTGACACTCTTAAATCTTCATGTTTATTCTATTCAACACAATAATATTTTCTTTTAGTTAAAACTTCTCTGTTAAGTCATGAACAACTTTTGTTGGATAGTCTTATTTTGCCCTTCAGAATCCCCTCTTCTAAGTCTGTGACCCTGAGGTTCTTCCTGTACATGCTTTTTCATGAATCATCTGGGAAAATTTCCAAGAGTGTTGAAGCACAGCCAGGAAGCTGAGGAAATGTTGAAGAGAGCTGAAGAAAAACTGCTGGGAGGGTCAGAAGAATGTCAGAGAAGGTCGGGAAACATCAAACCCAGAAAGGCTCCAAACACATGCCCTGTGGTCAATATCATGTTACAGACAAAGCTTCAAAAATACCAAGGTTAGAAAGCTACTTTGCATTACTTTTTCTATTTCTCTTCATTAGCCTTCTTAACATTTACTATTAAGGAGACAAATAGTACAGTAATAGAAACATATTAGCAATGATGCTATGGTCAGATAATAACTACTTAATAATAAAATAACAACCACCAAATATTGAGAATTCTCTGTTCAGTATTGTTGACCACTTCACATACATAACCCCATTTCCACAATTCCATAGTATTATCATCCCACTTTTGTGAAACAGAATCTGAAAATAAAAGAACTTGTGTTAATTTAATAAGGTTAGTCAACCAATGAAAGAAATTAAGAAACAGGTGTACTAGACCCCGAAGTTCCTTTATGTGTTATGGCAGAGACATCTGCAATTGTCTAACACTGTGAATATATGGATCACTAAATTAACTTTAAGTATAATTCTATTTTTCTTTCTTATAATAAGCCAACTTCAGGACAATAAGAAAATATTCACCTTATGCTGGTTTAAGGAAAGGTTAAGTATACCTAATATATTTTATCCTTATACATCACCTTTATAAAAGGCTTTATGTTCTCTTCATTGTAACCAATTTTATTTTTAAGGTTTGCCATAATAAAAATGCTTTATATCTGAAAAGAATCTAAATTGTACTATTTCAATCATTTGAAAACTTCAAATTCTGTTATGTAATTGTTATAAAAACATTTTAATCAGCATCATCAGTAACTAAAAACTAGAATTCATGTAGCCCATATTACTATAGATTCAGGAATAGCATGGTTCATAAAAATTAACATATGACAGGGCTGTTTCTTTGAGCTATGGGATTTATGATTTTTTTTAAGTTTTATTCTGCTCTTACTTTATCTCAGCTGATCTACTTTTATTGCTGAAATAGCATGGAGACATATTTATTTTAGTTGGACCTGAATAACTGAAGCATAACTATACCTTCTGAAACCATAATATATAAAATGATAAATGTACATTTCTTAAAGTTTTATATGTTGAAGTAGCAGTTAAGTAGCATAGATTTTCATAAATCGATTACCCATCAATATGATTTAATTCCTCTAAATGAAATTTTATTTCAGTATAATTTAGTTAAAGATATTTAATATGTACTATATTCTAGATACTACTGGATTTCTTTTTTATTTTAATGTTTGTTTTGAGAGGAAGGGACAGCATGTGCATTAGCAGGGAGCAGCAGAAAGAGACAGGAAGACAGAATCCCAAGTAGGCTCCATGCTGTCAGCTCAGGGCCTGACATAGGGCTTGATCTCACCAACCATAAGATCATGACCTGAGGGAAATAAGAGTCAGGTGCTTAATGGCCTAAGCCACCCAGGAGCCCCTACTACTAAATTTCGTAAAGAAGAGGTAAAAAAAAATGTACGGTACTTGCCTCTAAAGAGTTTTCATGGTAACTGAAAGACAAGAAAATATTTTAATGTAATAAATTATATGGTAATATAGAGTCTATAAAAGTGCTACCACATGCTAGGGGCTAGAAACTTAATTTTAGGGATTTGGATCCCTTTCCCGCTGCCTTTCATAAGAAACTAATAATATGTATCTATAGTTGCTTTTTATATTCTACATGCAACTGGCTGTACCGATACTGTTATTGATATTCCATAACATCCTTTTAATCAGACCAGACTAATACAATTACTTAATTTGTTTGCTGGAGTAACAGACAATAGAACAGATTTTGTACACAGTGAGGAGAACTATATTTATTACATCTACTACTAAAACCCCATACCTATTAAGGTGCTTAGATAAAGTCAGTGATGAGGAGATACTTTCTCAATGTATAAAAGAAGGAATGAATCAAAACTATCAAAGTAGTAATCTCGACCCAAAATGTTTTGCAAAGAGCTTAGATCATGAAATACCTTTAATATGCAGTTTGCTCATTTCTTTCAATCGTTAAAAAAATCAAGTTTTAGTATTGATATTGGTAGAACTATTATACTAATATATTGAAAAATTCATAATAATAGGGAAAAATCACTAAGCATATACAAGCATAGTAAATGACAAATGATTTGAGATACTGTTAAATTCTACAGAACTACTGAATATCTTAATTGCATGAGATGCTTAAAAATATTCTAAACAGCTCAGAGAACTGAAAACAATAGTGCACTCACTGTACCCATTTGAGCAAATGTTTTTACACTACCCAGAGGCAAATATATAATTTTAAAAGGGCATGAACCAATCCTGGAGGTGGAAGAAAATAAATAAAACAAACTTTCTTCCCTATCTTATTCTTAACATCTCAACCAGTAGAATATGATTGATCATTGGTAATGGCTTGAAGTTGAATTATAACACTCATTTTGTTCCAGGAACACTGGTTTTTGTTTTGTTCCTCCATGTCTCTTATTTTCTCTTATTTCTAAATCCTTATATGTGGTTCTATGAGAAATTTCTCTCTTAATTCTTTCACTAATTGAATAGACTCTTTCACTAAATTTCAAAACAAATGTAGCCAACCAAGGAAAAAATTCCATGATCTAGATCACCTCTCCATGATTTAAACACTCACAACACCATAAAATATTCATAGCATGTATCACAGTTTCTGAAGTATATGTTTATTTGCTTCTCAGGTAGTCAGAACCTCTCTACAACAAGGTTTTAAGTAATGTGTGAACAGGAGGCAGAGTAATGATCCACAAAGATGTCCATACTCTAATCCCTAGAACCTACTAGTATGTTACGTGGCAAAGAGGAGTTAAAGTTGCAAACAGAAATGCGCTTGCAATCAGCTGACCTTAAGAAAGAAAGGGAAATTGTTCTGGATTATCAAAGGGTGGAAATCATGTAATCACAAAAATCCTTAGAAGTGAAAGAAGGAGTTGGGAGAATCAGTATCAAAATGTTTCAGTGTGAGAAAGACGAGACAAAGCATTACTTGGTTGAAGATGGAAGGTGGTCATGGCCAAGGAATACAGGTGGCCTTTAGAAGCTGGAAAAGGCAAAGAAATGGGTTATCCTCTGGTTCCCCAGAAAGGAATGCAGCTCAGCTAACAATATGGCTTTAGCCCAATAGAGAATATGTTCGACTTCTAACATACAGAACTATATAATATATTTTGCTGTTTTTAACCAGTAAGCATGTTGTAATTTGTTAAGCAGTTACAGAAAGCAAATAGTAGATATTAGTCCCAGAACCTGGTGCATGCCTGATACATGGTGTTTGATACTATTTGCTTAATAAAAAAGTGGATAATAAATTTGAAGGATATGCTACATCAACTAGATGATACTAAGGTCCCAATATTTACTTTTCCTTCTATTTATAAATTAATTTATTTGAGTCAAGAAACATTAAAAAAACCCACAAAATTCTACAAAAAGTATTTTGTGGTCTTAAAATTATAGGTCACATTCTAAAGCTTGCATGCCTGGCAGATGTAGAATGAGAGTCTGCACCTCCCACCTTCACCAGACTTTGTATGAACTTTTGTTCAGACTGTCTGAGTGTAGGCAGTGAGTTAATGTGAAGGGGTTATAGCCGGCCAAGTGCTAAACCCCTTTTTAGAAACCAAATGTGATACAATTTTTACCTCAAATTAAAGGACCCCTATTATTTCGGAGTGACTATATTACAACTTATTTCACTTCTGTTTTTTTTCATTTACAGCAATCGTGTGGGCCACCTATTTCTAATTTTTTCAAGTTATTAATTAAGGCTCAAAACATGTTATTAATTAAGGGTTGTTCCTGGTAAAGGTGTATGAAAGGAAGGCAGAGCAGCCCACCTCAGTAGACAGTAGGGAGGATTATTTTCATCCCTGACATTTTTTTTCAAAAATGGACTGTGCACAGAGAGCTGGGATAGCTCAGTCAGTTGGGCGTCCTCGGGTCATGATCTCACCGTGAGTTTGAACCCCTCCTCGGGCCCTATGCTAACACTCAGACCCTGGAGCCTGCTTTGGATTCTCTGTCTCCCTCCCTCCTCCTTCCCCCTTGCTAATGCTCTGTCTCTCTTGGTCTCTCAAAAATGAATAAACATTAAAAAAATTTAATAATAAAACGGCCTGTGCATGAAAAAAATAAAAAGCAGACCAACTTTCTGTTGGCTTGGCTGTTTTTAGATTATCTACAAGACGATGCTCTTTGTCCCTATCTGCCTCCATGGTACTATAATGTGGGATTTAAATCCAGGCTCACTGAATTCAGTATCCACTTTCCTTCAATTATATGTCTTCTTTCTGGAATTAGGCTGCCTATGTTCAAATTCTTTTCACATGTGAACATTACTTGACCTTTCTCTGCCTCTGTTTCATCATCTATAAAAAAAACAGCAACTGTATCTCAAAGGTTGTTGTTGGATATAATATGTGGGGGAAAATGCATACAATAGCATCTGTCTTAGAAAAGCATTCTGAACATGTTGCCTCTTACAAGAACTTTGACACTGTCCCTGGAAAATCTTCTCAGGAAGATTATAGTGTGAGGTTGGAAGAAATATTTTCCTAAACTATATGAGTGACTGTTGAAATCATCCTAGGAAGTATGCATAAAAACAGTTTATCTAACATGACTGATAAAAAACTTAGTTGGACATATTTTAGGAGCTAGAGCCTTGCGTCAGGCTCTGCGCTCACAGCACAGAGCCTGCTTGGGATTCTCTCTCTCCTTCTCTCTCTGCCCCTTCCCCACAAGTATGTGCACACTCTTTCTTGCTTTCTCAAAATAAATTAACAAACTTAAAAATAAAATAAAATAAAACAAAATAAAATGAGTTGGATTAGCTGGAAGGTTTTAATTTGCTAACTAGCGTGTTCATATTTTAGAGAGAGCCAAGTTATTTGAGCCAATATCACTACATCAAACACCATTTGTTGAGTTATGTGACCTGGGTTCAAATCCCAACTATACCACTTAACATGTGTGTTAATTTTAAGCAAGTTAACTCAGCTTTTGATGCTTCTATCACCTATAAAATAGGGATAATGGTACTGATCTCACAGAGCTGCTATTAGTAAGTCCATACTTAAAATGCGCTTAAAATAGTACTGTTATATACGTGCTCAATAGTTATTACATATTTCCATTGTAATATTCCAAGGTGATCTTTCAAGAAATGTTAATTATTTGTTTATTTTAAGTATTTAATTAAATTCCAGTTAGTTCACATAAGGTGTGATATTAGTTTTAGGTGTACAATATAGTGATTCACTATTTCTACACATAGCCCTGTGCTCATCACAAGTGCACTCCTAAATCCTCATTGCCTATAAAAATGATGGTTAGATGCCACAGAGTAGGTGGCAATGCCTTACCCATACATGTGTTGTCAGGACCAAGAGCCTCTTCCATCCTTGTGAAGCAAAGAGAGTGCTAACCTTCTCTCCTTTCACACATCACAAAATCTTAATTATTAAAACGCTAGAAACATCAGCAGATTTCTAATGGTTTAAAAACCTAAAACAACAACAACAAAGTAAATAGCATATTCTCTTCAGAGTCAAGGTCACCTACCACAAAGCAGACTGAAGATATACTTGCTTTATATATTCCCTAGCTAGTTAAGCTACAAAAGGAAATTTTAAAGGTTTTGTTGTGGAAATTATAAACTTAACACTATGGCAGTGGAATGTTTGTGAAGCCTTTTGATTCAATTTCTGATATATGAAAATAACTTTCAAAAAGTTACGTGGAATGCTTTTATTTGTTTCCTGTCACACATTCTAAATGGCCTTTAAAAGTCAGTAGCTGTTACTCAAGAATAATGAGGTATATTATTCTCTCAATGCACATGTAAATCTCCATTTAACACTAATGGGATTTATGGCAATGAAAACAAAAAGAAACCTACTTCAGTGTCTCAAAATAATCTTTATTTTTGATACCTACCTTTTTACCATCTAAGTGAAGTCAAGCATATATAAACAAATTAGTATTAAGCATCAATTTGACACTTCCATTCATGTTGACAATCTGAAATACTATCTTTAAACAGTGATGTATTTTAAAGCAGAGATGTGGCTTTAGATTTAAGAATTTATATGGCTTTCCCATCTCTGTCATTAATATTAAAATTATAAAAAGTAAGCATATACAGTCCAAGAATACTTGAGAAATACAAAAAAGGTGAATTTTTAAAATACATGCAGCAAAACATTTTTAAGAACAGTATTTCAGAAGATTATCTTTTTATGTACATACATATCTAGAATCCTAATATCTCTTTAAAACACAATCATATCTCCTTCTTTAGTAAATATTTTTTCTTAGATTTCTATAATCTTAGTATTATATAATGAATTCTCCCTAAGAAGAAAGCTCTTTAAGTGGAAAAGTGAAATACCATTAAGATACTGTTGAATTGAAATAGCATCTAAGATATTGTGAAACTGTCTGAAAGATATGAGAGCACAACTGAAATATTTATTTTTATTAGTCTAAGTATAGAATGATGTATAGGCAGCCATAGATCTTTGGTAAAATGTGAATATTTGAATCTTTAATTCTTTTTTTTAAGTTTGTTTGTTTATCATTTATTTAGAGAAAGGGAGAGCATGAGCAGAGGAGGGACAGATGGACAGGAAGAGAAACCCAAAGCAGGGCCTGAATTCATGAACCATGAGATCATGACTTGAGCTGAAATCAACAGTCAGAAACTTAACCAGCTGAGCCATCCAGGTGCCCTGGATCTTTAAGATAATTCTACAATGACACTGGACTACACATAAAAATGTAAATCCCCATGCAGAAAGAATAAGCCCAGTATAATAGATTTCAATCAAAAAAGAATAAAGGCTATGATAATATACAGAAGGAATATGTTGATATAACCAAAACCTATTAATTTGGGATGGCATTATTTATATCTGAATGCCTACATAAACATACCCTCCAGAAAAAAATCATTTAAAGCAACTAAAGCAAGTAAATAGCTTATCAAAACATAGGAAAAATATAGTTCCTAACTAATAAAATAGAACATTCCCTCTAAAAATCTTGGCTAGTAAAATAAAATGGCCTTCAAACTGAGATATTTATCTAACATCCTCTCATCTAGAATATAATCATGTCAAACAAACATTATCATTCGTTCCTAGGTAAAGAGAAGTTGACATTTTAAGAAGCTAACCTATTAAAACAAAAGGTAGGCTTTATCTTACATCTCCGTTCATCTAAAAAAATTATTGAATTCTTAGAGATTAGGCCTAAAACAGTACCCAGAGCAGGCACCTGACAAATATTTTTTAGTGAATAAATTAATTAACTAAATTTCAGAACTCCTATTTGGAACATCAGAAATGTAGTTAAGGCTCTCCTGTACCATGTCTCTGAGTCCCAGGCACCAAGGTCAAGATACATTAGTTGGTTTTATAATGTCCAAAGTATAATTGGATATAGAGGAAAAAGCAGATTATTATGACTTAAGATGGTAAACATGATACATAATATGGTAAATGACACTTGAATGAATTCATGCCATTCCATGACATTGCATGCATATAAAAAGTCTATTTTTGAATAAAACATTAAGATTTACTTTAAAACATTTTTTCCAAGATTACTGTTAACTAATCCCTATATATATAATCTATCAGATTATGTCAATTAATATATTTTTAGGAAGTACAATAACACAAAGAATACTTGAAAATGTATTATTTGTACAATTATATTTTTGTTATATTTTTGTATTCTTTTTATTAATGAAAAGTAAAAAAATGTTACCTAGTGTTTTAAAAGTTTTACAAATAAAACTATATCTATTTGTTCAACCTAATGATTATATTATCATGAAATCTGCATTCATTTTGTTGATGATACTATTAATTTTATATGGTGGAACATTGGTTAGACATAGTTAGGGGAGTGTAAGAGTATTTTTGTTTTTTTGTGTGATCATATTAATGGCAACTGGAATTTTATTTACATGACTGGTATATGAAATTGTTTCACATTTATTTTTAAACATATGGATTGTTAGCTTTCTGTTTTCTAACATGATCATGCAACTACTCCTGATTGATAAATCTGTATTTTCTTTTGGGAAAATGGGATGACCCTTGGCATGAGGAAGTTCTTCCCATTGAAAGGCTAACTGGAAGCAAATATCAGATTTTCTTCTTGTCCTTAGTTATTCATTATATGATCTACATTATTCATTATATGATCTACAGATCTACTTGTTCTTTTATGATATTTATTCATTTTTTACTTTTTATTTATAAAAATACAAAAATATAATTAACAAAAATATAAATGTATGAATAATACATTTTCAACTATTATTTGTTATTGTACTTCCTAAAAATATATTAATTGACATAATCTGATAGATTATATATATTGTTATCCATACAGTGTACTGTCATTCTACATGGCAGGTAATCAGGGAGCCTATTTTAATTTTTGAGTTTTTTTTTTTGAAAACTTCTCTTTTGAAGATTTGTTCTTTTATGACATTTATTCTATGTTAGCTGTCCTCCAAAAAACAAGATTATTTAGTATCTTAAAATTGAATAAAACATATTCTATCCCAAAATTAAAATTTGCATTCACTGCATCTTTTTTATGATTCTAACATACATTGGATCTTGTACAGTTTACTCCTGAATTTGAACTGTGCCAGTCCACTTATACACAGATTTTTCAATACAGTACAGTACTATAAATGTATTTTTCATCCTCATGATGTTCTTGATAATGTTTTGTTTACTTTGCTTTATTGTAAGAAATCAGTATATAAAAAATATAAAATAGAAAATATTTGTTAATCATCTATTTGTGTAGGCTTCTGGTAAACAGTAAACTATTAGCAGCCAAGTTTTAGAGGAGTCAAAAGTTATATACACATTTTTTGACTGCACAGTTATCAGCACTACTAACCCCCTGCTGTTCAAAAGTCAACTGTATTTCCCATACATTGAAATATTTTGTTTTTTAATTACTCCAAGAACTACTTCATCACTGTTTCCTATTCTCAACTATGCTAAAATAAGTCTAAAACAAAAATAAAATGGAATAGAAGAATGATGGAATCACCTACAAAGATGATACAACAAGAAAATGATCATCTCTCAGCTTCCTTAGTGTATTGCCAAAATTACTGCATCATCTTCCAAGAAAGTATTACATTCTGCCTTTGGATTCCACTGCATAGTTCAGAATTCAAAATGTCTCAATTTATCCTTTTAATAACAAAGTGAAGAAAATAAGACATTATAAAGTTATTTTATAAATCAAAATGAATGCAAAATTATTCATGAAACACTGTTGACAGTAATCATAATAGTGAAATTGATCATTTAATTCTGAAAATCATATAAGGAACTAACAAAAAAAGAAAATCTGTAGATCATATGACGAATAACTAAGGTAAAAAAGAAAATGTGTTATTTGCTTCCAGTTAACCTTTTGATGGGAAGAACTTCATCATGCCAAGGGCCAGTCCCGTTTCCCAAAAGAATATGTAAGGATCTTCATTCATTTCTATTTCTCCTGGTATTCTGAGGGTTAAGTAACCACCCAGCATATATGATCCCAAAAAGTCATAAATGAAATACACAATACTGGATATTTCAGAGATGCATCTACAAAATTTAGGAATGTCTTATGTGTTTTATAGGCATTCAGACTCCTAAAGATTCACACAATCATGAGGTCTCAAACACACTCAGGTTTCTCAGAATCCTCTACACAGGCTTATTATAGAAATGATTCCACACCTAAAAATATACTCTTCTTTTTAAATGGCAAATAGATACTTGACACATCTCTGAAAAATGAATGTAAATTTTATTATTTATGGTTTGTTCTTAAATAATTTAGTAAAATTTTAAGTCTTCTGATAAAATCAAATTTTCCCCCATTCATTTACATGACAATCTTTAAAAAGAGGTCTTAACTGATAGTGGATTTCAGTTGTGACAAAAATTAAGCAAAAAAAGGAATGGGATAACGAAAAAGATACATATACATTAGGGTGTTAAGCTGGTAGGAACTCTGTCCTAGCAGAGTTTTGGGAGTGATTATCCACTACATGCTTTACCAAAAATATGGATGTATTGATTTTTATAAATTTTCAGGGGAAAAAAGTAAAATTCATCTTCACTGGATATATATATATATATATACATTCATATATACATGTATATATATATTAAGACAATTAATAATGACAGCTATTGTGAAATTATATAATAATCACCATAATTTTTCCAGTCAAGATGCATCATTTCTGTGCAGTGAAAATAATTCCAAAGGTTAGACTAAATACTCTGTTAGATCTCAGCCAGTTTTGCATTTAATAAAGAAATTTATACTAAAATTCCTTTATTACAGGTAAATACCTAGTTTGTCTTTAATGGTTTTTGAACAACTTTGAAAATGTCAATGGATCCCCTATCAATGACTTGAATAAAATTTTAATACATACTCATTATTTATTTTTAGGAATTATGTTCTTAGCTTTTGGGAAATTACACTTCAATAGTTTTAGAGTTTGTCCTGTTAATATACCCAGGAGAATAACCAGACAATCATAAAAAGTATACCTTATGCACTGCTTAAGCCCTGACACATATTTTCTTATTTCAGAGTGAATCACAAGTGGTAGCAGACCTTTAACTTTCTGAGTCCGTTTATCTTTTATTTGTTTTTTTCTTCCTTAATGATTTTGTATCTTTGTTTTTGATTCTGTTTCAACCAGCATCAAGAATTGGTTTTCCATATAAAACCAATGCCTGTTAAACCCTCAGGATGTCTGGCTTGCTGGGACCTAATCTCTCACTTCCTCAAAGACCAGAAACTTTTTGTTTTTTTAAGACCAGAAACTTTTAACAAAGGAGCATTTCAAAATGAGACTAATTCACACATAAACAATACCATATTAAATATTCAGGACAGTGGTTAATACTCTGGCTTAGTGATTGCTCAACTGGTTTATATGGCTCTAATTTATAGTACAAAGTCAAGGAGGTCTATACTTTGCTGCATCTATATAAACAGGCTAAAAATCGTAAAACCTGTCCTCATTTGCAGTCAAGGATAACTTTTAGAAATCTGTATAATCACAATGGAGAAATATTTAGACAATTCATTTTAGAGATCTGTATAATCACAATGGAGAAATATTTAGACAATTCACTTAAGTATCCAGATTTGGTGATGTACCTTATTACATTCAGATTTTTCTGTGATTGATATACATATAATTATTTAGTGGGGGGGTGAGGAATCTAATGATTTGGTTTTATTACACTAGTGTAATAAATTATAATGGTGTAATAAATTATTAATAGTTTTGTATCTAATCTAGTAATCTTATACTAACATTTTTATTAATTGCCTATAAATACTTAGCACTTCAAATGCTCTTTGAAGCATTTTTAATATCTGACTGATTTCCTCACTAATTAGTTGAATAAACTCTTTGATACATATTCAATAAATATTTATATAAGAACCATGTTTCTCAATTTTTGAATATTATATTTTAAGATAAAAAACATATGAATATTTGTCCCTGTTCTCCCTACAGTAAGATTATTCCAATGGTTTTAGATACTGGAATTTTAAAACTTGAGCAATTATTTTTAAAAGTTTAATTATATTACTTTAACCATATTTTCCTGTAATTTTAGTTCCAAAAATTCACTGAGAAAAGAAATTAACTAATCCTAAATCAGGTAAATGCAATTTGACTGTTTGGAGGCAGCAGTAAAAGAAGGTATAACTGAAAAATAGGATGTACTTAGCTTTTATATATACCAGATACCTTAATTTGTATTACTTCTTGTATTCTCACAACTTTGTGAGATAGTTTGCATATATCCATATATTCTACTAGGTAATAGTCTTATGTTGCCTATACTAATATTCATCACACACCACTGCAATTAATTTTAAGCCTATCTTCCCTGCTAAATTAAATACATCATGAGGGGAAATTTATGTTATTGTTCATGTATGTATCCAACTACATAGAATTGAGTGTGAAATGTATTTTTATTCAATAAATTTTAATTGGATGAATAAATGGGTAGATAGGATAATAAACATTAAAATTTATAGCTAGAATTAACCTAAATATGTGTGTTTTAATCAATCCTAAGAGTGGTCTAAATAATATTATTATAGTATAAATAGATGTAGTTCCTGGTAGAGTTACAAAACATGAAATTATATTTTCCTTCATCCCATTGTTTTCTATGATGCTTTCTATCTTTATTTCATTTTGTTTTCAGCATGACCACCCATCCTCAAGTGCCCATGAAAAGCTCATACATGATTAGAATCAAAGCTTTAATGACCAAAACTCTGGTTCAAGCCCTGATTCATCCTCCTCCTCCAAAAGGTCATTTTAAACTTTAAAGATCTTAACTTTCTCTTCTCCAATTTGAGTATAAAACTATATGTTTTAAAGTATTATAGAGAAGAAAAAGTGAAACTTATATAAGTACTTAACGTAGTTCCTGATATAGGTGTTATCACCAAATAATGCTCTTCTCCATTTATAATTCCCTCTTGATAACTCACAACCAAGGACCATAGGCTCTGCTAAGAAACACGACCTGCTTACAATTTTTAGACAACTATAATCACTTTAAATCTCAATTTTTTCAGATTCAAAATGAGGGAAGTAGAGTAGAAATTCAGGAACTGGCCAATGTACTAGCAGATCAGCATTATATGGAAATTTATTAGACAGGCAATATTTCATTCTCACCTCTGAACTACTGAATCAAAAGCTGTATTTTTTACAAGATTTTCAGGTGATTCATAGGCATATTAAATTTTAAACATCTCAAACTAAATTAAACCATCTTTCTACTCCCAGTTCTGAAAATATAAAAATACTTTTAAAATAATATCCATGTTATTATATTAGCAACAGTTAACACTTTAAACTTTTTAATTATATACCATTCCAGTTATCTTTTTAATTATAAACCATTCCAATTATCAACTGCTAAGTTACAATCAGCTACAAAGTTTGGTGGAATGAAATGACAACTATTTTATTCTGTTGGTAAGGAATTCAGACAGCACAGCAAGAATGCCTTGTCTCTGCTTCGCAATGTTTGGGGACTTCACTGGAAAGACTTAAGTGGCTTGCAGTTACTTGAATGGCAGGGAATTGGAGTCATCTGTAGGGTTCTTCACTCACAACACTGGAACCTAGTGTGGGCTGACAAGCACATTAGGCATATCTGAATTGTTTATTGAAATGTCTACGTGAGGCTTCCCAAGAAACTTAAGCTTCACTCAGTATTCGAATGTAGGGATGGTGAGCTTTCTGATATGACATCTTAGGGCTTGAAAAGAAAATGTTCTTCAGATCCCCAGGGAGAAGCTAAATGATCACTTCTGCCTTTCCTTTATTTCCAGTGTATTCAACTACTCTAAACACTGATAGATATGCCCAGTTTCATGGAAAGAGGATATGAATCCTCCATTTCCATAGAAAGGGTAAAAAATTAGCAGTCATGTTTTTAAGCTTGAATATTAATGATTCTGCTTTTATGGAAATGCCCCTCAAAAATGCTCACCAAAATAACTCCTGAGGAAGAATGAATAGACAATAGTGACAGTTCTGGGGGTAGTGACATCACCAAGATGGTAGAATAGGAAGTTTTAGCCCTTGTCCTCACACTGAAATACCATTTAACAATGACATGAAAACTAAAATGCCTTTATGAGACATACAGAATCCAGTTAAGTTACAGTAACTCTGGGGCCCCTGGGTGGCTCAGTCGGTTAAGCATCAGGCTTCGGCTCAGGTCATGATCTCACAGTTCGTGGGTTCGAGCCCTGAATAAGGCTCTATGCTGACAGCTAGCTCAGAGCCTGGAGCCTGTCTTCAGATTCTGTGTCTCCCTCTCTCTCTCTGACCTTCCCCTGTTCATGCTCTCTCTCTCTCTCAAAAATAAATAAAACATTTAAAAAATTTTTTAAAAAGTTACAGTAACTCTGATACACACAAAACCAAAAGAAAAAAAAAACTGCACTGAAACAGAAGAACAATTTCAACTTAGCCACATGAGTCCCTTCCCCAAGGTGGCAAAGCTCAGTATGAAGAGAAAACACCTTCAGCTACAACTTCCTCCTTAGGGTGGAGAGAGAGAAAAATAGGGTAAGTAAATGGACACAATCCCATACCTTTCAGTGGGCTTCCTAAGGGGATGGCTTCTATCTCATATAAGACAGAGCCTTTAAAGAACCAGCATTGTCTGGATTCTGGACAGGTATAAAAAAAGGAAAAGGAGTAGGAGGCTTTTGTAGCAATCTTGAGAAAGAACAAAGCTTGAGGTATTACATTTCCTAATTTTACACTATATTACAAAGCTACAGTAATTAAAATTGCATGGCACCAGCATAAGAAACAGACATATAGACCAATGGAACAGAATGAAGCCAAGAAGTAAACCAGCCCATATGATTACCTGATCTTTAAGAAGAGTGCCAAGAATATAATTGGGGAAGGATAATCTCTTCAATAAATGGTGTTGGGAAAACTGGATAGCAACATGCCAAAGAATGAAATTGAACCCTTATCTTACACCACATGCAAAAGCAAATCAAAATGCATTAAATATTTAAATGGACATCCACAACTATAAAACATCTAGAAGAAGACATAGTGGAAAAGCTTCATGACATTGTGGCAATGATTTCTTGGATATGACACCAATGCAAGTCACAAAAACAAAATTACATAAATGAGACTACAACTAAAAATCTTCTGCATAGCAAGGGAAACAATAAACAGAGTGAAAAGGCAACCAAGGAAATGGGAGAAATTACTTGCAAATTCTATATTTGAAAAGAGATTAATACCAAAGATACATAAAGAACTCAAACAATTCAATAGCAAACTCATCATCATCCAATGAAAAGTGACCTGAGGACTTGAATAGACATCTCTCCAAGAAGACCAAATGGTCCACAGGTGAAAGGAGGAAAGGAGGAAAATACGCAAATATCACTAATCATTAGGGAATGTAAATCAAAGCCACAATGAATTACCATTGCACACCTGTTAGGATTGCTATTATAAAAATGTGTATGTGTTGATGAGGATGTGGCAAACATGGAACCCTTATAAACTATTGGTGGAAATTGGTGGAAATTGCTGTTTAATGAATATAAAGTTTCAGTGACATAAATGAATAAGTTCTAGAGATCTACTATGCAACATTATGTAATATAATTAACTATATTGTACTGAGCATTTAAATTTTGTTAAGACATTAGATCTCATGTTAAGTGTTCTTATCCCATAAAAATAAGTAAAATAGGGGTGCTGTGGTGGCCCAGTCAGTTGAGCTTCTTTCTGACTCCTGATTTTGGTTTAGGTCATAATCCCAGGTTCATGGGATCAAGCCCCATGTCAGGCTCTGTACTGGTAGCACAGAACCCGCCCGGGGTTCTCTCTCTGTCTCTCTCCCTCTAGCCCTCTTTCCTGCTCACATGTTGACTCTCTCTCTCTCTCTCTCAGACACACACACACAAAAAGTATTAAATAAACTTAAAATAAAAATAAAATTTAAAAAAAGTTAAAAAGTAAAATGAAATAAATTAGCTAAGGTGGGGAAAGTAGTGGCAGCTCTGAGTATATAATGTTACTCTATAAGAAATTACTATTAAATTGTCTTGTTTTATTGTTAATTGTATAAAATGTTTGCATCTCAATGCATTTTGTTTCTGTTAACACTTTAGGAGTTTTTCAGTTAAATCTGAATTTCAGATGGGAAATAACTTTTAGTATAAGTATATCCCAAATATTGTAAATGACATACTTTCAGTTAAAAAAAAAACATTATTTATCTGAAATTCAAATTTAACTGTGAGTCATAGAGTCATATATTTTATTTACTAAATTTGGCAACCCTAACTTTAATTTAGATGCATAGCCTCTCCAGTCTTTTATTAATGTTGATGCTTTAGGAAGATGTTCCACATTTACCCATATTCTTTTCTTATTCTATGATCCAGTATAGGATATGTACCAGAGTACACATACCTCAATGTTAGGTATACAGTTGGTCACAAGATAAAGTGATAAACAGTTAGATCTAATAAGTGGCAAGCTAGTAGGGATTACACTTTGAGACAAGCAGTCTTTTAAATTTCTCCAAATTCTATGTGTTTATCTGTAGCCCTCCATTAAGATACTATAATACTTATAGAGTTTTAGAATCCAATCTTCAAAGATATTACTAATAACCAACCATATATATATATAGTTAGAATTTATATAGTGAATTTCACTCTATTAATAAACCCTGTGGAGTTCTAACCATAGGATTCTTATCTCAGAATAGCAGGTTTACATTCTTCTACCTGTGACTCTTATACACTTAACTAAATCTTATGAAGATAAATAGGAATTTAATAACAAATTCTGGTTAAAAAATTAGAAATTATTTACAATCAAAACAAAAGGCAATTTCCAACATAACATTATGTAACAGCGAGAAGTAATTTTAATATAAAATTTTCTAGTTCATGTTTGTCTTCTTTAAACCAAATTTCCAATAAATTTTATTTTGTATAATTTTACTTTTGAGCCTATAACTAAATATTGTCAATATATGATGTTAAACTGTAGAAGGAAATATAGCTTAAAATCAAGTATATACATATATCCACAGCAATTACAAATATGCTTCAGTGTTTCCTTTCAGGAGAATCTTAAGACATCTTAAACCCTTCCCCTCACTAAATATAAGTGCCTAATACCTTCCATGTCTGATTTTGTGCATTAAAAGCAGGTTATTCAACTGAAGCAAATCCACAGCTATGTTAATTTCTCTGAGGATAAAAAAATAAAAGTCTGTTGAAGAAGATAAACCCTTTCCTACTTTTCCTTTTTCAGATCAAAGGAAAATATACCTTTTTTATTTTTGAAAGCTTATATGAGAGAAAGAATTATAACCACATACTGTAAACTGCATATTAAATCACAGAGTTTTAAGAAGAAAACAAACCTTCTTCACTGCTTGCATTAACATGTCTACTGTTTGTATTTGAATATTTTTGCTGATGGGTTAGAAAATACTGTGAGTTATATATAGCTGAATATCAAAGGAACAAAAATGATGCAACAAAACAAGAATTTCCGGAAGAGCTGTCAGAAAATACTGTCACTCATTATCATAGGAGCAAACATTTTAGTATAGACATAACATATTATTAGCCGTCTTTTCTTTTTAACATAGCTCTATATATTTTCAAGGTGACAGAATCGTGATGTGATTAACTCTCACAAAATTCTCATGATGCCAATACATGTACATGTTATTTGTTAGCAATTATATGTTGGTAGAAATTACCCTTGAATTTTCTATTTACCTGAAGTAAAATTTCTTTGGATTTTCAAATTCAAAGGCATTTTCTCTCAATCAGGTACCAATAATAAGTGCTCATAGGAAAGTAAGCAAACAAACCATGACGCCTATTTTAGAATTACTTTTTTTTAGAATTACTAATCTGATAGAAATGTATTGAACATTGTGCTTTATAAGAAACAAAATATTAAAGAAGTTATTTTAAGAGTTTTTGCTAATAATGCTTACATAGGATTCAGAAAAAAAATAATTATAAGGAGAGAAAAGTAACATACATATATAGTTAAATAGATGATTTTTTTCCATTCAGTAAATCATTTATTGGCTATGTAATGTAATTTATGCTCTTTTAAATTTCTTTCTACAGATAAATATAGTACTTTCTAATGGACACTGGAAATAGGTAATGACATGGAAAAGATAAAAACCCTTGTACTGTAATGCATTTCTAACTATAAATAAAAGATAACAAATGACTTTAATGCTTAATGCATTTGGGGCATAGTGTCGATGGTCAATATAAGTTTGTGGAAGAAAGGAAAGCATGGAGGGAGGAAGAAAAAGGTTATGGTCCTTACATAAAAATTGTGGGAGCTTGTGTCCAATACGCCACCATTCATTCCTACCCTCTCAGTAGCCACATGCCACTCCTCCACTAAATGCCATCTATCTTTCCACCCTCTGGATCTGACCTAACATGTGACTGCTCTGAAAAATCAAATATGGTGTAAGCGACCCCAGCCATTCTAGGCCTAGTCACTGAGAGGACAGGTCTCTTCCTCCAGGCTGCCCTGTAATACTTCCCTTAGAAAACAGCCACCGCATAAGAAATGAGAGCACACTGAGACCATCAAGCTGTCAGCAGCCCAAATGAGATTAAAACACCATGTGTTAAGAGGGGAAGAAGTACCAAGACATCCATCATGTGAGTGAAAAATTTTATATCGATATCCAGTGCAGTCCAGGCTGCAGACCCAGGTGTTGACTGCAATTTCACGTGAGATACTAAGCTAAAACTATTCCCTGAGACCAGTTACTCTAAAGGTCAAAGAGAAATAATAATTCTTATTATTTTAAGCCACTAATTTTTCATGAGGTTTGTCAATCAGTAACAGATATTTGAAATAAGAGCCCTGTGCATGTTCAAATATACCATGAAACTCTGATAAACTCCATTCAAACTGACTCATGTGTAAATGTCTTTGCTTTGAGGAATATATAAAGATTAAAAAGTGACTTTAAAAAATACAGGGACTAGCCAATAAGGCTAATGAATTTCCCCTAACCTCATTATCCAAGAGGGGAAGCCTCTTTTGACAAGATATTGGCAATTATTTCAAGAGAGAACTTCATAAGGGTGCCTGGGAGGCTCAGTCAGTTAAGCGTCTGACTTCACCTTAGGTCAGGATCTCACAGTTTGTGGTTTCGAGCCCCATGTCAGGCTCTGTGCTGACAGCTAGCTCAGAGCCTGAGGTCTGTCTTTGGATTCTGTGTCTCCCTCTCTCTCTGACCCTCCCTTTGCTCATTGTCTCTGTCTCTGTCTCTCTCTCAAAATTAAATTAAAAAAACATTAAAAAAAGATAGAAATAAAAGTAGAAAAGACTGGGTAAGTGAGGAGTGGAAATAGTCTTAATCCTGCAAAAAGAGTTGTGGGGTGGGGGTAATGGTTGAAGATGAGTAAGAATGTTAGCCCACCCTTAGTAAAAATATATAAAACATTACACAGGTTGTTCTTGTTACTCAGACGCACTATCTGTTTAGAACTCTCTAAATTATACTTGTAAATAATGCTTATGATGGACTCTAAATATTAGTCTTTCTAAATATATTTTAGTCAGGTAACATTCTTAGGTACCTAGTAAGATAATCTCTAAACAGCCTTCAAGAGAGATAGCAGCTCTTGAGGTGCCTGGCTGGCTCAGTTGGTTAAGTGGTTCAAGTCAAGATCTCGCAGTTTGTGGGTTAGAGCCATGTGTTGCGCTCTGTGCTGAGGAAGCAGAGACTTCATAGGATTCTCTCTCTCCGTCTCTGCCCCTAAACTGCTCTCTTTCTCAAAATAAATAAACTTCAAAAGATAGCAGCTCTATTTATTCCTGAGAACTTTTCAAATCTGCACTATTCCTTAAAAAAAAAAAAATACTGCTGATCTCTCTCTCTCACATTTTCCACCATTCACATCTTTACGAGAGCTGTCAGCTCTCGTAATTATCCCTTGTACAGCAGACAGACTAATTCCTTGTGTCCCATGGGTAACATAAGAAGAATAGAAAATAATACACACCACAATAATTGCTAAGCTTTATTCAATAAACATTACATTAAAACTATGCTGAGAGATTCCCACAGATTTCAATTAATTATTTCATAACTCTATGGAGTATCACTAGTATTATTTGTACTTACCTCCATAAATGTTTTAATAGGAGTACTTAATTTACACAGAACCAACTAGAAAAAAATTGACAAGTAACTTGTCCAGAGATAAAGATATTGACAATGCTAGGATGTGAATCTAAATAATCTGACTCTAGAGTGCACCTCTTATTTTGTAGAATGTATCAGTTATAGCAATTAATATAAGCTCAGAGCATTGCTAAAGGCACAAAACCTTGGGGGAACCTAATGGCTACTCCTATAGGACTTTGAAACCTCTCATCAATAAGCTCTTTGCCACTTAAGTATACTTAAGCGTATGTAATTCTGCAAACACATTATGAATTATCAAGTTTACAAAACAAAAAAATATAAGAGGTAGAAGCAAGCAGGAAGTGGGAAGAGGAAAAATACTACTTTTAGAGATAAATTTAATGTCTGCATTTCAGAGGTCAAATTATGTTAAATGCCACATTCAATTAAATTTAAGATGCACTTTGCACAATTCAACTTGATATTCATATAAACATGGTTCTTGTATTTAAATTTAATAATTAACATTGAGGGTTTTTTTTAAACCTATAATAAGCTGCTTTAAATTAGTTTTGATGTCATAGCTTATGTTTAATGGAATATTTGGCATATAGAACTACAGTTGGGGCTGGTTTTGTAGATGTAAAATACATGCAGTTTACACAAGATCCCATGTGTAAAAGGAACCCACTTTTGCTTTAACACTGTGGTGTCACTATCTTAAAATCCTTAAAAGTTTCAACAAAGCCACATGTCTTCATTTTACACAAGGCATCACAACGTAAGTAGACAATTTTGATCACAGTAATATTTGGCATAATTAGTGGTGTGTGATTTAGTAACTCAAAATTTGAACTCAAATTTTGTGGATTCTGGTATATTCTATTTGTGTCCATATCATCACTTTGCATTAACTACTTTCTGGGTTCGGTAGCCTGGAAATTATCATATACTAGAAGGAAGGTGTTTATCACATCCCAGAATCCTCACAAATCACCATGCATCTTTGGATGAAATTGACACTATTTAAACAGATGGAACTACTAATTTGAAAGCAAGGAACATACGGTATTTTTCACTGTCCCTCATTATAAGAGACATACCTCATTTTAGACCTAAGTGTAACTCCATCCCACACAGACCCAATGTTATCTGACATTTATTATGATAAACTATTTACATCAGAAATGCTACATTATGAAAATAAGGATACAGAATATCTTATTTATACTTAGACATTAATCATACATCTTTAAACCTCCTACATTACACTTTCCATGTGTTCTTCATTCTGTTTCTTTACCCCATATTTTCCCTAACCTTTACTCTTGGACATCCGAGAAATTTAAAGTAATATGTTAAGTCTAGTTTGTGATAACATTTTGCCAAATATACATGATAACCTATAACAGAAAGAATATCACACATTATGAAAAGAAACATATTTTTAAAGCAGTGACTATAAAACCAGCAGTCATAACCTCTGGTGAAACTCATTTAATGAGCTCTTAAAACATGCATTCCTAATTTTTTAATGGTTTATTCTGGAACATTATTTGCATTCTTGAAAAACAGTAAAGATATTTTGTTTTTGTTTCTTGAAGAAAAAATTGAGAACAGCATTAAAGTGGGTTGTGAGAAAAGGACTGTGCCTTCTGCATCTTTGCAGAGACATCCCACTAGTATTAAGATGTTTAATGACTGAAGTAAAAACCACACTAACAGCTGTAAAGAAAACATGGAGGTAGATGGAAGTTAACTCCACATACATCCCCAAAACAAAATCGTCAATATTGTATTTACCCATATGTCCATTCTTACACGATACCCACATACTGTCTTGATGATGGAATGTAATAGAAATCTTAAAATAAGACCATTCAAGTCATTGAATTTGAATGTCATTCAAACTCCTTTTTGGGTCTCCCAAGGCTTCATGTATGTCCATATATTTTATAATTTGCTTCTCAATTTGAAAAGGAAACCTGATGGAGCTTCAAATGTGACTCCTCAAGACCTACACAGTATTTGGGAGGAATCAACTTCTTAAGAATACTGAGTTCTCCAAAACATGAATCTGGTATCTTTTCATTTACTTAGGTCTTCTAGTTTTGTATTTTTCAGTGTATACATCTTTTACATGGTTTATTACATTTATGCCTAACCATTTTATGTGTTTTTTCTGTCATTGTAAGCTTCTGTTTGAATATTTTCCTTTTCCAATTGTTCATTGCTTCTATTTAATGATAAAATTAATCTTGCTGTATCAATTTTGTATTTGAAACCTTGTCATTTTCAGTTTTTCTGTAGATACTATAGAACCATTTAATACATGATCACATTATCTACGAATAAAGATTTCCTCTTGATTTCTTAAGTCAATGGTTTCTATATATTGTGATTGGCTTCACTACTCAGAAGATGTCTATATATCTTGATTGGATTATTACTACTCAGAATGAATGTCAGAAGCCTGGGGCACCTGGGTGGCTCAGTTGGTTAAGGTTCGGACTTCAGTTCAGGTCATGATCTCACAGTTTGTGAGTTTGAGCCAAGCATCTGGCTCAGTGCTGACAGCTCAGAGTCAGAGTTTGCTTTCAGATTCTGTGCCTCCTCCCTCTCTGTCTGCCCCTCTCCTTCTCTGACCCTCCCTCACTCATGATGTCTCTCTCTTTTTCTCTCTCTTAAAAATAAACAAACATTTAAAAATTCAAAAAAAGAAGTGGTAATAGCAAATATTTTTTACTTTTTTCTTGAAATCATATTTAGACTTTTGCTATGAAGTTTAATGTTTACTATATGATCTTTTTGTAAATGCTATTTTCCATGGTTAAGATGTTATTTGTAGTTGAATGTGGATGAAAATAAAGATGTTTTGTGAGCTTTAGCAAATGATTTTACTCTATTTTGAGATTACGATTGTTTTCTCCTTTACTGTATTAATGAGATTAAGTATATTTATTGATTATCCAATATTAAACTAACCTTGCACTTAGGAGGTATGCCAAATGCTGGAAAAGTAGTATTTTTGTATTATTGAGTCTAATTTGTTAATTTTAATAGGATTAATTTTAAAGGATTTTTGGATATTCATCAAAGATATATCTATGGTTTTATTTTCTTATGATATCTTTGTCTAGCTCTATTAGCAGGGTAATTTTGCTCTCAAAGAGTGAGGCAGGAGTGTTTACTTTACTATTTTCTGAAAGGAATATATAGATTTGTATTATTTCTTCCTTAAATGTCTGGGAGAAATCACTAGGGATGACTAGTAAGCTTGGGGTTTTGTGGTAGAGTGGGGCAGATGAAGGTTTAATTATGAATTTTTTTTCTTGTAGGTATAGGGTTATTCAGATTTCTGTTTATCTTTTGTGTTTTTGTGATTCTTGTTTTTCAAAGATGTGTTTATCTTTTCCCAAAATTATTGAAATGGCATAAAATTATTTATAACCACTATTCATCCTTTAATGAAAAATCCACAGCATGTCCCTTCTATCATTTCTAATATCAGTACCTTGTACTTTTACTATTTATTTCACAATCATTATTCCTAGAACTTTTTGACCAAATCAGCTGTTAATCATACTGAGTACCAACTGTATGTGACTAGTCATTTCTACCTTCCTGCATTCAAGATTCAAGTCTTTTTCTTCAAGGCTTGATCATATTGTACTTTGTTTTGTATGTCATTGTATTTATTCTATTCGGAGCTCTTTGACTTACTTGGATGTTTATGACATTACGTCTTTCATTAAATTTTGGAGGCTTTCAGTCATTTCTTCAAATATGCTTTCTGTTCCTTCCCTCTTTTCCTTCTGAAACTCCCTTAATGTACACGCTGGTCCACTTTTGATATCCTATGTCACTTAGATGCAATTCACTTAATTTTGTTTCTGGAGTTTACTCCTAGTTCTGCACAAAGAGTGGAACAGTCACTCCAGGAAAAGGAATACATACTCAAAGAAGTAAAGGAATATGTGAAAGTGGCTCATAAATATAAAATATCAATAAAGAAATAGAAATTTTAGAGAACTAAAGCTGAACATATTCCAAGGAACAGGGACGTTATTGACCATGCATATATGGAATATAGTTTCTGCCCCTTTCCATCTCCCAAAAAGAGTTGGAAAAAGTCGCTGGATAACCACCCCCACCTCAATGTGATGGTATTATGAGACAGAGACATCAGAAGGTAATTATATCATGAAGGTATTATGGGATCAGTGTTCTTACAAAAGAGACCCCAGAGAACTTTCTCATTCTTTCCACCATGTTAAAACATACCAAGAAGGCAACTTTCTATGAGCTAGGCACTGGGTACTCACTAGACATAAAATTTGCCAGTACCTGGATCTTGGACTTCGCAACCTCCACAAATATAATATATAAATTATTTTTGATAAGCAAGACATCCCTGTCTTCTTCCTAACTATAGAGGAAAAGCTGTTTTTCCCACTGAGGATAACAGTTGTGTGTCTTTTATATACAGCCTTTACATCTTGTGTAAGTTCCTTCTATCCCTACTTTATTGAGGGTTTTTATCAAGAATGGATGCTGTATTTTTACATGCTTTTTTCCGCCTTTACTGAGAGGACCATAAAGTTCTAATCCTTTCTTTTTATTAAAGCGGTGCATCACATTGATTTGTGAATACTGAACCACCTATGCAGCCCAGTGATAAATTCCACTGGCTTGTGGTGACTAATTCTTTTAATGTTCTCTTGAATTCTTTTTCCAAATATTTTGTTTAGAACTTTTCCATCCATGTTCATCAGGAATACTGGTCTGTAATTTTTTCAATAAGGTATTTGGTTTTGGAAAGAAATGATGACCTCATAGAATGAGTTTGGAAATTTCCCTTCCATTTCTGTTTTTTGGAACATCTTGAGAAGAGAAGGTATTAACTCTTCCTTAAATGTTTGGTAGTATTCCCCTGGGAAGCCATCTGGCCCTGGATATTTGTTTGTTGTGAAATTTTTGATTACTGATTCAATTTATTTGCTAGTTATAGGTCTGTTCAAATTTTCTATTTCTTCCTATTTCACCTTTTGGTAGTTTTCATGTTTCTAGAAATTTGTCCATTTTTCCAGGTTTACCAGTTTGTTGGCATATAATCTTTCATAATATTTTCCCATAAGTGTTTATATTTCTATGGTGTTGGTTGTGATCTCTTCGCTTTCATTCTTGATTTTGTTTATCTGAGTCTTTTCTCTTTTCTTTTTGATAGGTTTGGCTAGGAATTTATCAATTTTATTAAACCTTTCAAAGAAACAGCTTTTAGTTTTATTTATATGTAATACTGTGGTTTTTGTTTGTTGTTTCTGTATCATTTATTTATGTTCCTATCTTTATTATTTCTCTTCCTCTTTTAGCTTTAGGTTTTATTTGTTATTCCTTTTCTAGCTCTCTTAGGTGTAAGGTTGTGTATTTCAAACTTTTCTCGCTTCTTGATATAGACATGTATTGCTACATTCTTCCCTCTTATGACCAGTTTTGCTGAATCCCAGAAGTTCTGGACTGTTCATTTTCATTTGTTGACATGTATTTTTTTTTTATTTCTTCTTTAAGTTCCTGGTTAACCCACTTATTCTTTAGTAGGATGTTCTTTAACCTCCATGTATTTCTGGTCTTTCCAAAATTTTTCTTTGGTTGACTTCAAGTTTTTTATAGCACTGTGGTCATACAAAAGATGCAAGGTTTAATCCTTTTGTACTTATTGAGGGCTGTTTTGTGGCAAAGTATGTGATCTGTTCTAGAGAAAGTTCCATGTTTACTTGAAAAGAATGTTATTCTATTGTTGTAGTATGAAATGTTCTGAATATATGTTTAATCCATCTGTTCCAGTATTTCAAAGACATTGTTTCCTTGTTTATTTTCTGCTTGGATGATCTGTCCGTTGCTATAAGCAGAGTGTTAACATCCCCTACTATTATAGTGTTCTTATCAGTGAATTTTTTTTTTTGTTTGCTATGTGTTAATTTATGTATTTGGGTTCTTTCAAATTAGGGGCATAGATATTTGCAACTGTCAGATCTTCTTGCTGGAGAAGCCCAGAATCACGATGTAGTGCCCTTCTTTATCCCTTGTTATAGTCTTTGGTTTAAAAATCTAGTTTGTCTAATATAAGTATGGCTACCCTGGCTTTCTTTTCTTTTTTTCTCCATTAGCATAAGAGATGGTACTCTATCCCTTCACTTTCAATGTGCAGGTGTCTTCATGTTTAAAATGAGTCTCTTGTAGGCAGCATAATATTTTTTGATCATTCTGATATCCTGTCTTTTGATTGGAGCATTTAGCCCATTTACATTCAGTGGGATTATTGATAGATATCAATTTAGTGCCATTGTATTTATTATAAAGTCAGCATTTCTGGAGAGTTTCTCTGTTCTTTTCTAGTCTTTGTTGCTTTTAGTCTTTCTTTCTCACTTTAATATCTTTTTCTTTTCCTTTTTTTTTAATGTTTTCATTTATTTTAGAGAGACAAGAGTGTGAGTAAGAGGGAGAGACAGGGAGAAAAGGAAACACAGAAACCAAAGCAGGCTCCAGACTCCAAGCTGTCATCATAGAGCCTGATGTGGGGCTTGAGCTCACAAACCACAAGATCATGGCCTGAGCCAAAGTCAGATGCTTAACTGACTGAGCCATTCAGGCACTACTGAGTTTCCTTTAATATTTCTTGCAGGGCTGGTTTAGGGGTTACAAATTCCTTTAATTTTTTATTTGGGAAACTCTTTAACTCTCCTTCTATTCTGAATTACAGGCTTGCTGGACATAATATTCTTGTCTGTATATTTTTCCCATTCAGCACATGGTATATATCAGGTCACTCCCTTCTGGCCTGCCATGTTTCTGTGAAGAGATCTTCTGTGAACCTTTTTTGTCTTTCTTTGAAGGTTAAAGATTTTTTTCCCATTGTTGTTTTGGGATTTTTTCCTCGTCTGTGTATTCTGCAAATTTTACTAAAATATATCTTGGAATGGCCAGCTTTTGTTGATTTTGATGGAAGTTCTCTTCAGTGTCTGTTTCCTTTGCCAGATTAGGGAAGTTTTCAGCTATAAATTGTTCAAATAAAACTTCTGCCCTGTACTCCCCCCTCTCTTGTTCTGGGATTCCTAGGATAGTAATGTTATTATACTTTATGGAGTCACTGAGTACTCTAATTCTACATTCATAATCCAGTATTTCCCTTTTACCTTTCTTTTCAGCTTCTTTTCCATAATTTTATCTTCTGTATCACTTATTCACTTCTCTGCTTCTTCCATCCCTGTCAAAATATGCAGCTGGTTTTGAATCTCAGTCATAGCATTTTTTTTATTTCAGCCTGACTAGTCTTCAGTTCCTTTATGCATCAAGGGACTCCCTAGTGTCCTCTATGCTTTTCTAAAGCACTGCCAATATCCTTATGAATGTTGTTTTAAATTCAGGCATATTACATACATCTGTTTTGATTAGATCCTTGGCTATGACCTATTATTGTTCTTTCTTTAAGGATGAATTTCTTCCTCTTGGCATTTTGCCTAGACCTCTGTCTTTTGTGTGTTAGGAAAACCTGTTACATTTCCTGCTCCTGAGAGTACTAGATATGCAAAGAAGAGGGCCTGGTGCTTCACGAAAATGTTTTTAGTGTGGGCTATGTGCATTATGCTGTTGTGTTCTGGCTGCTCTTTCCTCTAAGATTAGTCCTCTGCAGAGTTTCTCCTTGCCTGTAGTAGGGAGTCTTTGGGCTTGGTCCAGTGTGTGACTAGTTTTAACTAGGTATGTTTCTATCGGCTTGTTTGAAAAAGGCTAGATCCTAATTCCCCTACACCTGAAGCTCTGCATCACTCTATGATCAGTAGAGTTGGTTCACGCAGGTAGCTTGTGCTGGTCATCTAGGGGAGAGGTCAGGTGCACTGGTTCTCAGGACAATATTCACTAGTAAAGCACCTGCAGGGTGCATTTGGGCAGGGCTTGGTATAGGGTCTCCAAGCCTCCACTGGGGCACTTTGTTGCTCTCTGAAGTCTGTCCATGCTGATGGGGACGTTAAATGACATCTCTAGTCACACAACCACACAGAAGCTTATAATTCACGGTAAAGTTCAGCCAAAAGCTGACTTTCAGGTTCGCTGCCTTCAGCAGGTGCCTCTGCTGCTATGCTAATTACCAGGGCATTCACGTCTCTCCCATGTGATCTCAGGAATCCTCAGACCAAACTGTCTTTCCCGGGCTCTGCCCTTCTTCCCCACAGGAGCACCATTAAGCCCACCAGGCATGTCCCCAGTGATGGCATGGACCTCTAAAACCTTACACTCTCAGATCCACTGCTTGTATTAACTTGCAAAAATCACCCTCTCTCCTTTTCCCAGTCAGTGATTTTGGGGAAAAATTTTTCTTATGCAATCCTCTGCATGCCACTTTCACTATTTCTCTCTCTCCCCCCGCTCCAAGATTAGGGCTTCCTCCCCTCCACAGTGCCTACAATTCTTTTCTCTCCCAAATCAACTCTCTGCAGCTCATACCTTCCATGATGAGGCTATTTTCCTCCCTCTAGTTTAGCGGTGTGTTCTCCCAGTTCTCACATCAGTTTATTGGGTGTTCAGAATGATTTGATGGTATCTGTCTAGCTGTAGTCCAGGGATGAGGCAAGCAAAGGACTCCCTCTACTACTATGCCATCGTCACTCTACCATTTTTGGGTGCAATTATAAATGGAACAGTCTTCTTAATTCCTTTTCAGCTTCTTCATTTTTAGTGTATAAAAACGCAACAGACTTCTGTATATGTTAGTTTTATATCCTATGATTTTACTGCATTCATTTATCAGTTCTAGCATTTTTTTGTTGTTGTTGTAGATTCTTTAGGGTTTTCTATCTATAGCATCATGTCATCAACAACCAGTGAAAGTTTAACTTCTTCCTTACCCATTTGGGTACCTCTTATTTCTATTTCTTGTCTTATATCTGTGGCAAGGACTTCTAGTATTACGTTTAATAAAGATGGTGAAAGAGGCTGTCCTTGTCTTGCTTCTGATTTTAGTGGAAATGTTTTCAGTTTTTCACCACTGAGTATGATATCAGCTGTTGGTTTTTCATATATAGCCTTTATTATGCTTCAGTATGCTCCCCCTAAACCTACTTTTTTGAGACATTTTGTAATGACTTTGTAATGACAAAGTTTCATACTTTGTCAAATGCTTTTTCTGAATACATGAAATGATCATATGGCTTTTAGTCTTTATCTTGTTGATGTGATGTGTCATGTTGATTAATCTGTGAATATTAAACCATTCCTGCATCCTTGGATAAATCTCACTTGACTGTGATGAATAATCTTTTAAATGTATTGTTGGATTCAGTTTGCTAATATTTTTTTGAGAATTTTTGCATATATGTTCATCAGAGATATTGGCCAGTAGTCTCTTTTTTGTAGTATCTTTCTCTGGTTTTGGTATCAGGGTAAAGTTAACCTTCCAGAATAAATATACAAGCTTTCTTTCCTCTTGGTTTGTTTTTTTGTTTGTTTGTTTGTTTTTTGCAATAGTGTGAGAAGAATAAGTATTCACTCTTATTTAAAGGGTTGATAGAATATACCTGTGAAACTTTCTGGTCTTGGACTTTTGTTTGTTGGGAATTTTTTGACTATTGAATCAATATCATTGCTGGTAATTGGTTTGTTCAAATTCTCTATTTCTTTCTTATTCAATTTTGGGAGATTATATGTTTCTCAAAATTCACCCATTTTTCTAGGTTGTCCAATTTGTTGCAATATAATTTTCCAAAGATTCTCTTAAAATCCAATTTTTTGTATTTGTGAAGAGTCCATTGTTATTTATCCTCTTTCATTTCTGATTTTGTCCTCTTTTTTATTTTTTTTTTGAGTCTGACTACAGATTTATCAATTTTGTTGATCTTTTCCAAAAATTAGCTCCTGGTTTCAATGATGTGTGTGTGTGTGTGTGTGTGTGTGTGTGTGTGTGTGTATTACTGTTGTTTGTTTCTTTCTCATTTATTTCTGCTTTAATCTTTATCATTTCCTTCCTTCTTCTTGCTTGGAGTTGTCTGTTCTTTTCCTAGCTCCTTTAGGTATAAACTTAGAATGATTATTTGAAATTTTTCTTCCTTTTGATGTAGGCTTGTATTACTATAAACCTCCCAGTTAGGACAGCTTTTGCTCCATTCTGAACGTTTTGGACCATTGTTTGTTTCTTTGTTTGTTTTTAGTTTGTTTGGGGTTTCTTTTGTTTGTTTTGTTGTTGTTCTGTTTTGTTTTCATTTGCCTTGAAGTATATTTTTGATTTCCTCTTTGATTTCTTGGTGGACCCATTCATTGTTTAGTAGCATCTTATTCAACTTCCACGTATTTGAATTCTTTCCAGATTTTTTCTTATTGTTAATTTCTAGTTTCACAGCATTGTGATAAAAAAAAAAAAAAAGCATGGTATGACTTAAATCTTTTTTAATTTGTTGAGTCCTGATTTGTGAACTAATATGTGATCTATTCTGGAGAATATCCCATGTGCAATTGAAAAGAATGTGTATTCTACTGTTTTAGGATGAAATGTCCATCTTATCCAATGTGTCATTCAAAGCCATGGTTTCCTTACTGATTTTCAGTTTAGATGATTTAGCTATTAACGTAATTAGGCTGCTACAATCCCTTATAGTTACTGTATTATTTGATTACTTCTTTTATGTTTGCTATTAGCTGCTTTATGTATTTGGGTGGTCCCACATTGGGTGCCTAAATATATGTTATATCTTCTTGTTGGAGTGTTCTTGTTAAAATTATTTATTATCCTTCTTTGTTTCTTGTTACAGTTTTTGTTTCAAAGTCTATTTTGTGCAATGAATGTGTTGCTATCCCAGCCTTTTGCTTCATTTTCATTTGCTTTCATGATAAATGCTTTTCCATCCTTTCACTTCCAATCTGCTTATGTCTTTTGGTCTGAAATGAATCTCTTGTTGGCAGTTTTATAGATGGGTCTTGCTTTTTCTTATCCATTAAGTCACCCTGTGCCTTTGATTGGAGTATTTAGTCCATTTACATTAAAAATAATGTAATGTAAATTATTCATAGATATGTTCTCAGTGACTTTTTTTTTTACTTTTTTTAATTTTTTCCATGATTATCCTTGGATTCTTTTTTTTTTCCCAGTCTTTGAATAACTATTACAAGTTTTTTTTTTCTCTTTTTTCTGGTTACTATTTGGTTTAGGTACAATACCTTGTGCATATGAAAGCCTATATTCAGTTGACGGTTGCTTAAGTTTGAACCCGTTCTAAAAACACTAAACTTTTACTCCTTTCCCCTCCTATATTTTGGGTATATAGTGTCATGCATGACATCCCTTCACTTGGTGAATCCTTTGAGTGATTTTTATATACTTAAATTTACTGCTTTTGTGCTTCCTTCTTTTCTTCCTCCTAGTTATCATCTTTCCATTTCTCAAAATGCCCCCTTTAAGAGCTCTTGTAGGGCTGGATTAGTTGTCATTAATTCCTTTAACTTTGTTTGCCTGGAAAACTCTTTATCTCTCCTTCTATTCTGAATGATACCTTTGCTTGATATATTATTTTATTTTCAGTTGGAGGATTTCCCCCACCTCTAACCCCAGTGTGTTAAATATCATACCAATCCCTTTTGGCATGAAAATTTCCTGCTAAAAATCATCTGACAATTTCATGGGGTTTCCCTTATATGAAACTGTTTTATTTTCTCTTGCTGCTTTTTAAATGTTCTCTTTATCACTATAATCTGCCATTTTAATTACCATGTATCTTAGTGTGGACCTCCCTGGTTTGATTTTGTTGGGGGTTCTCTGTGGCTCTTGAATCTAGATCTGTTTACTTACCCAAACTAGGGAAGTTTTCAGCTATTATTCTTTCAAATAAATTTTATGCTCCCTTTTCTCTCTTCTTTCTGGGATCCCTAAATGCAAATATTGTTATGGTTGATGCTGTCACTAAGTTCACTCAATCTGTTCTCATTCTTTATTAATTATTTTTTCTTTCTCCTGTTCAGGTTGGTTCTTTTCCATTACTCTGTACTCTAGGGTACTGATCCATTATTCTGCTTTTCTAGTCTACTATTTATTCCCTTTACTGTATTTTTAATTCCAGTTGTTTAATTTTTTTAAAAATTTTTTAATGTTTTGTTTATTTTTTGATACAGAGAGAGACAGAGCATGAGAGGGGTAGGGACAGAGAGAGAAGGAGACACAGAACCGGAAGCAGGCTCCAGGCTCTGAGCTAGCTGTCAGCACAGAGCCTGATGCGGGGCTCAAACCCACGAATGTGAGATCTGACCCGAGCTGAAGTCGGAGGCTCAACCGACTGAGCTACCCAGGCACTCCAGTTGTTTAATTCTTAATCTCCAATTGATTCTTTCATGTTCCCTATCTCTTTCTTGAGGGTACACTGAGATCTCCCACTCTTTTCCCAAGTGCAATATCTTTAGGACCATTATATAAGGTATCTTATCTCCATTTTGTTTAGCTCTCCTATTGTGATTTTGTCCTGTTCTTTCATTTGGGGCATAGTCCTCTGTCTCTTCATTTTATCTAACACTCTGTGTCTGTTTCTATTTGTCAGGAAAGTCAGTTACATCTTCTGCTCTTGTAAGTAGTGGCCTTCTGAAGAAGCTCTGTGGTACTCTGCAGTCCAATATCCCCTGTTCACCAGAACTTGGTGCCTCAAGGGTGTCCTCTATGTGTGTTCCATGCTTCCTGTTGTTGTTGCTGATCTGTATTACCCTTCAGTCTGGATGTCTGTAATGGGTCTCTTTGCCTTTTGTGTACAGCCTTTGGTCCCTGTCATGTTAATGGGCTAATCTGGTGACACCCTGAGTTTTAGGTGGGTCAGACCAAGCTTGTGCTACAGCTGCACAGTTGTAATCTCAGAGAACTACAGGGAACTCTCCCTGTGTTGTGCCCTGGGGGGATTTCATTGGTAGGTAGGGCCTGCAGTCAGATGAGATGACTGTCCTAGCCTACTGCTGGGACTCCAGTCTAACTGGTGTGTGTGTTGTTATGTTCCCCTCTTCTTAGAGCAGGAGTCATTTTGGAATGGTGTGGGCCCCCTATCAGGGCTGTTTCCACACTGCCCCTCTCATGCTGCTTAGGGCATATTCCTGCCAAGGATGGGCTGGAAGAAATGAGTTCACAGAAGACCACCTACTACAGGTGTGGGACATGTGTTGTTAGCAAGATTAGCTCAGGTCTGTTGAGGAATGAGACTGTGCACTGATTTGAAGAGCTGCTGAGGCTGGGATGGAACCCACAGAAAAGCCACAGGGATAATCCACAGAAAAGCACGGAAGCAGCACTTACTGTTAGCAAACTGGAAAGTGTTCATGCTATGCTTGTCCATGAAGATGTCCATGAATCTAGGCTAGGAAACAGGAAAGAGAAATGGCACTTGACAGCTCCATTGTTCTTGGAGAGGTCTTCTGAAGATCTCTGCCCTTTCAGCACAGTCTCTGAGATTAGTAAACAAATCTCCCTCCTACATAATCTAGACATTTTTCAGACTGCTCTTCTAGGCTGTATCTCCAATGGGCTGTTTGTTGTGCTCTTTAAGGGCAGGGACTTGATTTCCTTTTGTCCTCAGGCTCTCCTAGAGCTGATCCACTGGTTTTTATAGTTTCAATCAGTGTTAAGCCCCACTGACTGTAAAGACTGGAGAAATTAACTCCCTCTGGTTTCCAAAGCCAAATGAAAAGGATTCATCTTCTCAAGTAGGCCTCCCATGCCTTCGGTATCCAGTGGAATCTGCTTTTTTTTCCCTTCTCTATGCTTATGGCAGCCCTTGCTCCCTGGACAGTCTCGTGAGGCAGCTTGGTTCCTGACTGTTGGTCTGCCCTCCCTACCATTTTCAACGTGGCCTCTCTCCTACATACAACTGTGGAGAGACAGTTCTGCCAGTCTTTGGTAGTTTTCTGGGTTACACTGGGCTTAAACTGTGGTGGGTGCTATCTAATTGTGTCCCTTTGAGGAGGTGAGATTAGGATCCTCCTACTCTGGCATCTGCTCAGAAGAAAGAAATGATAATTATTGATTTGATAGAGGTGTTAGCTAATTCTACCATAGCTGTTAATCATATTGCAATATATGAGTGTATCAATACCCTGTGTACCTTAAACTTACACAATGTTATATGTCAATTATATCTCAATAGGAAGAGATGAAAGAAATGAAAGGAAGAGGAAAAGGAGAAAAGGCAGAAGGCAGGTAGGCAGGCAAGCAGGAGAGGAAGGAAAGAAGGAAGGATGAGCATAGACAGAAATTATCATTATGTTCTCTTAAAACAGTAACCCCATTAATTAAAAAATTAATTTCACAAAACATAAAGCCTCTGACCCATAAAAGGCACAATCACAATGGATATTTATCCATTATTATTATCCATGATACTGAGAGAACCCCCAAACTAAAATAAATCATTAAAAAAACCTGAGCAAAATGCTTAATAATCAAATTCCAAAAGGGAAAAAAAAAATGTAGATGGCCAATATATAGTGAATGATAACTAAGAAAACAAAAGTTAGTTATATCTTCCCTATCAGATTACATAGGATAGATTTTATCATGTTGTGACAATTTCTTGGAATAAGTCCTATCAGCCATATTGCAGTATATGAGTGTATCATATATTGTAAGTGTAATAACTTATTTGTTTGGTTTAAAATAGGCACATGAAAGAAACTAAAATCAATCAGGCTGAACTGAAAATAATGAAGCATGTTCAAAACCTTTAAGTGAACAATCATTCTTGTAGGAATCTAGCAAAAACAAACCAACACAACAACAACAGTAACATATATATGCCTATGCCTAAATTCTTATAATAATCATCCAAAAAGCATGTTTTTAGTAATAGAAAACAAAAAAAGCAGGACATACAACACAATAAACATAAGTCTGATTAATGATGAACTTTTAAAAAATATTATGAATTCAAATATGGATCTTTACTCAGTCATTAATAAAAAAAGACATATGCCTATTGTTTATGTTATTAATTATAATGTATTTATCATGCTTTACATTATGTTGAAAATATATGCTGAGTAAATGTATGCATTTACGTATGAAAGTAGTGAGTGAACTTAAACAATGCACATAACTTATTTAAATATGGCTCTTACAAAATGAAGAAAAGATACAGAGAGGGTGAGTAAGAATTTTTATGTTTTATCTTATAAACATTAATTATTTGAAGCTTTAGATAAAAAATCGGTTTATGTACGGCATGTTTAAAAACGTGATTTTAAATATCATGTTGAAATATAAAAGAAATGTGCTACTGCTACCAAACTTCTATGTTCCAAGAATAAAGCTTCTCCAAACATATACTCATGGATTAAAAAGTGGGAGAAAGTGACTTAGTAATTATGTCCCAGTTAATCATTTGCTCCTATTAAATAAAATATTTGTTGAACTCCATGCTTTGTAATATTCTTTGTAACACTGTAGTAGATGCTGTGGATAAAAAAGCAGAATAGACCAAGTCCCCACCTTATCTGATTATAATCTACTTGGCAAGATAAAACTTCTATAAAAATAATGATTATAGAGTATAAATAATCCAATAGAGAGAAATAAAAAATATGATTAACAAAGATCTAGGCAAAACCACTTTAAATAATCACTGTGACATTTGAAAGAAGTCCTATAGAATATGAATAAATCAGGCACTGAAAACCAGTTAGAAAAATATTCTACATGGAAGGAAAAATAGTGTGAGGACCTATAAGTAATGACAGGTTTGGCCTGTTTGAGGAATGGAAAGAAGGCAGAGTGAGGAAAGAAAAGTAGTATTAAAATAAGGTAAATAAAGGTAAGCTAAGTGAGGAAAGAAGAGAAATATTAAAATAAGGTAAGTAAAATAAAATAAGGTTGCAGAAATCAGTAGAAGTCAGACGATGCAGAATCTTAAAGGTTATAATTAGGAGTTTGAATTTTATTCTCAGGTTATCTTCTGGTAGTGAGTATACCTGGACCAGCTAAATAAAATAATGGAACTTCTTATTTGTTTGGTTTAAAATAGGCACATGTAAGTATGCTGGTTTGGGTTCTAATGGTGTACTTCTAAAAGCTTTTATAAGGGCAACAAAATTATAGCCCTAGAGATGCTATATGGTAATAAAGTCAGGATAAATGTTTCTATCTTCTGCTTCCTAGCCTATGTTTGGTTTATGAAATTCAGCTAAAAAAATAAACATAAGACTTTTTATTTTCCATTTTGAAGAGGTAGTTTTTAATTTAAACTGAATTATGATCAGCAAAAGAATTCCTCAACATTTTGATTAGCTTACTTATGTTTTTTTCAGATGTTATCTATTTTATCATTAAAAAACTATTGTCACCTATTTGAAATAAATTTTTATCATTAGGTGTAAAAATAATAAAAAATGAAAATAGGCACTGGAATATACACACAATGTAAGAAAAACAGAGAGAGAGAGAGAGAGGAGACATTTTTAAATGGGGTGGGGAAGCTAAAATGGATATAGTCTAAAATATAACAAGGACATTTTTTATAAGAAAATCTTCTAAAATCCAAAATAGAAAAATTTTATGTCCAAGTCCTTTATGGTCTCTTTTCTTATTAACTCATTTTTATTTTATTTTACCTTCATACTTTTAATCTTTTGGGGGGGGCATTTTGTTGCTTATGTTTTTGTTTTTTTCATCTCATCAGTCTATACAGTTTCGTATATTTTGTTTAAAAAGTGTTTTCTTCTTTTCTTCATTCATAGTAGTTTGAGTTTATATTTAAGTATTTAAATATGTTCACTCTTTTATATATAAATACACACACATTTATATACATACATACCAACACACACACACACACACACACACACACACACACACACACACACTTTTCTTAAGAGGCTGCTTTTTCTTTTCCAGTATAATTTGAATAGAAAAAAAAAAGGTGAAACTTCTTTCCTTCTTACTTTACTTGCCTCTCTTTCACTAAATGGCTATTTCTCTTTGACCTACCATTTTTCTTCCTTGATCTTTTTATACTGCTCCAGGTTATAAAACCCAGATGTCTATTTCATTTCCTTCTGGTAGTTGTCCTTTGCCTTATCCTCCTTTCTCATTTTACTTTTCTTCTGGTTATCATTCTCTGTCTTTAAGAGTAGCCTGCTATGTGCTTTTCTCCATTACACTCTTTTAACATTTGTAGGCTTCTTCAGTTTGAAAATGATCTCATGTTTGCCTATGTTTTTCTTTAACTTTTGTGTTTTTCAAATTCTCAAATTTTTCTTCACTTTAATTTTTTGGAGAAACATTTTTAATAGCAGAGATGTGAAGTAGGGAAAATAATAAACATTTTACAGTATTTGCTATGTGCTAGGCATTTTGAGGTATTTTATATACCATCTTAGTTCAACAACAGGTTCAAAATCAGGTAATTTCAATTATTAAATTATTTTAAGGAGGTGAACATTGAAGCACAGAAACACGGGGTTATTTCCCTGATGTCACAATGGTAGGAATTGATTTTGTCAGATTCAAACTGTAATTTAACTCCACAGTCTGTATCCCCAATAATTCTGTTATACGGCTTTCTTTCTCTTCACAAAAAAACTAAGCCGGGGGAAGAATATTCTTCCCCCCCATTTCTCAATATTAATTGAAACAAAATAAAATAACCACCTCCAAAAATATTTCACTGAAATAAACTGGACTCTTGAATGAGTCTGCTATAAATAAGGTGCACATTATTTATCACATATAAGACAGATTTTATACTCTATTTGTAGGATAAATTGTTTTTTGAAAGTTTCAGTAAGACTAATACTGCAATTTAACAAAGAATAATCTATTTCTCCTAATTAAATTATCACTTTTTAATTTTTTTGGAAAAGTTATATTTAAAACTGTTTATTAAACTATCCAGATAGATATTCTTTGCTAAATGAGGGAAAAAGAGATTCAAAATGGAGTGAAATGACCAAGTAGGCAAGATTCAAAGGCAAAGTTAATGAAAACCACCTATCAAGAATTAAGATAAACAGAATATACAGCACAGTATTTGTTAATTTGTTACAAGAGAATTATTCAACATTCTTTTTTGTTTTGTAAAACTTTTTTGATGTTTATTTATTCCTGATGCAGAGAGAGTGTGCGCTGGCATGGGAGGGTCAGAGAGGTGGGGAGACATAGAATCTGAAGCAGGCTCCAGGCTCTGAGCTGTCAGCACAGAGCCAGATATGGAGCTCAAACTCACTAACCGTGAGATCATGACCTGAGCCGAAGTTGGACGCTTAACCAACTGAGCCACCCAGGTGCCCCACAACATTCTAATCAAATGTAAAAATGAACTGTTGAACTGATGACTTCAAAAATATTAAGATACACTATTAGTTATAGAGCTATCATGTTTATAAACATGATATACCTCACTGGGGAAAAGCATGTTTCCTTCCAGGTAGATTTATGCACTGTTAGCTTCTTAAATTAGTGAACTATGCGTGCTCTTAAATATTACCATTTAAGGGGCCCTTGGATAGTCACCTATATTTCTATTTCAGTCAATGCCTTTAGCTTCTCAATTACAATCTATGGTAATGTGCACTTAATTACCTTTATTCTGGGAAACATTAAATCCTATGGTAGTATGTATTTTATGTTAGACCTGATGATAAGTGATGGATATTAGAGATGAATTAGATGTGAGACATAAAAGAGAATCCTCACAGGTCCTCACAGGCCCTTATTTATGACTCTCCAAAATTCCACAAGAATACTGAATTAAAAAAAAAAAGCCATTCCTATTATCTGTGTTCCTAAAGTCCTCTACATGTATGGGAAAGAATGGTGAAAGCCTATGTGAAAATTTCAAGATAATTATAAGGAAGAAACATGTATGAGATTTAAAGTAGTGAAAGGGGTATCATTTAAGTTTGACACTAGACAGAAAAATAGATTCACTAAATGCTACATGACACTGAACACAAGGGGTATTTTTGAAGAGAATTTAAAATGAGGAAAATATTGGGAAAGTGGTACTTGAAAGGAAGAGGTATTAAGAAAGATTAGGACTATATTCTTAGTAGCACAGCTTTTAAGTGTCTTTTTGCATAATTGCCTTTCGTGTCTCAGTAAGTACAAGGGTAGTACTTTATTATTTTTACCTGACTTAATCACAAGGTTTTCAGAAGCTTTCTCCTAGTAATCCAATTGTCTCCTCGTTAGATTTACTTCATTTGTGTTTCACTGTTTGGAACATAGTAAAGACATTTGTGGCCTTACTAGCTTCTGCCTACATTTGTAACCTCTGTCAGTATTCCCTTGTTTCACTGGCAATTGGTAAACGTATTTATTTGAACTTACTTGGAAAACAGTTAGTGTATTTTCAAAAATTATTTACCCAGATGATATCAACCTAAATATATATATCACTTTTTACTGTTCATGGAGCGTGTAAATATTTTTTAAAAGAGCTTAACTACTGACAATATTATTGGCCATGAATGTTCATTGAGAAAAATAGCTGGTTTATCTTGCCTTCAAAATCTCATCCCCTAACTAAACTATTATGAATCATGTCAAAAAATGTCCTTGTCTCTTAATACCTTTAATAACTTTTAATTCATGCAATAAATTTAATATAAATAACAATTCATTCTATTTAAGCAATGTATTTGTCAGTGTCACTTCAGTTATCTCTTTGACAATACTGACTGATTTAATTAATTGACTAATTAAGTAAATACCCAATCCTACTGCACAAAGTATTTTAAGCAGCATATAGCCTAGATTATGGTCATAAAATCCCATTACTAAAAAAAGTTTATAGATCATCTCACTTCATGTCCATTTATAAAAATAAGAAAGCATTGGCCCAGAGACATTAAACTATTTGTTTCAGCATAATTAGTAGTAGAAAGTGAACTCAAAACTAGTTTGTCTAACTTACATTTGGGTGTCCTTTCAAAACCCTGAAAACAAAAATTGGTTTAATTTTATACATTTTACATTTGATACATTTATGTGAAAAGGAAGATTTTAGTATTTCCTGATAATGAATTAGATGGTGACACTTAGTAATTTTTGTGTAATCTGAAGTGACAGAGTCATAAAATATTTTTAACTCACTATATGGTTTTGCTACATGTGTGTCCTTGAAAGGTGTCCCATGTTTATTTTAATATATAGAAGGTATGACTCTCTAGCCTTAAAACTAGGTGTGTAAGATACCAACTTTTTATTTTCATACTTCTGAACTTATTTTTCACCTCAGAGTTTATTTCAGTTATTGTAGGAAATTAAAATTATTCAATTTAGAATTAATGTCCATTATTGAACTTTATTCAGGGTTTGCCCTAGTTTTTAGAGTTACTGTTAAGTTCTGGGGAGGATTACTCACAGCCAAGGCCTGGGGAGAAACCCAGAGTTCTTTATAATCCACTCTTCATGCTGGCATATTTGATAGCATTTGCTGTTACAACTCATTTCTGCTGGTTTCTTTTGTGGCATCTAGCCATCCTGGCATCCATGGCCTTATTGGCAATTCCTTATGTGCAGCACATGTAGTCCTAAAGTTTGTGAGGACTTTCATAATCTGCTTCAGGCCTCTCTTGCAGATGATACCATATATCCATTTTTATATGCCTGCTTTATTACCAGGTTGTTCCAAAGAAACAGGGGATTTACTTGTTTGCTTTATTAAGACTTCTGAGCCAGGAAACAAACAAGTTCTTTAAGATTTTCTTCTCTCCCATTCCTTTTTCTCCACTCCACCACCTATTCACAACCCGCCAGCTCTCCTTGAAACCAGTAGGATAAGAGTCTCATCTCAAGAATTTCCAAACAGGTCTAGCTCACTTACACCTGTGATCTCTATCCCAGACTATGAATACCTCAAAACAACAAAAGACAAGTTTTTGATGCCCAGCATACTTTTATGCCAGATTATTGTCCCTGAAAATTAACTGCAAAACACAATGTTTTGAGTATCCTTTCCCATAGGCTTTATTAAAGTATTATTTACATATCATAAAATTCCCTATTGTAAGTATGCAATTCAATGACTTTCAGTAAACTTTTGGATTTGTATAATAATACTGTAATCCAAAATTAGAATATTTCCATCACTCCAAAGGATCTGTGTATGGGTTGCAGTGCATATTCAAAATTCAGGCCATTTTCAAGTCCTTCCTAGTTCTTAATTTCTACGTGGTTATTTTACAACTCCACTACATACTGATTCAGCTTCTCAGAAATCCAGGATGTATGAAGAGCTTCTCATAGCCTTGTACAGATTCTTGATTCTGACACCTCATTGTTAGATTTCCCTTATTAAAATTACAACCTAAAGCTAGTTGAGTCACTTGTCATTCATGTTCATTAGCTACTGAGATTGGCATTCTTACTGATTAGGCAGGTGTACTTTCTTCTCCAATCCAAAACAAGCCAACTAACTCTATGTGGCAGCAAGGCTGCTGGTTTTTCTGGCTTGTCCCATCAAATGCTGGAGCTGGGGGAATATTTAGGCAAGAACACCACAGGCACTTAGTGTTCATTTATTTTGGTAGACTTTCAAGAATAGCCTGTCTCAATTGTTGTTGTTGTTGTTGATCAACTTCCAGAGCTCTGGAATTGTTATGGACTATTTTTGTCCAATTTTAGAGTGGGTTAACTGGGGAGAGGTTTTGCTGAGCTCCTCACTTTGCCAGACTCAAAGTTTACCCAAACTACGAAAATCTCTTTTGAAATCCGAAATTTGAAAGCAGACCCTTTTTTTCTTCTAAGCATTCTTTACCTTAGCCATAGTCTAAGACATCGTAAGTACTGACTGGAACAGACAGAAACACTGAGGCTGCAGGCAAAATTCTAAAATTTAAAGAAATGGAGATTTAAAAAAATCTATTATGAAGGTAACACTGAAATATCTGATGCTCCCTCTCATTCTATAGGAATCCTTTTTTCCCTTACATTCTGTTCAATAGGAAGTTTCACTTTCAGCATCAATCCACCTTGGTAGCCAGGTCCTGACCTGAAATGGTTGTCTTTCTCACTAGGTAATGACTTGGACCTTTCCATAAAACATCACCACATACTTGCACACTACACACAGAAACTCTCAGTAAATAGAAACCAAGGGGAAAAAAAGTTAGTTTTAATTTGGTAGAAAATATTAGATGGGAAAGACAAAGGCAAGGGTGACTGTGGTTTAATTTAAGTGAGAACTGGTTAAAAATCTTTTAAAAATAATTTAGTTTAAGTGTGTCATTTCTGCATATAATACTTTTATAAAATATACCTGAAAAGTATAAAAATACATTTTAAGATAAGTGAAAATTGAAGGAAAAGTAGTAATACATGTTATACAAGTGAACTCATGAATTAAACATAATTCAAATGTATTCTTCAGTTTCATAGTTCAATGATTCTGAACTTTCAGAAAGAATTTAAGAGAAATATTTTTGTTGGAAATAATAAAATGAGCTTTTCTTAATAGTACATCAGGATAAAAATGAGAATGGTGACAGTTTTGTAGCTTTGTTTCATAAAGACATTTAATTTTTATATTGTAACTAAATACTTAGAACTAAAAAGGGTGATTTGGTGTCCTATTTTAGACTCTAAGCTATCTAATCTCCTAAAATTGTCTGATCCCACAGTACACTGAAACAATATCTTTCAAAGCCTAAATAGGAAATGATGCAGGTTTAGAAAATCCTGCTGCTAGACAAGAAAGCTGTAGTTCTTTACAAAACCTCTCAAAGACTACTGGGGCAAAGTCACCCAGCATCAATGGGTTGACGGAAATCTTTATCTCATTCTTTTAGGGTAGTTTTAGATTAAGAAGTTTTATCAAAAGGCCCTTGCTGTTTTAAATTATAGCTCATAGTAAGAAAAAAATACTCTTTGATTTCTATTTCGGTTTACCATTTATATAAGAAAATTCAATTGTCTTTCATACACTTGGTTGAACAGAACACAGTAAATTTCTGAATATCTTTCTAGCTTGTTTCATTAAACTGTTTTCTCACATTATTTACTTTTTAAGTATTTAAACAGGTAGCACTGTATATGAGAAATTAAGAAAATTTCTCCTTAGATTTTACGTATTAGAAAAACTATTTCATGCACATATTTAACTTGAAGAACAATTTAGGTCCACTCAAAACCATTAGATGTTTTGCTCTGACATTTAGCTAAATAAAATAAATGAGTCTCTTTCCAAGTGAGAGGTACCTTTCTTTGCTTTTTAAAATTATCTAAGAAAAATTCACAACAGAAACTGAATTTTCTAAAATACACAGAAATGGCTTCATTGTTTAGTGTCTAATTCATATCAAAAGTGCCTTGACATTTGTGTTACAACAGTAATAACCTTCTTTAAAATTATCAATGTGCTCTGGTCTTAAAAGGCCATAAATGTTTATCGGCCACAGTTCAGAACTGTTGAATGTGTGTATTATCCACATATACACACAGAGTCCAAAATAAATGGCCCGTTTACTTGGTGCTGTTTCCACAAGGGGCGGAGTTGCATATGCACAGGATTGTTAGATTTTATTTGTTAGATGGGACAGTATTTAAATCTTGGTACATATTACACAGTGCAATTAGTACAGGAAATTAGTTTCAACTGGCCTGTGGTGGGGCTCAGACATTAATATTTTCAATAAAGTCTCTCAGTGATTTTAATGTGGACCCAGGTTGGAAACCACTGGTCTTGATTTGAAGATTGTCACAGCATAATCCTAATACCGTAAGTACTCAATATAGGATATTATTTAAGGAAAATTAGCCCTCATCCTTCCTATCAACTACAAACTTTTCATCCTACAGACTTTTTCCTAAAGGTAGGAAAACCTGTGACCTTTTTTATCACTTTAATTTTACTCAAAGGTCAGAACAGTCCTAAAAAGCCCAGTCCTTCTCTTCCCCTTTAATACACCTAACCCTGCTGCCACGTGTTCCTCTTTCATTGAGGCTTTCCCAAGCAAAATACTACCTCATATCATTCATTCCAAAGGAAGAAAGGCTAATAAGAAGAAAATTTCACTTCTCTCATGACAATATCCAGATTTCAGCCAAAAGAAATATGGACTCAGATGGGAAAATCCATTACATTTGTGCAAAGAGCGATTTAAGAAGATTCAGAAGCTTTGGTACCAGCACATTATCACGGAAGAAACTGGACTCGCACAGGAAGCCAATCAGACACTGGTTGGCATCAACTGGCAACATTTATAATTACTTCACTACCAAAAACAGAAACTTGGATTTTTGTAACCCAGTTGGCTTCTCAAGAAAGAGAATAGGAAATAAATTCTACTGAATTTGGAAATAAATTCTTTATTTAAGCTTTAAAAAAATTACATTTTATTTTACATATCCTACCTAGGAAAAACTGCATGAGTAATTTATTAATCATTCCTGTAGTGAAAAGGGGTTAGCAGCATCCAATGGGTTTGGGTTAAAACTAACATGTGAAAATATAACAATGATCAGAATTAGTAAAATTCAAATAACTGCCAGCTATTAAAATGCAGATGACCTAAGCTTTCCCAAAATTATATACTATAAATAATGATCAGTAACTAATATCCTAAATTTGTTTTTGCATATATTAGGCATTTAATAAATATTCATGAAATGAATGCATATGAACTTAAATTCCAGTGAACAGACTATCAGTTCAGCAATCAAAAGAAATAGCAAATTGAAGCATCTACTTATTTTTAATATAGAAGCTACATTCTCACTCTAGCATCTTTTAGAGGGAAAACCACAGGAAAATACTACAGTCACCAGATTCTCCAAACTAGCTCAGCCAGACTCTGAGAAGTATTGTGAGGCTTAAGCAAAATCCAGCAATATGAATGAAAGCATTTTGGCAAAGTGAAAAGTACTATGCAACTTTAAGATATTATTAATTTGCAAATATTAGCAGCCCAGTACTAATTTCAGAAATATTTGTACTATTTTACACTATTAGCAGCCCAGTGAATCTCAAAAATATTTGTACTAGTTTACACTATAGGCAGAAGCTCTACCAAGGAGAAAAGTTTACCTCTTGGAACTTTCTTTAATAACATTAAATTTTCATGTTCATATTTCTTGCAGATAATTCACATATTGCATTATTTTTTTAATTTTAAAATATACTTTAAATTGTAAGACAATAATGTATTATACTAAATTGATCCTACCATATAAATAATAATATATTTAAATCATGAATGAAATTCTAACATTTGTGAGAAATGACTACTAACAACTAAGCATATAATTTGCCATTCTCAACAAACTTATGACAATGATAATCTAACACCTATTAAATGACAGACATTACTATTATGCTACATGATGTGTAGTCCTTTTTCATAAAACTGGTTTGGTATATTTTAATAGTGATACTTTTTAAAATAAGCATTCCTCTTCTTTTAACGTTTATTTTATTTTTGAGAGAGAGAGAGACAGCAAGCATGAGCAAGAGAGGGGCAGAGAGAGGGAAGTAGAGACAGACTAAACACAGAGACTGATGTAAGGCTCTAACCCACAAACTATGAGATCATGACCTGAGCAGAAATCAAGAGTCAGACACTCAACCAACTGAGCCACTCAGGCTCTTTTTTGTTCTTTATTTTCAGTTCTCACTTCTTGATTTTTCTGTATCTGTAATAATCAGAAATGCTACTGGTGTTTTCTGCCAATGTCTTCTGATAATAAATCATCATCACTCATTGTCCACAAATGAATGAAGCAAACACACAGTATAATTAAACTAGTAAGAATGATGAAAAAGTAACTAAAAGTTTTCAACCACTGGGGAATTAATCCAGAGTTAAAAATACTTAGAAAATATTGTGAACATTAATAAAAATACAAAATATCAAAACTTGACAAATATAGCTAAATCTTAGAGAACTGTATAACCTTAAATGCACATATTGAGGGGGGGAGACTGAAAAGTAATGATTTAATTTGTATCTCAAGAAGCTGACAATGGAGGACAGCATTATGTTCCAAAAAAACAGAAGAAGAAAATCAGTAAAGTAAGAGCAGAAACCACCCCATGTCTACATGGGGGGTGGGGGGTGGGAAGGGGAGAATAAAGTTTTCTGAATATTTAAGAAAGAGTAACATCAATCTTACACAAATTCATCCAGAAACTAGTAACAGAAGAAATACTCTATACTTTTCTGAGTTTATCATGGACTTGATAAAAAAAATTTGAGAAGAATGTCATAGGAAAAGAAAATTACAAACTCTAAACTCTATTATCAAATTCATATAAATATCCTATACAAAATGTACGCTGATTAATTCTGGTGATATATAAAATAATAAGTTGTTTTGTAAGTGTAGTAAGAATAAGTGTAGTTTAATATTCAATGTTAATAAACGATCTGAGTCTTCATATTTATAGAAAAAATGGAAAGAGTTTGAACAGATGAAAAAAGTAACAAAATTTAACACCTATTTATGATATACAACAAGTTCTTAACAAAAGCAAAATAGAAGCTAACTCAAAAAATCATATGAAAAAATAACTGCAAAAGCCACATAACAAATATCATGCTTAATGGTAAAATAGTGAACACAAGATTTTTCCCCAAGATGAAAAATGAGAAAAGGATATACCTTCTATTAAATACTGTAGTAGAGCTCCAAACAGTAAAATAAGGGAAGGAAATTCTTTTAAAATCATAGAAGTGGAATAGAAGAAATAAAACAGTGTGTACAAGAAAAACCCAAAAGCAAATCTATAGATACACCTGTTGGGATACTACGACATGAATATTTCCAATTCTCTTAATGGTCAGAGCTTTCATAGAAAAAAACTTACTGGCTTAAAGGATGACTGAATGGCAAAGAAGCACTGGAAATTAGGAACAATGAATGAACCCAAAGAGATTTGCAGGTTTGTCTGGAACAAATTAGCCTGTAATTGGATAAGGAACATTCACCTCCTCATTTTGGAGAGATTCTGTTTATTCTATAAAGATAAGTGCCTATGATTCCTTTAAGGTTCAATCTCTCTCAAACTCTGTCTCCATCTCCTTCCTTCTTTCCCTCTCTTACATCCTCTTTTCCTTTGCTCCTGAGGAGAGGAGGTGTAGCTGTACAAATAGAGGCTCCAAAATTCAGAATTCTAGGGCTCCCCTCCTATATAGGAGACCCACCCTGTATATGCCAGTTTATCCAATTCTGGTCAGTCATCCTCTGGGGGAAAATGTGGTATGAAAAATCGGCACTAAAATATTTTGTAGGTAAATCATTATTTGCTTCTGATCCAGAAACTTCATATTTATTATAAGGAAGGAGGGAAGGAAAGAAGGAAGGAAGGAAGGAAGGAAGGAAGGAAGGAAGGAAGGAAGGAAGGAAGGAAGGAAGAAAGGGAGGGAGGGAGAAAGAAAGGAAGGAAAGAAGGGAGGGAGGAAAGAAGGAAGACATTTTATTTGAATAAGTAAATTTAACAAGATTGCTTAATATATAATCAATATCTAAAAAACAATTGCATTTCTATGTATCTAGAATAAGTGAAAACTGAAAGCTAAAGAATAAAGCATCAACATTATTGAGTGCTTAGGAATATATTTAACAAAAGATATGCAATGATTCAGTACTGAAGACTATAAAACATTTATAAGATAATTACTTAAGATCCAAATGAATCAAACAGGAATATAGCATGCTCATGCTCTAAAGACTCAATATAGTAGTTACCTCAACTCTCCTCAAATTAATGTATGGATTCACTACAATCGTAATAGAAATTCATTAAGTTTCGGTCAAATCTGACAAACATATTCTTAAATTTACATGGAAATTCAGGGAGTCAAATAGTCTAGTCAACCTTGAAGAACAAGAACAAAACCAGAGTACCTTTACTATAACATATTAAAAATACACATGACTAAAAATTTCAAGAAAGCAATGTAGAGCTGCAAGGCTCTGAAAAATAAATACAAAATAGTATAGTATACAGTAAAGAATGCAGCCTCTGAAAAACAATGCTCAGGTTTTGAATTTATAGTCTGTCATTTACTAATTTTGTGACCTTGGACAAACTAGTAACTCGTCCAGGACTTAAATTCATTTCACATACATTAATGCTGAAAATGGTAGTTCTTTTTTAGGATATTTTAAGGATTAAATGAATTCAATCACATAAAGTATTATGAACAGTGTCTGAAACATATAAGCACCCAATAAACATTAGAATCAATACTCAAGAGAAGAAGCTACACGAGAGATAAAGGGAGTAGAGGAAGGTCAATGTGATTGGAACACTGCGATCACAGGAGAGAGAGTTAGATTATGCAGTGAAGGAGGCAGACAAATGATAATGGCTGGTCCTGTTGATCATGATGAATGTTTAGGAATTCACTATAATTGTAATTAGAAAAGGAAACAATAGTATGCACATATTAGAAAGTTTTCTGGCTTCTGTGTGGAAAATGTGGTTGTGGAAAAACTGGAGAGAAGAGTATTAGTTATAAAGTGGTTGTGTAAATCAATATGAAAGAGACTGATTGCGTGTTTTTCAGTTGAAATGGTGAGAACAGGCTTGATACAGGTTATATTTTGGAACCAGAGCTAATGGGATTTGCTGATAGACTAGATCTTCATAATGAGAAAAAGAGGAAGATCAAGCACCAATCCGTTTTTGGTGTTAGCAACATGTGGAATGGTGGTATTGTTCAACAAGACAGGAAGAAGGATCTCCTCAGCAGGAGATTAGGCAGGAGTGGGAATTTAATGTTTTAGATATACTTAATATGAATTGTATATTTTGTACCCAAGTGGGACTTTTGGAAAGACAGTTGGACACTGGAGTCTATATATAGCTCAAGGAAAAGATAAGGGATAAAGATTTGTATGTGCAATGAATAGTATTTAAAATATAATGACAATGATGATTATAAATGTTTAGCTATGTATATCTTCTTGCTAGCCTCTGTGCTAGAAGCTTTTTATGCATTATCTCATTTATCTCTCAGAAATGATTCTAAGGGATCAGTTCTATTTAGTATCCCTTTTAAAATAAGGAAATTAAACCTGGAGCTAGAATAATTTGCACGTGACCACAAACAAGTAAGAGAGCTATGATCTGAACAAATGACACTCTGACTAAAAGCTTTCTTTTCCAATAATGTTACATTTTTTTAACATCAAGTTACCACCTCAAGTCAGAAAATAAAAATGTAGTTTTCTAACAGCATATTGTTATTTTTTGTCAGTATGTTGTGTCTCATGCACTTATGCCACATCTTACCAAAAAAATATAAATATTTGAATTATTCTGTACTAGGAAAAAAATAGTCCCTCCCCATATAAATTTATATTCTAATATTAAACTGATATTTTATAATCTAATAAAGCAGTAACTCTCTGTCCTTGAAGAAGAAACCTGAAATAGAACTGCATTTTTGATCAAAGAGCCTAATAAGTAGTGGCAAGCACCATCATTGGAAGAAAAAATCATTTACCACACTTACTAAAAGTTGTTTCTTTTCTTATATTATGAAACACTTAAGATTTTAACCAACTGTGCATTGAATATGAATTCTCTCTTGTGAGTCCAACACCCTCCCATTTTAAACAGTTTATTCCCTTTGCAGATTCTATTTTGTGGTCTTTTTGACATACTTTAGCTGAATCTCTCCTGAATCTGATCTTTTTTTCATCTGCATAACCAAACTTCATTTCAACTCTCCTTAATTAAATCAATAGCCTAATTTATACTTTTCACCAAAAATATTGACCAACTCTGATAAGGGAAGTGTTTGGGGAGAAATAAACTTCATGCAGCAAAGCAATGGAGCCCAAGATATTTTTCTCTACCATGCTCCTTTACCCCCATCCTCTTTACTCCCTTCCTTTTTCCTAATTCTTCAGTAAAAGAGTTAATCCATGTTTTTAAGGTGACAGAATGCAGCCAGGGCAAGGTATGGTGAATAATCAGCATCTGTGCAGGGCTTCCTTTTACTGAAAGATCCCACTGGGAGCAGTGGGATACAAGCAGACACAGTGCTGCTAACCTGGAGGAGTAATTGTAACCTGGCTACTAGGCTGCAGTTCTGTATCTTAAATCCTTTAGATAAATGCTGCTGTAAGGAGAAGTAGCCAGGATACAAAGCCCTGTAAACATGATGCCTTTCTTTTGAAATCTGAAGGACTCCTGAGTCTCCCAGGTTTGGAAGCCCTTATATAAGTGAGAGTATTGCTTTTTTTAGGACATTTTCTTGTATATTTTGATGGGTCTGTGTAACCACTCCTTGGCAGTCCTTATACATACCAAGCTGAATAAATGAAACATTTTCTATAGTTCAAAGTGCTTAAATACAAAATATTGTGCAATTAATTTTCCATTCTGAGATATATTTTTTTTATTAATGAAAGATTTCATGGAATGAGTGGATATTTGAGAATAAGGGGCACACTTTCAAACAGCAAGATAAACAATTTGATGTCAAAAATAGTTTCATTTATCATATTGCAAAGCAGTTGTCTTTATTTCAGTTTAGAAAAATAAAGTATTTCAGCTCTAGTTTTAGAATTTCATTATGCAATTCACTTGTATACAGCTTTTATAAGCAATGCATAGACTATTAGGTTATTTTTCAGAGAGATATTGTGGTGCAGTTCGTTAAGTGTAGGAAAAGAAAATTTAAAGATAACCATCCATTTGTGCCCTGATTGGAGTATAAAAATGCAAGCATAGTATTAGGAAAATATTGTAGGCTTACAGGTAGACATACCTGAGTTGAAATTTGATTGCTATCAATTACTAACTGACTCTAGGTGAATCCCTTTAACTGCTCAATTTGCTTAACTCTAAATTATAAGAACACATATATTTAAAAAGTTTGGATAAAAATGGTAATTGTTATAGACTAAATGATTGTGTCCTCCTCAAAATTCGTATGTTGAAACCTTCCCCGTTTGGAATTTTATTTTTAATGTTTTATTTATTTTTGAGAGAGAGACAGTGTGAGCAGGGAACGGTCACAGAGAGAGGGAGACACAGAATCTGTAGACAGGTTCCAGGCTCTGAGCTAGCTGTCAGCACAGAGCCCAGTGCGGGGCTCGAACCCACGAATCATGAGATCATGACCTGAGCCGAAGTCGGACACTTAACCGACTGAGCCACCCTGAAACCTTCTCTACTTTGATGATATTTGAAGATGCGGTCTTTGGAAATGATTAGGTAATGAGGGCAGAATTTTCAGAAATGACATCTATTAGAAGGGTAAAAGCTCCAGAGAGCTCACTTATCCCTTCCCCCACGGAAAGAACCAGGAAACTAGCCTCTACCAAACACCAAATCTGCCAGTGCCTTGATCTTAAACTTTCCAGTTTCTGGAACTGTGAAGAATGAATGTTCGCTGTTATAAGCCACCCAGTCTATGGTGATTTGTTGTACAGTTTAAAACAGACTAAGGCAGAAATTGGTACCAGAAGTGGGGTACTACTCTGACAAAGACCTAAAAATGTGGAAGCAGCTTTGGAACTGGGTAATGGGTAGAGCCTGGAAGAAACTGGAGGTGCATGCTAGAAAAAGCCTACATTGTCAAGAATGCCATTAAGAGTGATTCTGGTCAGGAGCATCTGGCTGGCTCAGTAGGTGGACCGTGGGACTCTTGATCTCCAGGTTGTGGGTTTGAGCCCTACTCTGGTATAGAGACAACTTAAAAATAAAATCCTGGGGCACTTAGATGGCTCGGTTGATTAAGCACCTGACTTCAGCTCAGATCATAATCTTGGGGTTCATGAGTTCAAGTTCTGGATCAGGCTTTGTGCTGACAGCTCAGACCCTGGAGTCTGCTACAGGTTCTGTGTCTCCCTCTCTCTCTGCCTGCCTCTCTCTCCCTCTGTCTCTCTCTCTCTCTCTCTCTATCTCAGGAATAAATAAACATTATTTCTTAAAATAAATAAAACATAAAAAAGATTATAGGAATGATTCTGGTGAGACTCAGAAGAAACTGAAACAAAGTTTCACTGGTTTTAGAGACTACCTAAGTAATCCGGAACACAATGTTGGTAGGAATACAGATGATAAAGACTATTCTGATGAAGGTGCAGGTAATATGAGGAATATGTTATTGGACAATAAGGAAAGGTCACCATGAGGAATATGTTACTGGAAAACAAAGGAAAGGTCATCCTTATTAAAAAGCGACAAAGCATTGTCATGTTCTAGCGTTCTGTGAATGATAGAACTTGAGAGCAAAGAAACTGGATATTTAGCTAAAGTAATTTCTAAGTAAAATATTGCAAAAGTGGCCTGCTTCTTCCTGAAGCTTATTGTAAAATTTGAAGAAATAAATGACTTAGGGTATCACTGTTTAGCAAAAAGTTATGAGAATGTAAAGATTTGGAAGACTGTCAGTCTATCCATGCTGTAAAACATGAGGGTATGGCCAAATAAACATTTGATAAGATTAGACAACCATCTCATTTAAAGCCAGCAACTATTGTTCAAAGTAATTTCTATTGTTTATAAGCTAACCAGTCTATGGTAGTTTGTTACAACAACCCAAACAGACTAAAACAGTAGTATATCTGTTGTATAACAGGTAGTACCCATTCGACATATACTTCCCCACTTGTTGCTACTATTGGTTTATAACCGTAATTGCATTCAAGCATATCTTGCCCAAATGTTTTTAATCAATTGTTCTCATAGTTTTCTAAACACTTTGGAACCAGGTTTGTTGGAGTAAAATATTGATATCAATAAAATACCTAGTCAAACTTTACAATTTTATCCTTTTAAAACAGATATGATATACCTATAACAATATAATATTTATATGTATGAAATCTATCTTTGTTTAATTTAAGCCATTCAAACGTAACCAGTGTATAGGTGTACAATGAGAAATTTAAATGTTTAGTTATTTTTCCAAACACAAAGTAAAATAATGCCATGTGGAGTTTGCCAACTTTTAATATTAACAGCTTTGGTCACTTCTTGACAAAGGTGGCTTGCAACCCAGTTTATAATGGAACCCAGGAGTTGAAAGCTACCTTTAAATACACATAAAAATAATGTCAAAAGTAATATTACTAAAATAAATTTGTTATCCTTGAAAACATATATCATAATCAAAACAAGCTGCACTGTAATTAAAAGCAATTAAGCATATAAAAACAAAAATATGAATCCTAATGGAACAGTCGATGCCCTGGAAGTTGATGTCCGGAGGACTGTGACCCAAACACATCACTGCTTTAAGCAGATGAACATCATATATATCAGCACAATTTTTCTGGGATGATAGACCTTGTCCATTATCTATGCCATGTCTAATTTAGGCTGATCAGTAGTAGTAACAACTGAACAAATGGGTTTATCATTAGTATTAATTTTTGGCCTAAGAAGCTACTAGTGATCCAGTTCTATTATTGTAAGACATGTCCCGGTGACTAACATAATTCATTGATACCACTATTTCTTATATCTTTTAGGACCACAAAAGTCTGAAAACTGATTAATTATGTAGTGATTTAATCAGCCTACCTTCTGTACCTAATGTAAAAATGTGCTTTTGTGATACATGGGAATCTCTTTAGCCCACATACAGTGACCTATCACACTTAGAAGATAGTATCCTATTATGCTACTTGAAATAAGTAAAAATTCAGAGAAAAGAAAACTCTGTGGTCAATATGCCCTAGAAATTATATTTCAGAAATTATATTTCTGAAATATTTATTTCCTGACATAAGGGGAGGAAAAGTAAAAAAAAAAAAAAAAGAATTTTTCCATTTGCCTTAGGATGTAAATATCTGCTGGTGTTTTAGGAGGGAGGTTTTGGCTGGTTTCAGCAGGAGAAAAGATGGCAATTAATCTGAAGTGTCTCAGTTTCAAAGGAAATTATTTCAGAATGTTTCTGTGGACAAAAATTTAGTTGTAATAGGCCAAAAGTGAACATGTTTCTCTGTTTCTTTTTTTAATTTTTATTTATTTTTGAGAGATAGAGCAAGTCAGGGAGAGGAAGACAGAGAGACACACACAGAATCCAAAGCAGTCTCCAGGCTCTGAGCTGATAGCACAAAGACGTGTGTGGGGCTCAAACTCAGAACCATGAAATCATGACCTGAGTTTAAGTGGATCGCTTAATGGACTGAGTGACCCAGGTGCCCCTTGATTTTTTTTTTTAAGAGAAACCCAAAATATCCAATCTTCGGATTTTATTTTATACCTAATAGGTATAATATATTATATATATATTAGGCAGCATATAGATATACCAAAAATGAAAGCAGATTTTAGCTTCAATCCTCCATATTTCCCACTCTCCCAGCATTCCCAGATGGATAGCTTTCTTGACTTATAGAGTACTTTCGTCGTCTTTCTTTACTCTTGTTTGCAAATCCTTAATTTTTTCATCCGATTATATAACTTGAAAAATCCCCCTCCATAGCTATTTCCTTTGCTTTTCAACAGATACACTAAAAAATAGTTGAAGAGTGATTTTAAAATACTATTCATTATATGTTTCTGATTGTTAGTCTGTATGGACAGGAAGGTGGGTAAGTTTAAAGATATTAGTATAACTTTTTCTAACACTCTTGAAATTTACCATTTGTATTTAAAATTAAATAACCCGAATTCTCTTTCATTTTGCATGAATTGCTTTCCAGGATACTATCTTCCCATAAAGATGAGAATTACAATAAAAGTAAAATAAGGAAACAATATAAATCAAGCAAAATAGAAAACACAGCAAAAGAAAAAAAAAGACATCCATCTATGAGATGCGTACATGATAGAGGAAATTGTATTCTTCTCTCAAATTACTATGTTTTTTACTTAACTTCTTCACGTATTTTATATTTACATCTCTTCTCAGTTTCAATTAAGTTCATTTTCTTATGTTAATTAGTCAACATGAAGTATATTTACTATTGAAATTATCATAATGCTAAAGCAAATATTTCTAATAAAGTTCATTTAGAAGTGACTAGAACGGTAGCAATTCACTCCATATGTCCAAAATAAGGCTTTTCTCAAAACCAGCCATCTGGAACTGACATAACTCTCTGCTTAACTGCTTTATCTTCAAATATCATTTGAAAAAAGTTATGTTTTTCTCTATCTGAACTATTCATCACATCAGAATAACATACAAAACCATTTATAGATTGTTTATTATGTACAGGCCTTTTGCTTGACAATATTTTAGCAGTTTAATATGTGCACTAATCTAATTTCAAGAACTTAGATTTTAAAGGATGGAGAAGAGAAAAAAAGTGCCAATATCAAATACTTAATCCGATCCTATTAAGATTTTGGATAAACGAAGATAATTTACCAAATAATTTCAACTCACTGCCTATCACAAATATCATCATTGTTGTTATCATTATTATATTTCCCATTCTCTATATAGTTCTCAAGGAATGACCATTTTTATCAAATGCTCTTTCATTTAACCTTACAATGTACTGTAAAAATGATTATCTTACAAAGCAACTAAAGCCCAAGAAAGTTTTTCTAAAAAGCAACTGTGCAAGATAATACAACTAGGAAGTAATAATTTTGTGTTTTAAGACCATGACTTCTAATTTTAATGGCAGAGAATATTTGTGACACTAGGTGCTAGCTTTTTAATAACTGTATTTTTATTATTATCCTAGATATATGCATAAAGTTTCTCAGTTGGAGCAGATTATTATTTACAAACAGCAAATAAAAACTGTGATTCTTCTGTGCCCCACTTTTTACTACTTATGTGGTACAATGAAAACCAAATGTCACTGTACATACACAAGGTCTATATTGTAAGTGAGGGGCCAAGAAAAAAATTCTGAATTTGATATAGGAAAGAGACCACAAAAGGATAGATCTAGACATTTATGTAGGAAAGTTCCCCTATATACTTTAGAGAGTCTTTTTCAGAAATATAAGGTGAAAGATCCTGGATTCTCACTCTTTGGAATGCAAATGTATTTCTTCAGGAGAGATATAAGGCCAGTGTTTCCAATTTCTCCTGTTCCCAGGTCACATTCCCCTGTGAAATACCGATTTATATTTCTGTATTTCAGAAATATAAATGAGTTATAAATTAACTTCTATCTCTGGTCTTTTAGCCTAGGCTTGAAGTTTCAGTAAGATTTGTTCAAAAAGTCCTGTGTATAAACATATTTCCTAAACAGCCTCAAATCGAGGCTGATTTTGTTTTTATGGCAAAAGTATACCATATATTAAAAAGACTAGCAATTTCACACAATTTAAGTCTCTCATAACTTGCAAAATAAAATATCTTCTTTTAAAATAATTTCACCTACAGCAACTGAATTTGTTATTTTAATTGATATTAAATTACTAACTTATAATTAATAAAACTATATGTAAATGAATGATAAATAAGGACAAGATTAGGGCAAAAAAAGAACCGGAAAGATACACGCAGGAAGTACCAACAAGAATCCAAACATTCTATTCTCTCCAAGGTATCTTTCAGCTGTTTTAGACCAAAGTTACAGAAGAGGATAATGTGCCAAGATGAGGATGAGGCACTAATAAATCACTTAAGAAAAAGCAGTTCTTGTGATTTCAACAGCTATAAGAATTCAATCAGATTGTTAACACTTCCAGAAAATAACCTCTCATATTTAAAAGTCATCTAGCATTATTTTGTGGATAACAATAATCTGATCACTTGCTGTTGGAATTAGTTCTTACATTCATTAGATCTTCCATGTTAGCATAAATTCAAATTGCATGGTTCCACTTAATGTGACATCAAGATTTGAGGTAAGCATCTTTGCTTTCAAACGTAAACCTTTTAGTCTATGTGCATGAAAACAAGCAGCAATAATAAAACACTTAACTGCTAACATTTTAAACAATCACAAAAGAAATCACTCAAAAATAATGTTGAAAGCACTTCAGAATGTGTATTTTGTAAAATTTCTGTATCCTCATATATAATCTGGTGAATACATTTTGTTATGATATCTTTTTGATATTTTAAAAATAATTTCTGGACTTCCATAAAATCTTTTGATTACAAACATCTATTCTAGAACATCTATTGTTCTTATAAGCATCTTCAGAAAGACATGTTTAAAATAAGCCTATTTTAGTAAAATTGAAACTTGACTAAGAAATTGTTTATTATAATCTTTCTTTAATTCATACTTTACATAATGATATGGCATTCACGTGCCATGCAGTTTCACACTATAGGGGGAAAATCTCTGTTGCTTTATATTGATTCAAGATTTCCTTTATAGATTTTTTTATAAATGGTTAGTATCTCATTTTCACAAAAGTGGAATCAACTATTACCTCCAAAATACTGTTTCTTTTTTTCTTTCCTAAAGAAAGGCAGATTGCCAATGTAGCACCTCATTTGGATGAGTCTCGGAAGCTTAATGACCTACATTCTCCTCCACTGAGAGCTTGTTTGGAGGTTCTAGGACAGGAGCGCAGCTACTCTTTTACCCTTGACTGTGAACATTCCTCTTCTTTCAGGAAAGGTCGTCTTCTTCAACTGACCAAGTACACAGCTTCTGGAAGGGTATGGGGCGCACATGGAGCAGAGAGGGACAATGGGTGCCCGCCTAGCCAGCCAGATCAGTCAAATCAACCCTGGCAACCACTGCAGTGACAGATGTCACAGTCAGATTGCCCTGACATCCCCCAAATCCCAGAAGTTTAAAACATCTTATTTAGTAAATATTCAAAATAGTTTCACTTAATCTAATTCATTTCCAAATGAAGAAAAGTCATAATTTATACATGTTAATTGAGAATGAGATATTGTCTTATCAGTAGCAAAATGAATTATTAGCAAAATTCAAAGATTAGCTCTGGCACCGATGGCCTGGGGCAAGTTTATTGCCCTAAGTATGATTATACATGTGCTAACCCTTGATCATGTAGTTGAAAATTTAGAAGCAGGAATTCTTAAATGTCTCTTTATTTTAAATTCTATGACCACATTACTTATAAAAGTGTCCCGTCTAAATGTGTGGCTGTTCCATTTTATATAGACAAAATTCTGTAAACTGATAAAGAATATAATATTGCTGATAACTTTGAACTATTGCAAAGCTACCTGTATTTATCCTCTGTTTAAAAATATTTTAGCAAGTCCATCTTTTGTAAGTGGAAGTTTGCAATGGACCACGGTGGATTAATTTCCTTCCTTTCACAAGAGAGTGCCACACCTGTAAGAAGTTGATTGAAGAGTCGATACTTATAATGGGAGAATCAGAAGGCCAAGTGGTGTCAGGAAAAGATGCTCATGCTGGCAGGGGTAATAGGTATCAATGAGCATGCTCCACTCAGCATCAAGTGCAATAAGTAGGATAAAGGATAGTTGTTAGGAGTCTAATTAGGAGCCAAACTTACACAGAAGAGCAAGGTTTGACTGAGGGTACATAAAATATAAGGAGGAAAAATTTTATGTCACAGTAGGTGAGACTGAGGAATCTTCTGAATTAACTGATAAATAGAAATAGGTATTATAACAATTCAGTTTAATATGTAAGAAAAAGAATATTTAAAATGTAAAATATAATTTGAAAGTATGATGCAATAAAAAAATTCATAGCAGAGCTCACAAACTTGAAGCATGTTGAGATTTGACTCTCACAGTGACCCCCTCCCCCAACACACAAAAAAAGTATATATTTGCCAACCTTTAAAAGCTTGAGACTCCACTTAAAAAAAAATTACACTCTTCAGTGGATCCCTATTTCATTCAGAAATGAAACACAATCCTTACAATTTACTATAGGAATTTTTAAGAATTGCCCATACCTCTAACTTCACTGCCCATTTCTTTAACTTTGCTGGAGTCACTTTGGTTTCCTTGCCTTTCCTTCAATATACCATCTTGTATGCTAATACCTTCTCTGTCCTCAGTTCTTGACCCCAGATACGAGCACTGTTTCTTCATGTCCTTTAAATCACAATCACACTGACTATATAAAATTGCAATCCCACTTGTTATTCCCAATCTCTTTGTGCCCTACTCATTCCCTATAACAGTTATCATATTTTAAATATTATATAATTCACTAATGTACATTGTTGGTACTTCCCCCAGAAAACTACAAGCTCTGTAACAGCATGGGATTTTGTCTGTTTTATTACTCTATCCTAAGTACCTAACACAATTATGCCATCACTCTCACCCCCAGTTAGATCATGTATATTCCTAAAGCTCTGGAAGATATTATAACATCAGACTTATATTACCTCATAGCAATAATCATCTGGATCCCAGGAGCACATGTATCTTTTATATGAAGCATTCACTTTTTTTTTTACTAAAGTCTCCAATATTGCATTTTGCTCCCTGACATTGTTTATCACCAACCTTGCACTGATCTCTTTCTTTCCTTTTTCAAACACTGAACAGGAGTTTGAAGTATCTTTTGTGCCAATATATGAAAATATTAAATAATAAGGAAAAATGAAACAAAATATGAAAGTGAAAAATACACACTTGAATTACCATTATAAAACAAACACTGGATAGTTCATTTTATTATTTGGTGACCTTGTGAGAAACTGAACTTGAGGTCTCTGAATATAAGATATATGAATCGAGTATTAAAATTTTCAATTGGCATGGTAGATTGACCAAATAATAATAATTTTAAAAACTTAAATGTTATACCAAAAAGTTTACAATTAATGTTGGATGAAGTTCTGATAGAAACTTTACAAAGTTTGTTTCAATAATCTTTATTCTGATTTATTTTTATCAAAGTGTTTAGTTTTAGCTTTTTTTTTTAAATGAAAGATAATCCTTTTAAGTTGCAAGGGCAGAAAATTTGTTCTATACTTTGGCATCTTCAGAGATGAAAAATTTCATTTCTTGATGCCTACATCAAGTCCTAAAGTAAATTCTGAGACCAATTCTAACCCAAAATCTCTTCTATTTCCTTGTTTTACCAATAGATGTTCTGGCATTTCCTTAACCAAAAGTTGGGTTTCAAAACTGCTTGATCATGTGTGAAACCACAGTGAAAGAAACATTATACATACCAAATTATATATACCCAAAAAATTATGTATGCCAAAAAAGTGATAACTTTTGTATTTATAAAACACACAGAAGGAATAGCACTGATATATTAATAATTAAGCAAGATATTTGTTACCGAATTTAGGGTTTAACATGTATTTTCTTTAAAATATAATTAGCCTAAGGGCACCTGAATGGCTCAGTCACTTAAGTCACTGAAGAGTCTGACTTCAGATCAGGTCATGATTTCACAGTCTGTGTCTTTCTAAAGACAGTTTGTGAGATGGAGCCTAGTGTTGGGCTCTGTGCTGACAGCTCAGAGCCTGGAGCCCACTTTGGATTGTATGTCTCCCTTTCTCTCTGCCGTTCCCCCACTCATGTTCTACCTCTCTCTCTCTTTCTCTCTCTCCCCTTCAAAAATAGAAATAAACATTAAAAACATTTAAAAATATAACTAGCCTAATAGTAACTTGAGTTGTTCTTATTTAATGAATTGCCATGGAATGGGGAGAAGGGCCAGCATCAGTAGATGGAAAATAGAACTCACTGAAGATATTTAGAATTGGCAGTCATAAATGCTGCCTTCAAATTAAACAATGAAATTGATCATGTAGAAATACCTGTTTTTAGTCAACAGATGGGGGATTCAAGAACACAACAATTTAACGTAGAAGTCTTACGTTCAATGGTGCATTTAAGTACCCATTGGACATAGAGAATGTCAAAATCCTCTTGTGGATCCATGGTGCAAAATATTACACTGACTAGTATTATTAAAATATGGAATTTCAGGGGAGGGAACATTCTTAGTAGTATTTACTTCAATAACTTCACATTCAAAAACTTTAGATAAGCAAACTGAGGTGAGGCCAAGAAAATTAAAGAAAAAAGCCACCATGATTAAAAGAAAGGTGTCCCTGTTTCATGACTCATTAACCATGATATTACACAAGTTACATAGTTCTATATGTTTGAATTCTCTACTATTAAATGGTGATAATTATACCAAGCTACTTACACCAGAGGACTGAGAGAAAACATGATACCTTCAGTGGTATCATCAAAATAGTTTAATAAAAAGATTAAATTTAAGTAGAGCTAAAGGAAATCACTGGGAGTAAGTCAAACACTAAGGGACTTGTACCAGTACCATGACTGAGTTTCTAGAAAAATGGATAGGGGCACATAAGAAAAAGGAAAAAATCACTTTTAGTATTTCCTTTGTCATATTTCCCTCCTCTGTATCTTTCCCAATTGTTCCCTAACCACTTCATTAGAATGCTAGGCATATATATAAACTAATTCACCAAAAATATCAACCAATACTTGACAAGGGAGCCAGGAATACTCAAAGCTAAAAAGATAGTATTTTCAATAAATGTTGTTGGGGGGCACCTGAGTGGCTCAGGTTAAGCCTCCGACTTCAGCTCAGGTCAGATCTCACGTTCGTGGGTTCGAGCCCCACGTCGGGCTCTGTGCTGACAGCTAGCTCAGAGCCTGGAGCCTGCTTCCGGTTCTGTGTCTCCTTCTCTCTCTGCCCCTCCCCCTCTCATGTTCTGTCTCTCTCTGTATCAAAAATAAATTTAAAAAAATTAAAAAAATTATAATAAATGTTGTTGGGAAAACTGAATAGTCGTATGGAAAGAATGAAACTGGACCCCTATTTTATACCACTTACAAAACTTAACTCAAAATAGATTAAAGATTTAAGTGTATGAGCTGAAACTGTAAAACTCCTACAAGAAAACATAGGGAAAAAGCTCTTTGACATTGGTCTTGGCAATGATTTTCTTGGATGTGACACCAAAAGCATAAGCAACATAATAAAAAAATAAAGAAGTGGGACCATATCAAACTAAAAAGCTCCCGCAAAGCAAAACAAAAAAAAAATCAACAAAATTAAGAGGCCACCTATGAATGAGAAGAGATATTTTCAAGCCATCTATCCACTAAAAAGTTAATATCCAAAACATGTAGGAACTCATACAATTCAACAGCAAAACCCCCCAAATAATATGGATTTAAAAATAAGCAGAAAATCTGAACAGCCATATCTGCAAAGCAGACATACAAATGACCATCAAGTACATAAAAAGATGCTCAATATGAATGATCATCAAAGACATGCAAATACAGACCAATATGAGTTATCATTTAATACTTGTTAGAATGACTATTATCAAGACGACAAGAGATAACAAAAGTTAGCAAGAAGGAGGAAAGGAAACAAAAGCACTCTCAAAATATCTGCACACCCAATTTCACTGCGACATTGTTCACAATAGCCAAGATACAACCTAAATGCCAATAACGAGTCAATGGAGGGGAAAAAATGCAGTATGTATACACAATGGAATATTATTCAGTCATAAAAAAGAAAATCCTGCCATATGTGGGAACACAGATGTACCCCGAGGTCATTATGCTGAGTGAGATAAGTCAGACAGAGACAAATACTATACACTCTCACTTACATGTGGAAGTTAAAAGCTGAACTCATAGAAACAGACAGCAGAATAATAGTTGCTAGGGTCTGAGGATGAGAGAAATGGAGAAGTGTTGGTCAAAGGGTACAAATTTCCAGTTGTAAGATAAATTAATTTTGAGTATCTAATGTACAGTAAGTTGGTAATACTGTATTATATACTTGAAAGTTGCTAAGACATTCTAAATGTTCTCACACCCACAGAAAATAAAAAAAGTAATTATGTGAGATGATGGATGCATTAACTTACTTTATTGTGATAATCACTCTAGAATATTTTTATGCATCAAATCACTACAATATCAATGATCAATCTTCAACTTGCACAATGTTATGGATCAATTATACTTCAATACAGTTGGAAAAAATATACCATAGTATATAATGTCTGACTTTTAAACCAATGTTTGAAAATGTATTTTTCATTGAAGCAAGGATAAAACAAAAAGATTAATTCAAGCTTATTTTAGAACTAGGTTATTTGACTAAAGCAAACAAACAGCAAAGTGATTGTTTTAATTTCACAACCATGTTATTTTCTCCCAAGACAAAATTTTCCTCGTGTCACTCTATGTATCTATCCCCAAGATAGGAGCAGTCATTTCCACTGTTTCCGGGTTAATGATCAGAAGAAAAGGGGTGGGAAATTATTAAAAATCTGTTAAAAAATCCAGGATTCCACCTGTTCATTCTGGGATATGAGGCCTCCCTCCCTTCTTTAACTACAACAGCCTGTTAGATGTCAGGCTGGCCAAAAGAAGGCCCAAAGCATCCAAATTCAATTCCCGATTCAGCAATCTAGATTATTTTGTTTAATTAAAAGAGTTCTGGATCACAAGGATGATAATGACAACTTGGTCAAGTACACTGTTGGTCAATCTATAACAGGCCAAAGTAAGATCATATTATAACTCTGTACGTGTTTAAATTTCTTTGTCGTTGAATTGACTACAGCAGATGAAATGTCTTCATGTGAGGAGGGAATGATCAAAAAAACAAACAAACAAACAAACAAAACAGGAGGAGATTATACCTACTGGAATGAGACACGCGGCCTTTTATGGTAAGGAAGAGGGAAATACCTCAAAGAGATGTTTTAGATCCAGAGAAGCCTGAGGAATGGAAAAACACTAATCATCTATCTCTTCAAAGTTCACAAAACCTTCATTAAAAATGGAAAGCACTCGAGCAACTCTCCCAAACCCTTCAGGCACTTTAAATTTAAACGGCGTCATTCTCTGACAGATTTCCCTGCCCACGATCTGATCACCATCTTAGTGTTCCTGAGACATCTTTCAGAACCGGCAAGGGACGGTCCCCAGCCTGGACTCACCACGCCAAACACGTCAGCTCCTCCAGGTGTTCTCCCCACGCTGATTCCCACAGTCCTAACAGGGTCGGCCTGTGAGGTCGAAGGATTCCGTTCTGACAGGACACACAGCCAAGGCTGGGGCGCCCGCGGGACACGTGGGGCCGTAGGGTCGCCGCCTGCGCTTCTGCCCTCGGCTCCCCAGTGCGCAGCTTCGGGTCCCCGCTGGGCGCGGCCTTGGTTCTCCACACCTGGACGAGCCTCTAGGGGTGAGGCACGGCAGTGTGACTCTGTGTAAAGTGGCAGTCCATGAGCACGGGGATTGCCCAACTTTGGGAGGCAAACTGCTCACTGACAAACTGAGGTACAGGCGTTCGGACAGGCCCCGGCACGAGCGCTTTTCTCGGCCTAGGTTGCCTCCCGGCACCCGTAGGTCTCTCGAGATCCCGCGAGATCGGCATCCTCCGGTGTGGGATTGTGGCTGCCGCTGCTGCCTCGCTCTGCCGCCTTCCTGTAAGCTCTTCGCTGAGGCTTTCCCACCTACGTCAGGAGCAGCACTTTAAAATGAAGAGGTTCACCTCAGATATTTGAAATGCAATATCCTTCCAGAAATCACATTGGAGGCTTTGTGGTTCCCTCAGCGTCAATTTGTTCCTTCAGCTGGTAATAGGTCACACGAAAGAGGCCCGAACGACTGAAAATACAGCTTTCCCCCCACCCCCGGGGTGACCAAGTGCTCCGTCAGGACTGTACTTTTCGTGTGTAGGACCAGATAGTCACTTACCTTTTGGTTGGAAACATGCTGATTTGCTTCTTACTTGAGGTCGGAGAGATCTTCAAATATTTAGGGAAACACTATCAGAGTATCTAGCCCTCTGGTAACCGGAAAGATCTTCCCGAAATGAGGCTATCTTTGGCTATTTAGACAATCTCCCCGAAAATAAAAACAAACACGTCATTCCATTCATGTGCATCCTATGGGGAATGATTCCCATAATGGAAGTGACTCAGTTAAGAAAGTTTCATGTAATTTGTCCCTGACTTTGGATGAAATTTTCATGCGATAGGACTTTGGCACTAAAAGGCCTTCAGTTCAGGTCAGCTTCAACTTCTTATAGAGAATTGTTAGGAATGACGGAATTACCCTAAACTTACCCCATTAGACCATGATAGAGCCCATGCTATTGCTAAAATAACTTTCTCAGTATGAATTAGTACTTGGAAAAGGTAGAAATGTTGACACAGAAATTTAGTGAGAAAGTGATGAGGCTTTTTAAGGTAGACTTGGGTGCTTTATGGGATTTGTTTGGTTCATTTTCTCTAAGACATTGAGGTTAGTACTTAAATTAGCTGAAACTTGGAGACCTGTTGCCAGTAGCCTTAATTAAATGTTAAGTAAGACAATTAAACAGATGTGTCCCAGTCTCTGTAGGACAGATAATCAGACTCATTGATTAGGTGGCATGCTTATGAGACCGTACTTGTGTGTCTGTCATGTTTCATGTTTATTTATTTCTTATAATCAAGACATTAATTTTCCTTCATTAAAAATCTTTTTTTTCAGTCCACATTTTCAAAGACGTTTGCATAGTGAGATGTTTGCATAGTGCACAACGTTGGAAGATACACTGCCTTTCCTTCAGAGGAAAAGACACGTGTGTTTTCCCTCTAGTATGATGAAGAGGATGACTTCCTTCAGAGAAGAAGGTAAGCATGCTTACTATCCATTAAGAGAGCCAGTTTCCCTAAGCTCAATATTCCTTTTCTGTAACAGAGTCCATTTTATTTGCTAGCATCCATCTATGCCATTCCCATTGACCCTGCAAGAAGTGCAAACAAGGTGAACTAATGTAAATATGTTAATGCTCATATAGCTTTCTGTGCCATGAGTAATAAAGGCCTTGGTCTCAGACCAAAGTCTTAGATTCTCAGCCAACATCCATGGAAATGTGGCAGACTAACACATTACTTTGCAAGTAGGGTAAAATCTCAGCCTTTTCACAATTCTTGGCAATCTGGGTCATTTATGGACTACCTATGTATCTTGAAAAATTAGGTGATTAAGTTTTCCCTTCACTGAATATTTAAATGTGTTTCATGCTGAGAATCTTTTGCAGCTGTGTGTGTGTGTGTGTGTGTGTGTGTGTGTAAATATATAAGTATTGGTAGGATTATCAAGCTATGAGTTATAAAGTTACAGAATAGTTTCAAAATTTGAGACTCGTCCATCAGCAATAACAAAACAGCATGCTTCACCTTTAAATGGTGACACAATATTTAGCTGCCTCGTTAAGACTGAATGTTAATAATAATCTCTAATTTTTCCCCAGGCTACTTAATTTAATATTAGAAGCCTTCTCTAGTTAAAACAACTTGGTGAAATTCCCAAGGGATAAAGTTGGTATTTATACAGTTCTATTAAAATGAAGGTCAGGTTTTCAGCCAAAGAATCATTAGGAACAAGCCACTAGCCCCTGGAAACCTTTACTGCCTCAGATCCATTATGGAGCTGATTAGTTGGAGGAACTTTATGTAATAAGTCTCATTACCCCCATCCGCTGTATATCCTCCTCCTCCACTTCCCCATAATCTACACATTTTGTTCCATAGAAATTGTCATTTTTTTCTTGGTTGTCTGCCAATTTGTTACTGTAATGAAAATGTTCCAAATTAAATGCCGCTCCCAGGACGGGATGCCCATATAAAAGACAGTGACTATCGACTCTGTCTAGTAGTTGGACATCAGAGCTTATAACAAAGATTTGCATTTCTAGGATTTCAGTGATTAAATCATCTTAGATGTAGCAAAAGTGAAAGATAATTTTACCCCTTTAGAGATCCTAGAAGGGAAAAGAGGTAGGGAGGTGGGGAGAGAGATGTTTGTTCACAAGCTTCCATTTTTTCCCAATATTCCCTGGAATAACATGAAACACCAACATACACAGTAGTGCTCTATACTTTTAGGATTAAAGATGAAAGGTGACTTCCATATATATTTCTGTAGTATCCTGTCCAACATATAATCCAAAGAAAACACTTTATTATACGATAACTATACGATAACTGCTTTGCTATATTGGTCTGTAATTGGCTTGGAGGCAGAAGATATGTCTTCTTGCATTTTTATATCAATTTCAAGAATTTGGCTTATAACATCTGGAAACTTGAGAATTGGTTTTTAAATGAATGAAGTTTTGATTTTAGAGCGCTATAATTTGTTTTGTTCTGTGATTCTACTGGCATTGTGCAATTTCTGTCCATGCTGCTAGTTCAGATGGAGAGGGATGCTGTAGGGCAAAATGAAGGAGGACTGTCAGTGGCCATGTGGAGCTGGAAGCACTGTATCTCAGATTTGCTATGGATACACAAAGCCATAATCAAAGAGAAAGACAGAACAACCACAATAAGAAAAGACAAAAGCCACCAACGAACTAACAAAAATAGCAACCCATAGGCTTACCTATTCCCACTCCATCCAAAAGTTTGAAACCAAAATCCATAGTAATCAAAATTTAAACTGAAGGACTGAAGCAATGTACTTGATCATATTTGAGATAGGAGAGAATGAAAATGATACAAAGCAGTTAATACTTGCTTGTTGAGCACTCAAGATTTGAATGTCTATAAACACAGAAATATCCCTGCCTTTTAGGGAAAGCTTCAGGGGCGACTCTCTAGGAACAGCCACTCTTACCCTGGCCATGTCTACCACTGAACTAAGAAAGGGATAGTAAATAATCATGGTTTCACTCAGCACATTCAACAGATGAGATCTATCTTTCCTTTGTCCTTTAAAAGAATATAAGGAAACTGAAGGTAAAGAATAATCAGACTTAAAAGAGAGAGTTTTTTGGGTGCCTGGGTGTCTCAGGTGGTTGAGCATCCAACTCTTGATTTCAGCTCAGGTCATGATCTCCTGGTTGTAAGATAGAGCCTCATGTCATCTGGCCTAGTACTGACAGCAAGAAGCCTATTTGGGATTCTCTCTATCTCCCTCTTTCACTGTGCCTCCACCACTCTGCTTTCTCTCTCTCTCTCTCTCTCAAAATAAATGGATTAAAGTTAGAAAAAAAAAAAAAGAGAGAGCTGTTTTTAGTAATTTAACGTGGTTCATTTAAAATAGACACTAAGTTATAAACATGGCTAGGATCAAAAAATTTCTTCTGGAATTTCAGCTATGTACATTAAACCACTCCACTCTTAATACCAACATCTCTTTATCATTACTTTTTTTCCATCCTTTTGTCTCTCTATAATCCAGTGCACATATTATCCTAATTTTCAGTTTGCAGGTTCTTACTAGTTCCCACCACCATCTCCTGTTAAAAACATCCATTGAGGTTTTTATTTCAATTAAAGTATTTCTCAGTTATGGCGTGTACATTTAGTTGTGTAGTATAGATTTCAGTTTACTATAGAAAATCTCAAACTAGTCATTTATATCTTTGAAGTTGTAAACAGTCATCTTAAAATCAATGAATATAGATATATTTGGGAACCCAAGACCAGACTCTTTCACTCCAAACATGTATGTTTGCTTTTGGGAAGGCATTGTAGAACTCTGATAATACAAAATCAATTTAATGTACATATTAAATCACAAATTAAAAAAAAACAACTTAAACCTCAGTCTCAGTTCCTGAAAAGCTAGTTCATTTTCCGTACACTGTCACCTCCAGACTGTAACTTTCAAGGGTTAAAATTGCAATTGTGTGATATGCCTATGGTGAGAGGAAAAGGAGCAACAGGGGAGTCATAGGGAAGTAAAAGTTATTTGACCTTTTTTTGGCAGTTCTTCCTAACCTTTGTTAATATTGAAAGTTCTACTCAGCATCTCTGTTTTTCAGTTGCCTCTGAAAATTTGCTGATATGTATAGTGTAAAAATGCCCCTGCAAATCAGAGCTCATCCCTCTGATTTCTTCATTGGCTTATAAAGCTTTCCTAAGTTGTCAGAGGGGTTTTTTAATTATTGATCTGCTCTTTAAGTTTTCCTCAGAATTACATAATTTGATATCAGCAGAAGTCCTGAATTACATTAAAATCTAAATCACAAGAGGGGCACCTGGGTGGCTCAGTTGGTTAAGCATCCGACTTCGGCTCAGGTCATGATCTCACGGTTTGTGAGTTCCAGCCATGCATGGGGCCCTGTGCTGATAAGCTTGGAGCCTGGAACCTGCTTCAAATTGTGTCTCCCTCTTTCTCATCCCCTCCACTGCTCACCCTGTGTCCCTCTTTCTCTCTCTCTCTCTCAAAAATAAATAAGCATTATTTTTTAAAATCTAAATCAGAAGAGAACAAATTGAAGAATTATAAAGCCTACTTATAATTACAATGACATTATCTATCTTTGGAATATCATAATTGTTTAGATAAAACTGGACCAAAAACTTTGTGAAAGTGTACTCATTTTCACTTATATCATTTTTTTTAATCAAAAGAATTCACAGAGCCCATAAGAAAGGTGGCTTGGAGCAAGATGAATGGATATGGCTCCATTGATTCAATAAGAATAGCACTTCTTTTACATCTTCATGCACATAAAAGTTCCTTTGAAGAAAGGCTCTTCTGCTAAGGCATAGAAATCAGTGATGTTTACAGAGGTGCTAAGAATTTTTAGGCTGCATAATGACAGGAAAACGTTTTTCTATTTCATTGCTGTTTTTCTATTATGTACCATAGTCCCTGGCCTATTAAACATTCTCAGTCATATTTATTGAGTAAATAATAACTCACAAAATTTGAAACACAGTGCAATCTCTACAAAAATAATTGTTGAAATAATTTACAATATTTAATTATTTAATTTTAATTAATTTTTATTTCAATTTTAAGTCCATATTTTATAGATTTTATTGATATGTAACTTATGTGCCAGAAAGGTCATCTTCTTAAAATGAACAATTCAAAGGTTTCTGGTATATCACTGTATGGTTGTTATATATATATATATATATTTTTTTTTATTTTAGTATAGTTAACATATAGTGTTCTGTTAGTTTCAGGGGTATGATATGACATAGTGGTTCAACACTTCCATACCTCAAGACAAGTGCACTCCTTAATTCTTAACACCTGTTTCACCCATACTCCTACCCAACTCTCTTCTAGTAACCTTATTGATCTCTATGGTTAAATCTTAGTTTTTGTGGCTTTTAGCCATCACCATTTGGTTTCATGGTTTTTATGGCTTTTATGGTTTTAGGCATCACCAGGATCTGATTTTAGAACGTTTCATCAGACCTTGTACCCTTTAACTGTCACTCCTTGTTCCCTCGCATCTGTACGTACCCAGTCCTCCAACCCTACGTAACCACTACCTATTCTCTGCTAAACAGATTTGCTTAGTTGGAGGTTTGTTATACATAGAATCATATAATATGTGGTCTTTTGTGATTGGCTTTTTTCACTTAGTGTAAATCTTTTGAGGTTCATCCATATTGGAGCATGTATTCCTTCCTTTCTTTTTTATTGTTGGATAATTCCCCATTACATGGATATGTACCATTTTATTTATCTATTAATCAGTTGATGGACATTTTGAAATACATATTGAAACTATAATTAGATAATTCTTCAGACCCATCAAAATAGCTATTAGAAAAGGCAATAAATTTTGATGAGAATGTGGAGAAATTAGGAGAAATTATGTTGCTGGTGAGATTATAAAATAGTGTAGACACTTTTGAAAACAGCTTGGCAGTATCTCAAGATATTAAATGTAGAGTTACCATATTATTCAATAAATATATCCCTAGGTATCTACTCAAGAGAAATAAAAGTGCCAATGCAAAACTTGTGCACAGATGTTCACTGGAACATTATTCATAAAAGACAAAGGAGTTGAAATAACCTATTTTGGTCTTTTAGTCAGTATAATTGATTTTTTCGTACTCTTTTCAGATCTGTATTTTTTACTGATATAGTTACTATGATTGTTTTTCCAAGTTATCTACCATAAACTGACTTTGGCTGCTAATTAACGTAATGTGGCAGTGTTGGCTTTTTTTTTTTTTATCCCCCATCTAAACCAGCTAGTACACATTGCTTTTATTCATTTATTGTCCAATCACAAGTTTTTGCTGAGTACCTACTATGCGTTAAGAACTGTAGCAGTTATATAAGATTCAAAATTAACCTAAGAATCCATAAAGTTATCTAATAGAAGAATGTCAGGTACACAGGAATCACTTAATGAAATTTATTAAACTCAGAAATGGATATGTAGCCCATGTGTTCAAGGGTTAAAAGATTTACAAAGGCAACTAAGTATTATACAAAGGAATATGCAGTGTACTATATAGCAACAGACATTTTAATCAATCCTCTTTTCTAAGACTCATGGTATTTCTAGTAGTGAATATGCTATTTCACAGTTTGGGATTCTTTTCCAGTTTTGCTGTGATTCATAACTAACTTTCTTTTTAGGTTTTTAATGTTTTACTCTTTAGCTTACTGTCTGACATAAATGCTCATATGGCAATATCAAATTTGAAACTTGATAATCATATAATCATAACAAAAGTATTTGTGCCTATAGCTGATATTACTTTTGTTAAATTGATGTACACTTCTTTTTTAGAACACTGTCAATGGGTCATTTTCCCTGCTATTTACCCTTTTTTATCTTGTTTTTATTTCAGTGTAAACAATAGGATCGGATTTTTTCCACATGTATGACACATATTTCACAATATGTTATTTTAAAACTGCAGTTGGCTGAGAGCTTAATTCAAAATGCAGATTATTTATGAGGACCACATTAATGGGAGGAACTGCATATTTTAACTTCGATTTTTAAAACATACTTAAAGATATGTTCACAAATTAAGCTCTCATTTAAATAATCAATTTATAATGTATTCCATAAAAATAATCTGCTTATTAAAAACAATCTTGCTGACATTATAAAATTTTGAATTATAAACTTAGTAACAATAATTAATAGCATTGCTGTTGTTCCAAATATTGTATTATGTACTATTGTACAATAATAGAGCATATCATTTCATCCTAACAAACCTATAAGGTATTATTAGTTTCATTTTACCAATGACGAAATCAAGGCCTAAAAGAGTTATATAATTTTTCACGGTCAAATAATTAGTGTGTAACAGAGCCCAAGACTGATGGTTAAATTCACATAGTTATACTGGAACAGATTTTAATTTTGTTGTTGTTGTTGTTGAAGAGTTACAGAATAGATTATTTTCCTATGCATGTATTTCCTTGATTATGCTATTATCAATATCAGTCAAATAAATTAATCTTATTTGAGTGCCTGAAGGCAGGGACTACACCTTTTCACCTATGTTTAGCCTCAAATTCCAGTAGAATATGGACTAATGCAGATAACTGTTTGATAAATACCATTTAGATACAAATCATTTAACATTTTTTTAGTATGGGAATTTGCAACTGATCAAAAACCTCTCCCTGAGAAAGGACTTATGATTACTTGGAAAATAAGCAAAATAAGGAAAGATCATTAGGGCTTGTTTCCAAATATTTGTTCTTATAAATTCACATGTTGTTTAATGGTCTCTTGATAACTAATTTTACTTAAGGGGAAAGGGTAAAATGAAGAAGTGGCTTATAAGAAAACTATTCTTATCACTGTAATCCAGTGCTTCCCCAAATATCACATTTTATTACTTCAGATCTTCTAAAGGCTAGATTTATTTTCCAGATTCATAAAAAATTAAGTTACTTTTGATAGGGTCCTCCAGTGCAGGTACTAAAGGTTTTAATTAGCATGGAAATTACTTTAGAAATTAAATTGTAACAATGAACCAAAGGTCTTTAAAATTAACTGGAAGCAAGTGTTTATTGCTTTTAGAGACCTTTGCATCACAGCAAATGCATAGTAACTAGTTGGCTATCTTAATACTGTAATTATTGTTTTCTGCTGAAATCATCTTCATTAAAATAATCTTCAAAGGGAGGAAAAATAATTATGTTATCTAGTATCTTCCTTTCTAGTATTATTTTATACTACGAGATAATAGAAGCAATCAAACATTACCCTTCTACTTTTTCTTTCTTCATCTAATCACTAGAGTAAATTTGATATTTAACATTTTTTGCATGTCTTTATATTAATTCATACATATGAATTTTTTTTTATTTTTTAAGTTTATTTTTTATTTTTTGAGAGAGAGACAGACAGACAGCCAGAGTCCCAAGCAGGCTCCAAGCTGTAGCACAGAGTCTGATGTAGGGGTTAAACTCACACATACTGCGAGATCAGGACCTGAATCAAAACCAAGAGTCATGACCTGAGCCTAAAGCAAGAATCAGACACTTAACCAATTAGGTCACCCAGCTGCCCCACTGAATTATTTTTAAAGTAATCATATTTTGCCAAATATCTATTATTCCCTAGTGTAATTTTCCATTCAACATCCTGTTTTTGAAATTTATCTGTTCTGATATACTTTGTATATCACTTAAATTCTGTATATGATTTACTGTAAAACATATACTTTATTCATCAATTTTTCTATTGTACTAGGTTATTTTGTTTCAACAAACAATGCTCCGGTGATGAATATGTGAGAATTTCTCTTTAGGAACTTTATTCAAGTTCATTATTTTTTAGTATTATCAACCTCCAGTATCCTAGCCAAAAAAGATTGTACAAATTCTGAATTCCACTAGTATCATCTAAGCATATCTCAAGTACTTAGATTTATTGTACATTTTTATTGCTAGAGATGTTTTTTAATAATATGGCAAATTAAGCAATTCTCTTTTATTCTTATTATCCTGAGAGATTTTTTTCTAGAATTTAAGCTCCAGATTAGCAGGGATATTCTGTTCTATCTTTCCCATATATACTGCCTAAAATTGTGATTTTATGATATAAAGTTGTCTTATGATATATAGATATTGATTTATTAACTATTCTTTAAATTGTATTTATTGCTTTTCCTATCTATTAAAATAATCATATATTTTTCTCCATTAACCTATAAAAATAGTCTTTTAAGTAATTTCCTCTTTTCAATTGTTGAACCATCTTCAATATGAATTACAGAAACAAATACATTACTGGTCTGTGTGTTTGCGTGTGCGTGCGTGTGCACGTGCTTTATATGTGGGCATCTGTGTGTGTTAGTATTTGATTTAGCATTTTTTTTTCCATTGTATTTGATTAGATTGGCCCATGTTTCATTTTCTTATTGTGTCAATATCTGGGTTTGGTTATAAAAACTTTGATTAACCCAAAAGAAAAATTTGAGTAAGTTTTCATCTTTTCTGTTTTAAAAATGATTGGTATGAGTTTGGAATGTTCTCTACATTTAGCAGGAACTTTTAATAGTCTCCTAATATTTACTCTTTTCCTTTTCCTCAGCAATATAACTTTACCTGTGTATATGAACAGTCAGGGTAAAGACGCCATTTCCCAGTCTCTCTGGCAGCTAAGTCTGGCCATGTCCTGAAGATTGCTAAAGATCTGTTGTAAAATGATTCCTCAAGGTTTTGATTTGCATTTTCCTAATTATTTAACGAGGCTAACTAAGCATCTTTTCAGATTAAACTCTCTTTTGGATGAATCATTTATTCATTTCCTTTATTCATTAATATTTTCATTTTCTTTTTTTTCTTGTCTCTTTTATTTTGGCTTATATTTGACAAAATAATTTGTTCATTCTGAGACATATAATTTTACTTTCCTTACGGTGATATTTTATAAAGAAATTTTAAAATTATTGTATTTAAATTAATCCATTCTCACCTCAGTAAGTTGGGTTTTCTCCGTAATTTTATTGGTGGTTTAAGGTAGTCTTCTATATGTTTTATCAGTTTCAAAGATTTGATCTTCATATTTAATGCAGTTTCCATTTGCATAGGTCATATATCTAATTTTTTGTTCTATAAAAAGACTTGATTGTACCACTATCATATTTTAAATAATACAGCCTTCCTCCGTTGATTTGAAAGGACTGTCTTTGATACATTTATTGATCATGCTTTGTAGTAGGTTTTATTGGAAAATATTTGGGGACAATCATGTTTTAGTCTTCCCATGCAACTCTTCTATCTTCATTTCCTAAGAGGAAAGGGATCTTTAATCTTTTCCTTCCTAAAATGCCTTCCCCGGGTCATTTTCTTTCCTCATTTTACTCACCTAGACATCTTTAATAGTGTGTAAAATAGCAGTAATAGAACCATGCACACCTTTGCATTATTTCAACATGAAAGTCTATGAAGTGTCATCATTAATTATTATCAGTAGCCTACTTTTTAAAATATTTGCTGTGCTAAGAGTACTTCACATAAGACCTACCCCATTAACAGTTTTTTTAAGTGTACGTTATAGTTGACTACAAGTACACTGTTGTTCAAGATCTCTAGGGCTTATTTTATCTTGCCTAACTGAAACTTTATGTCCGTTAATATCCCTCCATGTCCCCCTGACATAATTCCCTGGAAACCACCATTCCCCTCTTTAATTCTATAGATTTGACTAATTTAATAACCTCATATAAGTGAAACCATGCACTATTTGTTCTGTGGACTGGTTTGTTTTAATGTCCTCAAAGATGTCACATATTACGGAATTTCTATTTTAGGGCTGAATAATGTTCTGGTGTGTGTTTGTGTGTGTGTGTACCACATTTTCTTTTCCATTCATCTTTTAATGGGCATTTAGGTTTTTCCACATCTTTACTATTGTCAATAGTGGTTCAATGAACATAGGGATACAAATATCTCTTTAAGATCTGGATTTCAATTCTTTTGGATAAATAATTAGAAGTGGGATTGTTGGAGCATATGATAGTTATTTTTTAAATTTTTTAAGGAATACTGTTTTTCATAGTGGCTGCAACATTTTACATTCCTACCAGTAGCGTTAGCTTCTCCACATTCTAGCCAACACTTGGGAGTCTGGTGGTGGTGGTGTTAGCCATACTGACAAGTTTGAGTTGATATCTCACCATGGTTTTGATTTGCATTTCCCTAATGATTAGTGACCTTGAGCATCTTTTTGTAAACTTTTTGGCCATTTGTATGTCTGCTTTGGAAAAATGTCTATTTATGTCCTTAGCTCATTTTTTAATCAGCTTATTAAATGTTTTGTGTATCTAGTCCCTTTATCAAATTATTTTTCTTCCATTGATACACTGCCCCTCGAAGTTTGAATATGATCTCTCTACTGCTAAATCTCTTATAAGTGTTCATCTCACCTTCTAAATTCTCCAGATGTCTTATAACCTACTTCTATTCCTTATACCTACCTTTTCCAACACACCTCTCTCATGATGCACTGCTCATCATTGTGCCACTCAATATATCAGATCTCCACTAAAACTCCTACCTACAGCCTATCTCTGAGTCTTGACATTTCATTAAAGTGATACTGATCAGCTAGCTTATGCTCTAGAAATAGGTACCATGTGGTCGTAGCCTTCTATTGCCCTATCATTAGGAGCTGACACTGCATTAAGGAAAGTCTTCACAGTCCAAAGTCTACTTTTCTACTAAATATGATATGCAATATATGGTGTAGTATGGATTCTTTCATATATATATCCATTGCAGTAATTTTATACTAAAACCTTTTTGCTATTTTTGAGTGGTACTTTAGATATCCAAGTGCTCCAGAAGGTTTGAAAGAAGTAACAAAGCCATAGTTCCATTCATTTTTCATCTAAGGAAACCATCTATATACTATTAAATTTCAAAATGCAAATTATGTAGAAGGAATTTTATTAGAGAGTTTACCTTTATGAGAACAAGAGTAAGAGAAGAAAAGAAGTAGACCTGGGCAGATGAAGTTGAGCTGCAGTACAGTCTAGATAATGAACTCACACAATCCCATGGAGAATTCTAACAAAATAACCCTGCCACATTGTTCTGTTTTGCAGAGAGGGGCAGATATAGGTCCATTTTATAGCCTTTGTTTGCTTTGGTATAGTTTTCTCTAACCTGATGCTACATCTTTGTTAATTGATGCATCCAGTTGAGTTGCTTTCTAATTTTTTTCTTTTTTGTTTTCCAGTTTTCATTTAAAGCTATGTAACAGATACTGTTACATGCCACCTAAATCTCTATTCAACACTGACTTAATTCCCCAGTTGCTGAGACTGTCAGCTGGCAACTCTCAGATTTTGTTCCTCTTTATAAATTGCTTTTAATTAGAAAGAGTTGCCTCACCCACCTTCCCTGGATGTCCTATCTCTAATGAGTGTTTAGTGAAACAATATGAAGACCTGCCTTCTTTGTTCCTATGTAGAACATCTCTGAAGAACCATCCAAGTTTTAGAGCTCTCTGTGGAGTCATCTGAGATCATTGTGAAACTAAATCACAACCCTACTTGTCTTTTTACCCCAAACCCTCCTCCTCATTTTTCACAGATGTTTATCCCAAAATAAATATATTTCTAATAAATGTCCTGCTGGCATGATAATCCCAGTCTCTTAGTTTGTTTTCTAGGAAATTCAGCACACAAAAGATCAAAATGTTTTCATACTTGAGAAGCTCCTATAGTTTGGTATATACTGCTAAATAGGAGTATTTAGTAAAGAATTATGTGAAATAGGATTGTGAGACCAAAAATAGAATTTCAAAACAACACCCTATGATGAAATGTTAAACAAGATCATGTAGATTAAAATCACCGTAGAAATTCAGAAAAGGAGAAAAATTCAGAGATATTTTTATGGAAAAGAAATATCGATCTCAGCCTTGATAAGTGGACAAGATTTTGATACATGAAAGAAATGAAGAGCATTCCAGGCCAGGTATACATTGCTGAAATGAGCAGTGAGGCTGGTAAATTTCTGGTATTCATTATCCATCAATCTGAGAGTGACTTGGTGGTACTTGGAAAGGTGGCAATCAAATAGCTCTTACTCAGTTGTTTTAAAGTATACTTTTATGATTTTTTCCCCTGAAAAGCCCTTAAGTTGATTGTGTCTCTTATCACAGTTTCTATGAAATCTTTAGATTTAATGAGCTTATTACTGGTTTAAGTAAGCTGCCACTGGAGAGCTGTCAACCTAAAATAATCTCACATGTTCTCATTTGGAGAACTCTCCCAGGAAATGGATGATCAAGGAAATGATTACCCTTAAAATAAAAGTGTTTAGTGAAATTCTAGAGAGAGTGTGTCCATACTGAGACTAGACTATGACTTGAGCATAGCTAAATCTATTCAGATTGACATTAAAACATGGGTAACATACAGAATCAGTTTTGGCATACTCTGTATATATCAAGCTTTGTATCTTAAGGGGCTCACGTTTCCAAATGAAGATTGGTGAAGCCGTGTCCTGATCTCCAGGTACAAAAAAAGGGATCTAATGGGGCAATTCAGTGTTTGACACTTTATTTTTACCTATTCTTCTTCCATTAGTTAAATAATCATTTTAAAATGTATAAAACAATAGTCACTATTTTTGCCTTGGTTTTATTTTAGGACATATATAAAAGAGAAATTCTTAATCAGTAGTAATGGCTCACTATGGTTCATATTCTTTAAAAGGATATAGGAAACAAGAGACTGCTGTGACATAGGTAAAGCTTTATTATATAATGCTTTAAAATCCAAATCATTCAATTGGTGTCTCTTTTGAACAAATAGCTAAAGCACAGCAGCCACAATATTTCAAGTTATGCCATGGTCCAAAATAAGTCATTTCCACCTTACCTATCACCAGCTAAATATATTCAAAGAATTAATATTTTTTAAATATAACCTATTGTCAAGTTGGCTTACAGCAACACCCCGTGCTCATCCCAACAACTGCCCTCCTTAATGCTCTTCACCTACTTTCCCCTTTCCTCTACCCCCATCAATCCTCAGTTTGTTCTCTGTATTCAAGAGCCTCTATCCGTTTGCCTCCCTCCCTCTGTTTGTAATTATTTTTTCCCTTTTGCTTCCCCCATGGTCACCTGTTAAGTTTCTAAAGATCCACATATGAGTGAAAACATAGGATATCTGTCTTTTCTGAATGACTTATTTCACTTAGCATAATACCCTTCAGTTCCATCCATGTTGCTGCAAATGGCCATATTTCATTCTTTCTCACTGCCAAGTAATATTCCATTGTACTTATAAACCACATCTTCTTTATCCATTTGTCAGTTGATGGACATTTAGGCTCTTTCCTGGCTATTGTTGAAAGTGGTGCTATAAACATTGGGGTACATGTGCCCCTATGAGTCAGCACTCCTGTACCTTGGGTAAATTCCTAGCAGTGCTATTGCTGAGTCCTAGGGTAGTTCTATTTTTAATTTTTTGAGGAACCCCCACTTTGTTTTCCAGAGTGGTTGCACCAGTTTGCATTCCCACCAACAGTATAAGAGGGTTCCCATCTCTCCACAGCCTCGCCAGTACCTATAGTCTCCTGATTTGTACGTTTAAGCCCCTCTGACTGGTGTGCGATTGTATCTCAGTGTGGCTTTGATTTGTATTTCCCTGATGATGAGTGACATTAAGCATCATTTCATGTGTCTCTCAGCCATCTGGATGTCTTCTTTGGAGCAGTTGTCTATTCATGTCCTCTGCCCATTTTTTCATTGGATTATTTGCTTTTTGGATGTGGAGTTTGGTGAGTTCTTTATGGATTTTGGAGACTAATCCTTTATCCAGTATGTCATTTGCAAATATCTTTTCCCATTTTGTCTGTTGCCTTTTAGTTTTGTTGGTTGTTTCTTTTGGAGTGCAGACACTTTTTATCTTGATGACGTCCCTATAATTCATTTTTGCTTTTAATTCCCTTGCCTTTGGAGATGTGTCCAGTAAGAAATTGCTACAGCTGAGGCCAAAGAGGTGGTTTCCTGCTACCCCCTCTAGGGTTTTTATGGTTACCTGTCTCGCTTTTAGGTCTTTCATGCATTTTGAGATTATTTTTGTGTATGGTGTAAGAAAGTGATCTAGTTTCATTCTTCTGCATGTTGCTGTTCACTTCCCCCAGCACCATTTGCTAAAGAGACTGTCTTTTGTCTATTGAATGCTTTGTCTCCCCTGCTTTGTCAACGATTAGTTGGCCATACATTTGTGGGTCCAATTCTGGATTCTCTATTCTATTCCATTGGTCTGTGTGTCTGTTTTTGTGCCAATTCCATGCTGTCTTGATGATTACAAGGCTAAAGATGGATTGTGATGCCTCCACTTTGATTTTCTTCTTTAGAATTACTTGGGCTATTCCAAGTCTTTTGTGGTTCCATACAAATTTTAGGATTATTTGCTCTGACTTTGAGTAGAATGCTGATATAGTTTTGATTGGGATTGCATTGTATGTGTAAATTACTTTGGGTAGTATTGACATTGTAACAGTATTTATTCTTCCAATCCATGAGCATGGGATGTTTTTCCATTTCTTTGCATTTTCTTCATTTTCCTTCATAAGCTCTCTATATTTTTCAGCATACAGATCTTTTACATCTTTGATAAGGTTAATTCCTAGGTATTTAATGGTTCTTGGTACAATTGTATATGGAATCAGTTTCTTTATTTCTCTTTCTGTTGCTTCAAAGTATTAAGATTAAGACAATCTCATCCAAGCACTGCAAGACAAACAATGGCAGCCATTTCTGATCCATTTCTCATTGTCAACACCATTGAAATAGGCTTCTGCCTTTTGTATCTGGTTGGTGAGTAAGTTAGGTAATTATTAGATAATTTTATTCCATATTACCCAATTTAGCTATCTAACTTAGAAACACCTTCAGAACTCTTATATACCTTTGTCAAAATGCATAAATCTAATCCTCAGCTACTTTATATAGAAAATTTAATTCAACTGAAATCAATGCAATACAGGGGTGCCTGGGTGATTCGGTTGGTTAAATGTCCAACTTCGGTCAGGTCATGATCTCACAGTTCATGGGTTCGAGCCCCACATCAGGTTCAGGGCTGAGAGCTCAGAGCCTGGACCCTGCTTTGGATTCTGTGTCTCCCTCTCTTTATGCCCCTCCCCTGCTCATGCTCTGTCTCTCTTGGTCTCAAAAATAAAATAAATAAATAAATAAATAAACATTAATTTTTTAAAAATCAGTGCAATACAGCAAACAGTAATAAGTATTCACAATGTGAATACTATTTGAACAGCATTCTCTGGATATCATGGAGGGCAAAAAGAACTAAAAATAAATGGAACTTACATTAATTAGAGAGACATTCTAAAATTCACTTATATAATTCCACAATCTAGGCTTTCTGAAATGGAAAAAAAAAACCACTAAGTACACATTGGTCTACTTCTATGCAAGCACATTGAAAATAATTATTTATGACAAAAATGTTTTTTGAGTAACTCTTTAATAATGTGGAGGAAATGCATGTAATAATAGAAACAACACTTAAAAGAAACCCCAGTAGGCTATATTATTTACTACTTACATCAATGCTATGAGTTAAATACTCTGATTACTTCTATTTCACAGGTGATAATACTCTAAGAATATAGATTAAATAAACTTCTCTAGATAATAGAACTAATATGTATCAGAGTTGTTATTCAAACCTAGTTGCTCCAGCTCCTGAGTCCATGCTGTTAACCTCTACTCTGTGTTTTCTTTTTTAATGTCTCTGTATCAACACAACATAAATAAAGCAGCAGTATTAAGAAGGAAAACTACAACTGTTTTACTAAATATAAACATGTTTTAATATTTAAATATACTATAAAATATTAAATATACATATAAATATATAAATTAAATAAATATAATTTCTGGTATTGTGCAAAGTGTATTTAAATTATTTTTGTCCTGATGATACTTCAAATTATTAATTTTTCATAACAAGTATTTAATGGTCTGTATATTTATAAATTATCTGGTAAAAGAATCAGAAGTCTATAAAATAATAAAAAACTTTTAATGAGCCAATTCATTTATAATCTATCTTAAGGAATTAGGTGATTTACCATGAACTATAAACTATAGTGCTGGTTAGTAAAATCATTGATAGATACTGGGTCTTATACGTTATAATCCAATGATTTTTTTGTTTGTTTTCTATGATACGCTGTATTGTATTAAGCAATAGAAATTCAAAATCCTACTCCCACATGTGTTACTAGGCATTTATTAATGTTTGTGGTGATGAAGAAATGATAAACTTGGTGTTTCATGTGTTCTCTAATTTGTTTCTTGGAAGTCTGTGTCTCAGTGTTGGAATTTAGTGAAATTCTGAATACAGATTACTGCTGCTGATGGCTTATTTTCCACTTGAATGGATTGTATTGATATGCTCAAGAAATGGGGCATCACTGTGGAAATAAGAGAACAATTTTGATTATCTTGGCATAGTGGCCATTAATCTTTTGTATTAATATAAATGAAGTAAATGTGTAGTTGGATATTATATAACTTATTGTTTCAGGAATACAGTGATTCTCAAACTATTAGAAAATTCCTAGAAATTAATATAAGATCATTACCATTTATGTATGTGTTCAGAATAAAAATCTTCCTGCAGTGTCCTAATATCAGCCTCACCTGGGGAAACATAAAACATGTCTCAGTTTTAGATATGTTTCCCCTCCTTTCAAAATTAGCTTATACAACCCCCCTTTATGAATATTGTGTGCTATTTGACAAACCTAGGGTTCCCTTACTTCTAATTAAAATTCAAAATAAGAGTTGGTTTCTTTAAATGTTTATTTATTTTTGAGAGGTGGGAGCGAGGTGCACAGAGAGAGGGAGGTAGAGGATCCAACATGGGCTCTGTGCTAACAGCAAAGATCCTGATTCAGGGATTGAACTCAGTAACTGCAAGATCATGTCCTGAGTCAAAGTTGTATGCTTAAACAACTAAGCCATCCAGGCACCCCAAGTCAATTTTTTGAAAATATGTGTATTTCCTTGATATATCCATTTGTTATCTACATTCAATCCATAAATTCTAATTTATTATGTAATACAGAACAATACCATTGTGTTTATTCCTACAGTTTAACTGAGAAAGACATGTTGACCTACCTTTTAATTTAGTAATGAAAATTCTTTCTTAAGCAAGTCAGAGATCCCCATATGCATATTTGAGTTTGGTAGATGAGCACTATTTTTGAAATTGCAGGTTATAAAGGCACTTTTGGTTAGTTTCATTTCTGACAATTGCTAAAAAAAGATGGTAGAAAACAAGCACTGTGGGATTTTTTTAAAGATGGTAACTGATGTCTCAAATTAAATATCATGTCAAAATATCCTTCAAGAAGATGATAAATGACACATGATCTGCAAGTTACTACTCAGCAATCTCTCTTTCACAGAAAAAGTTAGTTCTCTTGGTGCCTGTATTAAAGTTGGTCTTGGATATATGAATAACATTTACATTTATCCCTAAACTAGATTGAATATAATTTTTTTCTATCTTAAATGCTGTATAGTCTTCAAGATCATTTCTGTTTCATACAACAACAGAATAATTGTACAAAATACATTTTTTTAAATGTGTAACAGTTTTATAACCTAATTTATTTTTACAGTTCTAACAAACAAATCTATACATTTGTACACATTTAGTACATTCAAGATTATTGAATATATATAAAATATATATTATCTTTTTGAGGGATATTTTTACTTTCAATCAAAATGATGGCCTTCTATAATAAGATTTAATTTTTTAATTAAATTTTCCTAAATAAACAGACTATACTATCTGTAAAATGGTGAAACAGTATTTTCTCAAATCACTGTTATTCAGAATTGTTCTCCAAATGATTTCTAAACAAAGAAATACATTTTCTTAATTATCATAATGCAATTTTAGTCATAATAGTTGTAGCTCATAAAATCATACCAACTTTTCCATTTATATTTTCTAAATATCTTTTTTATTCCAGTTTTGGCATATGAGTTGTTCAACTTGCTATACTTTCAATATGGTTTTCCTTGTCATTCTGATGGTTTTAGTAATCTCTTATGTCTCATATACAGTTGTCACTATGAGGTTATGAGCCTATGAAGAGCCTCTGAAGGCTCTTTAGACGTAAGTGGTCTAAAGCAGTTTGCCTATTTTTAATTCAAACCTATGTTCATCTTTTATTTTACTTCTTGCCTCTCAAAGGTAACTTACAATCATTGTTTCCAAAAATAAATTTAACTTGCATCTTTAACTGTGATTACTTTTTCTCTTTCATAAATTAACCACTGTGGCAAACATTCCTAGTCTTCATCAATGGTGTGTGCACTCCTCTACATTTTTCAGATTCTGCTTTTGGCTGATCCCATAGGACTAGGTTTTAGCCCATTTTGATTTAGATAGGAGTAATTAACGTCACTCCCAGGCTTGGCTCTTAAAAATCATTCCATCCAATTGTCTTGTCTGTACTTACCCTGCTGCAGAGATCTTCACTTACTCCAGAAGACATAGACAGAAGAAAAAGGACAGCCCAACTGGCCTTAAACTTTATATTAGTGACAAATAACCTTTTTGGGGGGGGAAGATGAATAAAAACTGAGAATTAGGACTTTTTTTCACTTATAAGTGCTAGAATTACTTCCCTTAAAACATAAATTGGTATCAAAAGCCAGGTATAGTTATATAAAAATCCTAAAAATATTTGTTATTTAATTGGGAGAGAAGTAGTAGGGAGTAAATGAATCAGTATCAGGAACTGGAAAGACAATGGTACATATTGTATAGTTGCAACACATTTGATAAAAGGAGTGACTGCAATCACTTCTGAGGCAGGACACATGCTTACTTTAACTTTAGAAGAACTGTTTCAAAGACATGTCAAAGGTGTTTTGATTATTACTGGCTAAAATTGTCAAGGTTTGTAGGATAGAAATGAACTGGTCTACAAATAAAAATGCAAAAAAAAAATAATAACATTACATAAATTCTGAATCCTTCAGATTTGGGAAAATTGACTGATATTTGATATACTTTTAAAAATATTTTCAAGGATAAGGGCCCAATAAAATTTTTCAATTAGAAGTGGCAGAAATCAAATAAGTTAGTAAGGTATAGCCTTCTCATGTAAGACTCTTGGACTCAAGGGTAACCACACCAAGATGGGTGAGAAGCATGAGAATATAAAGGAAAGGATATCAAATGGATTTGAAAACCATATCAAGAGGAAAAACTTTGAAAATAATTACCTGAGCAATACACTGGAAGAAGCCCATTAAAGAATTATATCATTTGTCAGAATCCTTGGGCATATAAGTGCAATACGCCTTCATAATTCTTACTAACCTTAGCCAAATTGATGGCCCACTCAAAGACCCCCCCATTAGAGTCTGGCGGTAGAGGCGTAGGCGACCCTTACCTTTTCTTACTTTTGTAAACCAGACAGCACCAGCTAATAACCCTAAGAGAGACCCTTACCAAATTAACCATGGAGACTGGTGTAAATTGGGTAAACTCTCCTTCCCTTACACCAAGGAGGGCTATGCCAGGCTTTAGGGGTACAATGGTAACTCAGCTGACCCAGGATTGGGTCAGTCACAAGACAGAGGGGGGAATGTAAGAATACGAGTCTGAACCTAACAGATGCCATGACAGGCTTTAAGTTTCCCCTCTAAACTAGGTCTAAAGGTCAGTCTCTCCAGAACTATTAGGAGGTTACACATTGCCTAAGGCAAGAGGGACCACCCTTGTAATACCCTTAACATTCCTAAGGGCAGGCCTAGATCAGTTATTGCTTAAGGCTAGTTACACCCTACTGAGGGTCCTGGGTCTACTCTGTGATTGGTTAACGCTCTAAATGTTGTAATTGGATAAACCTGCTGTCAATAATTTTGTCTAATAATAATTGGATCACTGTACCTATGTCACAATT
>NC_043703.1:37011066-37153326 GCF_006229205.1 Suricata suricatta
TTTTTTTTAATTTTTATTTGTTTTTATTGAGTTAATAATGTATGTATCCCTGCAAGTCTATGAAAACTATAAAGGAGAAACTATAATTATTTAATGAAGAAAATAGAAAATATTATTTCTCATCCTGGACAACTTTAAGGAAAAATCCACTAAGTCTTGAGCATATGATTCACCACAATCACATTTTTGAGAAATGGAGTCCTATTTTATTTTTTTAATGTATAATCTAAGTGATTATGTATATGAATAGAATACCTGTATCTAATGACAATAGGGATGAGGAAATAAACTAAAAGCTATTTAAAATGTTTTTTGGGTGCCTGGGTAGCTCAGTCGGTTAAGCATCCAACTTGATTTTGATTCAGGTCATGATCTCCTGGTTCCTGAGATGGAGCCCTGTGTCAGTACGAAGCTTGCTTGGGATTCTCTCTCTCCATCTGTGCCTCTCCCTTGTGCTCTCTCCCTCTAAATAAATAAATAAATAAACATTAAATAAAAAGGTTTTTGTCACAAGACCAACCAGTTTTGAAGTAGCATTGTATAACGTTGTAATGAGAATTATACTATAACTTGTGGGACGTGCAAATAAAGACAGACATAAAAGAGTTCTCATTCAAACTCAGCCTGATTTTATTGCATTCCCCCATGAAATTAGCTGTGCATATCAATCTTGGTAGCACCCAATATGATGACACTAAGAAGACATACCTTGATACTCAGGTTAATGCAAAATTGGAAGTAAATCTGCCAGAACTGTACGCTAGACCCTTATTTTCTTATAGACATACAGTGTATTTTTCAGTATTACTACACAAGTGTGTAGGCATTTTTGAAGGCATTGAGAATGCAATTAATGGTGATAAATTGACATAACTTTAGTCTTAAAGACCATCAAAAGTTGTCTTTCTTTATACAAATGTATGCGATCTATGAGGAAATGAAACCTAAAGATATTCTGAATAAAGTGTCTCACAATTTCCTCTGTGGCTAGGGGAGTAGGAATAGGAAATAAGTTCTGCGCTCTAGAGTCATCCGGAAACCAGTAGAAGAAGTAAATGATACAATGTCCTCTGCACTGGTTCTTCGTCACAGATGGTACAGGTTTTGACTCAACCTTATAAATCACAGGGAATGAATAGATATTCCTTGAATGTCCCTTTGCACCCTAATCAGGATCCATTTATAATGCACTGCTCAGAAGGACATCCATAGCATACTGAAACAGGTATTAGGGGAAGTGGTCATCTGCTGAAACACTGCTTAGTATCACATTGTGACAGTTTACTGAATATTCTGGAAACAAAATTTATGGGTATATAATAATTTACAGTAATTTGTGGGTAGAGAAGACTTTTTGAAAAAAATAATTTTTCCCATAAATACATATTTGGGTTTCTCTTCAAGTAATTCTTATATGCAGGGGTTAATTTGGTTTCAAAGTTGATGGAAGTGAAGAAGTTGCTCTAACTTACCTATGACTTCAAAGTAGTTATTAAATCCAACAGTTATGAAATTCCATCACTAAGCATTCATTCAACAAATTATTCATTGATTGATTTAATACCTATCATATACTAAACATAATTCCAAGTGCTACAGTAACAAATTAATAACATGGACAGAATTCTTGCCTTCAATCTAGAAAGCAAGTCAGACAAAGTAATAATATAAATCACATTAGTATTATGGAGAAGAATACAATGGTGCATGAGTACAAATAGGCTCTGCAGTGGGTTGCGGCATGTGTTATTTAAATTAGGATGTCAGAGAAGCATTTGTCTTTAAGATAATATGTGAGCAGAGATACAGAGGATGTGAGTGAGCGAGCCTCGTGGATTAGATATTTGGGGGAAGAGTGTTCTATGCAGAAGGAATAGCAAGTATAAAAATTTTGAGGGGTGAATGTGTTTATAGGGGTCAAAGAACAGGAAGGTTTGCACAACTAGAGAAGAATGAATAAGGCAAGGGTGAGGGTGCTGGGTATATGCTAGAAGGGATAAAGTTAGAAAACAGCAAATATAAAAAAGTTAGAAAAACAGCTTCTTGTAGGCTGTGGTGAAAGCTTCCCTCATAATGGGAACCTATAGAAGCTATCTGGACATAAAAACAATATTGTTTTATGTTTTAAAAGAATTTATCTGGCTACTTTGTTTGAGGATCCCCTAGAGAGGAGCAGACACAAGGGCCTGAAAAACAATCATGAAGCTATTAATCTAAATCACAAGAGGTTCATAGATGCTTTGCTTTTGTTATAGTCTGGTTGGCATAAATAAGGAGGAGTTTCTGATCCTTAAAGAAAAATTCCTAGAAAGTATTATAAGATGGACATGGATATTATAGTAGGTAGAACAAGTAGAGATGTAAGCATTTATTTAAAAAGAGCCTATACCATTGATTAATCATATTAATTCTGTGTTACAGAGAAACAAAGCTTCAAGTCATATTCAAATAAAATGACCAGCTTGGCTACAATAAAAATAGTTTGACCTTGCCCTAAATGGTATTGGATTTAATACTGGAAACTAGGCTTCTCACCTGCTAATCAAATATATATATTTGATATATATTAGTTGATATATATATATATATAGTATATCAACACAATCTCTGAAATTAGTCCTACTGGATAATATTACTATACCAAGATAATGACCCAAACTTATTCCTAAGATATTAACGTTACCTCCCCAAGATGCAAGAATTATGAGGTTGGAGTGGTTATTTATTATGTGTATTAGGAGAAGAGCATTTCAAGAGAATTATCAAAAATTTTCTTTACTAAGAGTAGGTGGTGGTTGTTGATTTTTTTCAGTCATATTTAGAAATGATAGGAAGATGGTGCTATTTCTTAGAGTGATTCCTAGCCCTCTGTGATATAATTGTGGTACTTGTGATTTTACATCTCATATAATGTAAGAGTTTCTAAAATCTTGTCGTATTTCTGTCATGACTGTTTCATACTGATCAAAAGGAACTTTAGTTCTTTAGTCCTTTGCATGGCCTAACCCACTTTGCCTGGCTTGTCAGCTGGCTTACTAAAGTGTGTCATTCTCAGTAAATTATATGAAGTGTTACCTTATCTCTTAACAGTTTTTGCCACATCATGTAGAATATGAATTCAAAGAGTTTACCTAGAGACTTTCTTAAGACGTTTTTTAGTTTTTCTGGCTTCAGAGCAGAGATAGGACAAAATCAACTAATAGTGATGTGACCTGCATTCTCGAGGTAAGTTACCCTACTTTGTGCCCAGATGAAATACCACCAACTTCTGTAACACATGTCATAAATTGGGACTTGCTATTTGTGGTAAAGTTGAGTAAAACTGGATATTTCCTAAGCTTAGATCTGAAGCAGAATGAGGATAAATGATGGGAACACAGAAGCTGAAATCGTTCAGATAGCAATTAAGGTCTCAAGAGGAAGGATGAATTCAAAACAATAAGTAGGACAAGTCAGGAATGACTAAACATAAAGACTTAATCTAAGAGCAGGAATTACGAAGACAAATCAACTTTGATTTAAGGAACTTTTGATATTGCAACAAGCACAAATAAGCAAAAACAAAATGGTACTCACTAGAAGCGATAGTGCTATTTGAGATACTTTAGTCATTTGGTGTGCAGGCATTTCTCCTTCTGAATGATTTCAAATATCCTCAAACAAACTTCTGATGAAGGATAGTCAGTTGAGATTACTTTACAATGTGCAAATGAAAAACTTGATTTATTGAATTAGTTTTCCTCCTGCTTATGCTTCAAAAATAACAAAGATTCTCTGTAAGATCCTTTACTACTAGCAAGATAAAATATTTTGTGTATTCACTAATTTGTTTTGTTTTGTTTTGCTATTCTTGGTTTCTCAGAGAAAGAACTCATGTTTTCACTGAAATTTCTCTTTCCAGAAGGTCTGTGATAGCATGAACAGAACGTCCTTTCCTGTCCAGTTTCCATAAAAGGGAATTGTTGTTATTATTAAAATAGAACCCCCTCAAAAGTTCTGTCAAATTCTATTGAATAAGTTCTTAGTAGTTTAAGGTTTTCTTTCCTAGATTTTTTTTAGTAAATATTTCTGAATCCAATGTTTTCCTACCAATTCAACCCCTAGTTTTTCTAATCAACTTTGTTTTCTTTTCTGTCAAACAATTTCCAGATCACCCAAAATTAGGACTTATAAATATTTTGTATTCAACATAATATGGCAATAGTAATCTTTGGTAAGAATCTCCACATTTAGGGGGTGGTAGTTAGTTGCTCTTCATACCATCCCTGATATTTATGACCAGTACTATTGACTATTATTTTCTGTGGTTTGATAAGTTACAGAATAAAAAAATATAATCACTTTTGGCTTTCAGTCTCACATAAATTGATCACATATGCTTGGAAAGATTTGTCACCCCATTATTTTGAATATCCTAATTATAATACTATTAGTAAAACAGAACCACAAAGGGAGGATGGCAAAAAGTTATGTATTAGAGACTAAAGTCATGGTTATTCGCTAATTTTATATAAAAATTTTCCGTGATTTTCTTAAAAAGCCATTTCTAGAAATCTATCCTTCATAGTCTGGGCTTCACTTCTGGGAGAGCAAATAAGCTTTCCAATTTCTGCTTACTACTAACCTTTTGAAATTAATCAGTTCTAGGTAGAGCTAAAAATCATGTTGAGAGGCAAACAAGATAAATCATAGGCTAATCATTATATTTTGACTCTTCCTAAATGTAAAAAATCAGACCCTCCTAAAAGGTTTTATGATGACGATTAGAACACTGAGAGACAAATAATTGTGTTTTTCAGCCTACAAGCACATTTTTTTCCCTAACTCTAATTGCAGAGCATTGGAACTACATTATAACCTTTATCATTTCCTCTAGCCTTATACATCATAACTTTTCATCTCCAGGATCACATTCTTCATGGACATATCACAGTGATAATAAATCAACTTTAGGCTAACATGTCCAGTACATTCCAAAGGTGCAGCTATACCAACAATAGAAATTCTTAATTGAGTTATTATTTCTCCCTGAAATCCTTTCTTTTTCCTAAGTGCAAAGTGTGAAGATAGTGAATGATGCTACCACTGACAGATCAAAAGACTCAGAAATCTAGGTGTGGTCACTATTCTTTTCTCTTACCCTTGATAGGCAATGAAGTCTTATATTCAATGTTTCAAAGAGATTACTAATACACTCATTTCATCCCATTGAGTCAGCCAACACATTTATTCCATTCCTCATCATCTCTGGCTTTGAAGTTTTCAACATTTTCGTAACTTGTCTTACTATTTGCATTCTTTCTACCAGACTAATCTTTTGGCCTATAAACTAATTTTCCAAAATGTGACAGTAGTCCCTTGTTACCACTACTGTGGAAACTTTCAGGATCTTACATGTCACAGATGGAGTCTGTAGCTTTATTTCCCTATATTGAGTGCTTCCTAATCTGGTCTTGGCCTTATATCCCTAAGCTCAGCCCTTGCCACTTTATCCCTCAGATAGTTTTCTTTAGTCATTACCAGTTATGCCATTCCCAGAACATACCAAGAATTTCCATGCTTTTATCTCTTCAAACATACTGTTGTTTTCACTTGTTAATGTTCTTCCCAAATTACTTACCACAACTGTTTTAAGAAAACCTTGCAACTCATATAGGACTAAAGATTGAACACATCTCTGAAGCTCTCTCTGTGTTGCTTGTTAACAAACTCAACATTCTCTCTTTGTGTCATCTTAACTCTGAGAAGACTTCAATTATAGTACATATCACACTCCACTACATTTTTGTCTCCAAATGATTCTTGGTTTTTGAGAGAAGAAGTATGTCTTCTTTACTTTGGTGTATACCCAGTACCTAAAATTATTACTGGCAGTTTCTCAATTAATAATACTTAAAATTGGATGAATGAGTTAATTAATGAAAAGGTGGGAAAGTTTTTCTATAGCTTATCCCTTGCTTTATAATTTAGTTCTAATAGTTAGATTACTATATTTTTTATTCCATATCAAAAGTTTCTTCCTTGTAATTTGTTTAATATTCCTATTTCTTCAACTCTAGAGCTCTATTTTATACCCTAATATTCCTTGTGAATAAAGCCGTATTTTGTACTCTCACTCAGTATCTATAAGCAGAATAATGTTTGCTTGTATTTATATAATTACCTGACACTGTCTCTAGCAACATTTTGTTTTTCTATTGGATGTCACTAATATATAATGATATACCCATTTGAGTTTGCTCATTGGCCTTCAAACAGACATTATATTTTATATTCACACTGAAAACTTATCCAGCGTCTCAGTTCCATTTTTTTTTATCATTTATAATTATCATTCCTCTGTAAATCCAAGAGGTATATATTACCTATTAGGTTGTGAGAAGGATATGCAAGTAAATAATTAGGGAGTCTATCTACATATATTTGGAGAATTAAAATTACAAATACCACACAACTAGGTGGTTGAAAAGTTGTAAAGTATTGAATTCTGTTGAAAGATATTTGTCTTCAATAACAAGATGATAGCTTTGATTTTTTTAAGCTAATTTATTTTGAGAGAGAGAGTGCGTGTGTGTATAAGCAGGTGAAGGGAAGAGAGAGAGGGAGAGAGAGAATCCCAAGCAGGCTCTGCACTGTCAACATAGAGCCCAGTGTGGGGCTCAAACTCACAAACCATGAGTTTATGTATGACCCAACCCAAAACCAAGAATTGGCTGCTTAACGAACTGAGCACCCCAGGTACCCATAAGATGATAGCTATTGGTGCGCTTGGATGGCTCAGTTGGTTAAGCGTCTGACTTCAGCCACGTCATGATCTCACAGTTTTTGAGTTTGAGACCCATGTCAGACTGTGCAGATAGTTCAGAGCCTAGAGCCTACTTCAGATTCTGTGTCTCCCTCTCTCTCTCTGACTGTCCCTCACTTTCTCTGTCTCTCAAAAATAAATAAAAACATTAAAAAATTAAGATGATAGCTCTTAAATAGTAGGTAACATTTTATTTAAATAATTTCATAATTACTTAAAATGATCATATATTTGTTCAATGTTAGTTCATACACATATCTCAATTTATGTCCTCAGTTAATGTTAAAAAGTGAAGAGCATCAAAAAGTTCATGAAATATCACATTTCATGCCTCAAATTACAGGGAATGTAGAAAAATTGAACGGACAGTTTAAAACATTGTGCTAGAGAAAATAATGTAGCAAAGAGTTGTTATTTTTATTCATGACATAGTTGATAAGGTTATACCAGCGTGTGAACGTTAGTCAATGTTGGCTGAAGGGGTATCTATTTTCTTGTTCAAACAGACAATGCTAGATGTACATAAATACATAAAGTGCATAAAGACATTATCTTTAAAATAAAATAATTAGAACATATTCTTTACACAATTTGCCAGGGGCACTGATTTTTTTTTATTATTTAATTTATAAAGCTCTTACAAATTTTGCTTCAACTATAAATTCATAGTATTTAAGTCCACCAGAGATAATTCTTTTTTTTGAGAATTTAGAGAAGATGGAAGGCAAAAATAAAAGTAGAAATTTCTTTTAAAATTTGACTCTAAGGGCACTTGGATGGCTCAGTCAGTTGAGTGTCTGATTTGTGGTTTCAGCTCAGGTCATGATACCATAGTCATGGGGTAGAGCCCTGTGCCAGGATCCATGCTCAGTGTAGAGATATATTCTCTCTCTCTCTCTCTCTCTCTCCTCCCCCTCTGCCCCTCTCCCTTGCTTGCAGTCTTTCCCTAATTTTTTTAATTTGAGTAAATAAATAAGATTTAGCTCTGATTATTGGTATTGTTTGTGCAGTACTATTATATTTTAATTGTGTTTAATGCTTATTAAACTAAGTGATAAAATTTTATTACACAATTGTATATCTGGAAGAAATTTTAATAATAATGGTCCTTTAGGTAAAACGAAGTTTATTAATTTATCTTAATTGTAAAGGTTATAAAATAAAATACTCCATCTGTGAAGTTTGGAACAGCAACAACAAAAATTTACACTCTGTGAAGGCTGAGATGTTAAATTCTCACTGATTTCCTCAGCTTATGAAGGAAGCCAGATAGGAAATCTCCAAAGGACACATGTTCTAATAAGGGCTGGCTCAATTTTCCAGGGTGGAGGGATCACAACTTTATTAGCCAGGGTACTTATCTTTTCTGCCAGAGACATGTTCACAAGTGTACCTTAGAGATTTCTGAATATCAGCATAATGCCACCATGTTTCCTTTCTGGACTAAAAAAATTAGATTAAACATAGTTATATATTGTAAGATCAAATCAATATAAGGCTGTGATGATGATGGATGAGTACGTTCCTCTAGTTTAAGGGTCTTCTTACAGAATTCTGCTACCCACTCTAAATTCAAAAGGTTTTCAAGCCCTGAACAAGTCCGTAGTTGGCTATGTATCCTTGATTCATTTTGTCAGGATTTTGGTTCATCAGATAGTCTTGACCCTTTGGTTGCTATCAAGTCCCATCTGGTTGCTATCAAGACCCGTCTGGTTGCTATCAAGTCTCCTTTTCACACTGAAATCAAAGAGCTCACTATCTCTGCAGCAATATCTCTCCTTGCTTGATTGTGAGTTGGGAGATTTGTCTCTGGTGAACACCAGAGATAGTGTCAATTACAAAAATGCATTTAACATGGTTGCTTGAAACCATAGAGTGTTCAAAAACAGAGCTATAAATAATAAGAGAAAAGAGATTGGGATGGGGTAAAGGTATTCTTCAGTAGTTGGAACTTGTCACAGACACCAAGAGGACATTAGAAATTAAAGCACAGGAGATGAGTGCCAAGCCAGCCCAGGGGAGCACCTCATTAGTCTACAGACAGAAGATATCATAGCCAGGAAAAATGGACTGCCTCTTCAAACCATATTTAGTGGTTTAGAGTAGGATTTCTTCCTAAAAAGAAAAAATGTCTCTTTGTCCATGCACTAGAGTGGAAAAGAACAGTATTCAGAAAAATAGTTAAATTGAAGGCATTGTGCTGATTAGTTGGTAAATGATCAGATGAAAAATCTCCTTTCAGACTTGTATCTCTTTCCTAAATATGAGTTAATGCATATGTATAATTTATTTAAACAGTACAATCCACATAACAATGGATATGAGGAAATTATTTGTGAAGGCATAGAAGTAGTAGTAGCTAAACCTGCCTAAAATAGAGTGTCATAGAGGAGTTAGTCGATTCTTAAAGGTGTTTTGTTTTCTTTTGTGTTGTTTTTAAATAGGCAGAGATATCTCAGTATTATTCCAGGAAATGAAAATAACATGTCCAGGTATTAGGTGGGAAATCATTGTATGAACGAAGAGGGAACAATGGAGGTAGAGTATAGATTGTTTAGAAGTGAGTGCTTAAAGCTAAGATTGGAAGGAATAGTAGATTCTAGTTCATTAAATAATTGGTCAACTGTACTGTGGAGTTTAAATTGTATCTTTTAGCTGATAGGAGCCAATGAAGGCATTTTAGTAGAAGAGGTAGTATAAATGAGCTACAAATGGAGATGATACAGGCAATAGGGGAATAGCTTCTTAACTAAGAATCTATTCCAATTCTCTCAAAGAAAAGTGATAAAAATATACTAGGAGTCAGTTGTAGAGAATAACTTAATTTTTATCCATGTTTAACAAACCTGATTCTCAGAAAGAATATCCAATGGATAAAAGACAGTCTCTTTAACAAATGGTGCTGGGAGAACTATCCAACAACATGCAGAAGAATGAAACTAGACCACTTTCTTATACCATGCACAAAAATAAACTCAAAATGGATGAACGACCTAAAAGCGAGACAGGAGACCATCAAAACCCTAGAGAAGAAAGCAAGAAACAACCTCTTTGACCTCAACTGCAGCAATTTCTTACTGAACACTTCTCCAAAGGCAAGGGAATTAAAAGTAAAAATGAATTATAAGAACCTCATCAAGATAAAAAGTGTCTGCACTGGAAAAGAAACAATCAACAGAACTAAAAGGCAACCGATGGAATAGGAAAAGATATTTACAAATGACATATCAGATACAGGGCTAGTATCCAAAATCCATAAAGAACTCACCAAACTCCACATCCAAAAAGCAAATAACCCAGTAAAGAAATTGGCAGAAAACATGAATAGACACTTCTCCAAAGATGGATGGGTATTATGCTAAGTGAAATAAGTAATTTAGAGAAAGACAGATATCATATCTTTTCACTCATATGTGGATCTTGAGAAACTTAACAGAAGACCATGGGGAAGGAGAAGGGGATAAAAACAAGTTACAGAGAGGGAGGGAAGGATACAAACCAGAAGAGACTCTAAAGTGCTGAGAACAAACTGAAGATTGATGGGTGGTGGGGGAGAGGGGAAAGTGGGTGATGAGCAGTGAGGAGGGCACTTGATGGGATGAGCGCTGGGTGTTGTAGGGAAACCAATTTGGCAATAAATGATATTAAAAATTATTTTAAAAATATAAAAATACAGAACCTGCTTCTCCCTAATTTTGGTTTTCTTATATGTACAATGAAGCATTTTAAACTCAGTGATTGTGAATATTTTTCTAGTAAATCAAATTTATTTCCTGTCAGATCTATTGAATGGATAAAAAGTTGAATTTTGGGTGAGATGAAAGAGTGAAACCCCCAAATTGGTCTTCTTTGCCAGAGCAGCCTGTGGCATCTCTGAGAGAACCTAATGCTCATAGGTCCAGTTATAAAACCACTGGATTAGATAATTGCTAAAATCCTTTCAGTTGTATTTGTTATTATTCCCTGAGGATGTGATTACTGCTGTGATTGATTTCTATTTTTACACAAGGTGAATATTCTCAGCAATAATGTCATTCACTAACTGTGGAGTGTGGTAACTTACATAAGTGGGTGAAAAAAAAAACAGTATACAGTCATTTCCTTTTTAAGTTTCTGATTACACATTTTTGTAATTTGTTAGTGAAAACACTTCAAGTGAAAGCTATAACTAAGTTGTTTTACTGATTGTAGAGTAATGCAATTCGGTCAAGTAAGGATTAAGTGACCAGCACATGTTCTGATAGGCAAAATTACATGTGAAAGAGGAAAGAAGAATATTGCAGAGGCATTCTTGCAGGTGATTACTATATATTAAGACCTATTATTTATTAAAGTCTCTCCTAATTTAGTGTAAACAAAGCTATATCATTGTCAAATACAAAGTTCCCTATTCTACTCTCTGAGGAAGATGGCAAATGGTTTTAAGTGATAAGAGAATAAATATATGGACTAAGCACACAGTCCAGTTTCTTTCACTTGACAGTTCTAAATTTGATGTTTTGAATTCTGTTAACTTTGATATTTATAATGGTTTTAAAGTGCAAACTTTGTATAAGCTTTGTTTCCCAGGATTTTTGTAAACTATTTTTTCATTAAGTTAAATTATTAAAATATATTTTATGACACATTTTAATATACTTTTTAAATTATGGAAGTGATGTTCAGGATACATAAAGGAGAAATGAATCATGATAGCATCATATGATAAATTTAACTTCAGTTCCTATTTGGAAAATATAATTTTTTAACAAACGTTAAGCAAAAATGATGGAAGCAGGCATAAAAAATATGAAGTTTAATTTGAGTATCCATTTTCTTGAGTGAACAAGTAGAATCCACATAAAATAATCAGAAAACAATCTATTACCTTTCTGTCATTCTCCATTTATTCTACAAGACGAATTCTCCCGTCTTTCCGGAGTAAAACTGGAATAGATTCTATATTCTTCTGATCATTTTCACCTATTAAAAATTATTTAAGCAATTCTCGTCATAACAACAACTTCAGCTCAGTAATTAAAACATGAATATTTATCCTGATTTGTTTTCAACTATTTTGTTGACGTCTAGTTATCAGGAGGACTATGGCTCTAGGTTTTTTTCTATTGAAGTCTTCTTACCTCCTTAGCAAACTGTATTGAAGAGTTCTATAACAACCTCTATTTCCTTCTTGTTCATAGTTATTGTTCTGGTAAATGGGGTACATGTTCCAACCATTCTTTGCTCTGGCAAACTATTAGATATGGGACTGACCCTAACCTAGCCAACCTCTCCTTCCATAGCTAGCTCATTTATAAAGCATCCACAGTATTTATATGTATTAGGTCAGATTAGAGATGGGCCTCTTAGTTCCCTGTTAAAGGGCAGACTTCTTGCCCCAGCTGTCATTATACAATTTCCAGCCATTGTGTATTTCATGGTTTGCCTCTACTTCATAGTACCACTTTTACCAAAGGGGTACACCTCACTGAATGGCTTGCATAAGTCTTAAGTATAAAGATGCAGCCATTTTGAGCCATTGCCAGACAACCCTGACAGTCCATATTATTACAGAGTTCCTGATAGGGTTGACAGATTTTACAGGACCTACATAGCAGGATGACTTCTACTCAATCCTGCTTCATTTCCCTTTCTGTTCCCTTTCTTTTCCATCAGGGCTATTCCTAATAAATATCTCATAAACTAAACTTTATCAGAGCATGTACTGCCAGAGAACCAAACCCAAGATATTTCTGTGTGTTAGTTTTACATTCATTTTGTATTTTAATATCTATTGTCTTGAGGATCTAGTGAAAACTAATACCAAAATGCTTTTTATTATCATTGTGTGTATGTGTACCTATATGCGTATACACGCATATCACTCAAATGCCCAAATATTCCATACACTCATTTCTTAGAACACAAACTATGTTCCAAATTTCTTTAATTGCTGAGGTCTTGGTAACTTGTATGTAGTCCTGTGTATGACTAAAAAATTTTTTTAAAAAACTATTTTTATCCCTAATAGACTGTATGATGAGTGATCAGTTATTTGCTTAGATTATCTATTCAATAAAATATTTTGAACAAAGGAAAAGAAAAAGAATAAATGTCATATAAGCTATTATTATGCCTTAACTAATGTCGTTTTTACCAAAACTCAGCAGATTGTGTGCTGTGAACATGAACTTTATATTTCTAATTTTATAAGAAAAACTTATGTATACAATCATGATGCAATAATTTGATCATGAAGTTTTATTATCATAACCAGTGCGATACTACATCTTCATTAACAAAACTTTTTTATATTAATATTTAACATTGCCTAGCTACATCTATATCTTGATAGGTATTAAGAATTTGGTAAGTAAGCTAATACTTATTTCATAAATATTACTTAGAAATAATATTTAATGTTTTCTCTAAAAAGGTCTAACATTTAACTTAGTTTTGTTTTCATAGAAGCATATGCAAGTCCTCACTGTATTCATTATGGTAAGCTAAACCACTGTAAAAAAAAAAAAAAGAAACTTGAAAGTATAATACTTCAAACACAAAAGTAGTTTGTTTCTTGTTCACATAACTATTCAAGGTTTGGTTTGGTTTGATTTTCTAACACTTGCAAGCAATACTTCGGATTGTTAAATCAAAACTCAGCCTTTCCTTTGGAGGCTCCGATAACTTCTGAGGGTGTTGCTGTGACCAGTTTTATAAGCTTAGACTAATTCTCGTATTCTTACAGACACATTTGCAGTGTTCAGTAAATTGATGTTAAGAATCTCAGAGAGGGGCACCTGGGTGGCTTTGTCAGTTGAGCATCCAACTCTTGATTTCAGCTCAGGCCATGATCCTAGGATTCTAGAATAGAGTCCTCCATTGGGCTGCGTGCTGGGCATAGAGCCTACTTGGGATTCTGTCTCTCTCTCCCTCTGCCTCCTTGCCTGGTCATGCATTCTCTCTCTTTCTCTAAAAGAAAAAAAAAAAGAAGAAATGGAAAAAGAAAAAGATAAGAATCTCACAGGGAAACTGTAAGAAAAGCGGGTTTCCAGGTTCTAATTCTGGGTATTTGTTTCTATAAGTCTGAGTTGAGTGGGGGAATCATTAGTTTTAACAAGTGCCCAGTTGAGTCTTATATTAATTTAGGATACACTGTGTGTATAATAAGAAGAGAGTACTAGGCAGAATTCTAAGATGGCAAACTGAGTTGTACATACAACTTCTTTCTTATTCAGCCAAACACTGGAAACTTTTGTGAAAGGATTTTGCAGAATAGTTAAGGTTCCAAATCTGTTGAACATAAGCCAAGGAGATAATTATGATGCGCTTAACCTAACCTAGGGCTAAACCTAACCAGTTTTCTCCAACTGGTGTAGAAAACGGTAGGTTGTAGTCAAAGAGGCATTCTGTATGGTCTGAAAGAAAACAGACTTCCATGTTGTGATCTGCTATGAAGATCACATAGAAAGGGAATGTGACTAACATCTAGAGCTATTAGGAAAATGGTAACCTCAGTCCTATAACTACAATGGTATGAATTTGGCCAACAACCTGTGACTGCTAAATAAATAATTACAAACTAGGTGGCTTAAAAAAACAAAAATTTATTATTTCAAAGTACTAGAAGCCAGTAGTTTAAAATTAGTATCACTGGACCCAAATTAAGTTTTCATCAGATCCTAACATTTTCCAGTGTCTATAGGGGATAATTTGTTCTTTGCCTCTTCCAGCTTCTGGTGGCAGCCAACATTCTTTGGCTACTGGCCACATCACTCCAATCTCCAAGGAAAGTGTCTTAAATTCTCTTCCTGCTCCATCTTTACATGCCCTTCTCCCCTCTGTGTGTGGCTCATATCTCTCTCTCCCTGAGTCTCTCTTGATTGCTGTAGGGACTACCTAAATAACCTGAAGATACATAATCACATTTACAATGACTTTGTCAGATAAGGTAACATCCCAAGATTTCAGTGATTAGGATGTGGCTAACCTACCACAGCTAGTGAGTTTAGAAGAGCCCAAGGCCCAGGAAGAAACCTCGGCCTCAGCTAACACTTTGATTTCACCCTTATGAGACATGGGCAAAGAATCTAGTCATACAATTCCTGACTTCTGATCTCTGTGAGCTAATAATGTATGTTGCTTTACGTTGCTAAATTTGTAGCTATTTGTTATGCAATAATAAAAAAGCCATTATAGAGATGATGGGGTTTCTTTAAGTATTTAGGCTATGATCTTTCCCTTTCTCCAAAACTTATGTTATGTTACTTAGTTCAATAAAGAATAACTTATTTCACTGAAAAGTGCAGGTCAGAAACCTGTGAGTTTTCAGGGATTCCTCCTGTCTTAAAATCCTTGCCCCAGTAGTCCTCAAACACAGCACATTTTATTTTCTTAATCTTCAAATCTCTACCCTTCTCTTCATTACTCCTGCCACAACCTTCATTCACATTCTTACCATTTTTACATTTGTTGTTTAAATTGCTTCTTAATATCAACATGTATCCCATTTGATTTACACTTATTCTTAACAAGACTGACAAAATGATGTATCTGAATATCAACTATAATCATGTCACTTTCCATCTAAATATCCCCTGCTACCTCCCTATCAAATTTAGAAAACAAAAACCAAAAAAAAACTATGCTCTTTCTCATGAATATATACAATTTGTATGTATTTTTAAAGTGAAATGGAGAAATTTAGTTCCTGGTACAAAACCACTTTGAGCTCTTGAGCATATGAGGCATTAATCTTTGTAGTTAATCTTTTCCTTCATGGAAAAATGTGAGAAGCCTGTGCGAAAGACATCCGCTGTGGTTATCACACTTTCCTCCACTTCTCTATAGACTCACCTGGTTAACTGTCAGGATTTGCATGCTCAAGTCACAAATAACCTTTTCTCTAGAATCTTCCTATGTTATCCCCTTGCTGTAATTAGTCACCTCTCGTTTGCCTCCATAGTTAGTATATCACCTTCACCTAATATTTACTTACCAACTATTAATAAACTCTATGCTAATTAAGAGATGAAATTTAATGTAAAGATAAAGAATAGGAGAAATTAGAAAAAGGAACATGGATATTATGCTTCTCAGACAATAATTCATGGAGACTACACTTATTGGTGTATTTTTTTCATAACTGATGTCCAAATGTATCATATACTGAAGAGACACTTCAGTCACACTGGGCAAAAGATTTTAGGAAAGAACAGGATGCCATTTATTCACAGGACTGAACGGAAACAGTACAGTCTCCAGGGTTGATCTTTGAATATCCAGGGTTGATTAATGAAGTTAACTGTACTAATGTGCATCAATGTTGTTTCTCACTGCACTGACTCTGGAAATAAAAAGTGTTGAGACCAATATGTTGGTTAAATTATAAATGATATTAGAATATAAGAGTTATTAGGACTAGACTAAGTCAATTTAATCGTGTTTTGACAAATTTTTGCAATTTGCTTTTTATTTGTGGGTATTTGACTATTATGCGGTATATATTTTATGCCTATTCTACAGTGATAATTATTCCCATCACAAAGAGCAGCACTTTTATCAAGAACTTTGTAACAGACTTGGTGCTACAATTCCTTCATTAAAACTGCTAAGTAAAATTGTCAATACTTGCCTTATCAAAGAGGATTCTAAAGCCACTATTTTTCACTCAGGAAAAGTTTCTCATAAAAATCAACATTTTCTCAGAATTTTAAAATCAACTAATGAATGTATTAAATATATTGACACATTGAAATATGCTATTACAATTAATAATCAAAAATATTGTCTAGGACTCCTAGAAGAATAGGATTTAGCAAACCTGTCTCATACACCTGGCTTTGTAATTCACTCATTTCAAAATATCTTGCTGAGCTGAATGCTCAAAGACTGTGGACCTAAATAAAACTCAGATCAGTAACTTAGTAGCCCATAGTAAGAAGAAAGCATGTGGAAAATAAAGATCCAATGAAAGTATTTTAGACACAAAAAAATGTTTAAAAGATAAGCCACTTACTAATTTTTTAATGAATATTTAGTAAATACTATGAATGACAATCTATTAATTTCTTGAACAAATATTTATGCCCCCATGCTGCTAGTTGTTGGGGAAACAACAATGGGAAAAACAGTATCTGTCTTTGGTGCCAATGCTTGCAGTTCTGTGGTGCAATTGTAATATTTCAGAAATTACGAATAGTTCATTGTTGCTGTAGCATACACAGTAAAGGGTTGTGGCGTTACTGGGACTGGTAGATGAGCAATAACTTTATACCAAATGGTCTTAAATAAACTGAAAATATCTTGATATAGAGCTTATTACTTCTATAGATAATGTACACTTGATCATAAGAAAAAATATCAGAATTAATAGATTTAAGAACTGAAAACACTTAGAATGTATGGCTATCATAGTAGGAATAAATGCAACTATTTAATTAAAGAAAACAGCTTAATATAAATGTATATTGTATAATATAAGTTTAACTGATTTATTATTATAGATAGTATAACTATGCATATATATGTAGCATATAATATATATAATAGTTAGAGTTGGGAAGATAAAAGTTCAAATGGAAATGTCAGGCTTTATTTAAATGGTGTTATAGACTACCAAAATACCAGTAGCATTTTTCACAGAACTAGAATAAATAATCCTAAAATTTGTATAGAACCACAAAAGACCCCTGAATAGTCAAAGCAGTTTTGAAAAAGAAAAAACTGGAGGTATCATAATCCTAGATTTTAATAGACAAGGAAAACTGTAGTAATCAAAACAGTATGATACTGGCACAGAAATAGGCACATAGATCAATGGAACAAAATAAAGAGCCCAGAAATAAACCCATGATTATATGGCTAATTGATCTTCAACAAAGGAGACAAGAATATGCAGTGGAAAAAAGAAAGTCTCGTCAACAAGTGGTGTTCGGAAAACTGGACAGCTGCACGGAAAAGAGTGAAGCTGGTTTACTCTCTTACACCATACACAGAAATAAACTCAAATGGATTAAGAACTTAAATGGGAGACTGAAACTGTAAAAATCCTAGAAGAGAGCACAAACAGTAATTTATCTGACATTGGCCATGAAAACATTTTCCCGGATATGTCCCCTGAGACAAAGGAAACAAAAGGAAAAATAAACATTGGGACTGCATCAAAATAAAAAGCTTCTGTACAGCAGAGAAAACAGTCAACAAAATGACTACTAAATGGATTGAGATATTTGCAAATGACATATCGAATAAAGGGTTAATGTCTAAAATGTATAAAGAACTTCTATAACGCAACATCAAAAAACAAAAAATCCAATTAAAGATGGGCAGAAGAGGCAAACCAGAAAACAGACTCTCAACTACAGAGAACACACTGAGGGTTGCTGAAGTGGAGGTGGATGGGAGAATGGGCTAGATGGGTGATGGGTATTCAGGAGGGTACTTGAGATGAGCACTGGGTGTTGTATGTAAGTGATGAAGTACTACATTCTACACCTGAAACTTATATTACACTGTATGTTAACTAACTGGATTTAAATAAAAACTTGTAAAAAATAAAACTTTCATTAAAAATGGGGATGGGGTACCTGGGTGTCTCAGTCAGTTAAACTCAGGTCATGATCTCACAGTTCATGGGTTTGAGCCCCATGTCAGGCTTTGTGCTGACAACTTGGAGCCTGGAGCCTGGAGCCTGCTTCAGGTTCTCCCTTTCTCTTTCTACCTCTCCCTCTCTCGCACTCTGTCTCTCTCTCTCAAAAATAAATGAACATTAAAAAAATTTTAAAGGGAAAAAATGGGCAGAAGACATGAACAGAGATTTTTCCAAACAAAACATACAGATGGCCAAAAAACACATGAATAGGTGTTCTCATCACTTATCATCAGGGAAATGCAAATGAAAACCACAATGAGAGATTGCCTCACATCAGTCAGAATGGCTAAAATCAAAAACCCAAGAAACAAGTGTTGACAAGCACGTAGAAAAAAGGGAAGCCTCATACACTGTTGGTGGGAATGCAATCTGGTGCAACCACTGTGGAAAACAGTATTGAAATTTATCAAAAAAAATTAAAAATAGAACTACTATAGATGCAATAATTCTACTATGGGGCATTTACCCAAAGAATAGAAAAATACTAATTTGAAAAGGTATATGCACCCCTATGGTTACTGCTACATTATTTACAATAGCCAAATTAATGGAAGCAGTCCAACTGTCCACCAATAAATTAATGGATAAAGGAGTGGTCACATACACACACACACACACACACACACACACGCACACACACCCTGTGGAATTAGCCATAAAAAAAGTATTAACTCTTGCTCTTTGCAACAATATGAATGGATCTAGAGAGTATTATGCTAAGTGAAATGAGTCAGTCAGAGAAAGACAAATACCATATTATTTTACTCATGTGAAATTTAAGAAACAAAACAAATGAGCAAAGAAAAATAGAGACAAACCAAAAATCAACTCTTAACTATAGAGAACAAATTGATGGTTACCAGAAGAGTGGTAGGGACATAGGGAAAACAGGTTAATAGGATTAAGAGTACAGTTATCATGGTACCCAGGTGGCTGATTCTGTTAATCGCCCCACCTTTGATTTCAGTTTGGGTCATGGTCTTAAAGTTGGTGAGTTCAAGCCCTGCATTAGGCTGTGCACAGACAGTGTGTGGCCTCTCTCTCCCTCTCTCTCTGTCCCTCCCCCACTTGTGATCGCTTTCCTTTTCTCTCTCTCTCAAATTAAATAAATAAAGTTGAAAAAAATGAAAAAAAAAGAATGCATTTATTAGGGCTCCAAAATGGCTCAGTTGGTTAAGTGTCTGGCTGTTGATTTGGGCTTAGGTCATGATCAAACTGTCATGAAATCAAGCCCCATGTCAAACTCTGTGTTGACAACACAGAACCTGCTTTGAGTTCTCTATGTCTCCCTCTCTCTCTCTCTGCTCCTCCTTGGTACATATTCTCTCATAAATAAACAAACATTTTTATAAGAGGGTACACTTATGATGAGTTCTAAGTAATATATAGAATTGTTGAATCACTATGTTGCACACCTGAAACTAATGTAACACTGCATGGTAACTATACTAGAATTAAAAACAATAGTATTAGAAACCCATGCTACCCAAGTTTTATTTTTTTAATGTTTTTATTTATTATTGAGTCACAGAGAAACAGAGTATGAGTGGGGTAAGGGTAGAGAGAGAGGGAGACACAGAATCTGAAGCAGGCTCCAGGCTCTGAGCTGTCAGCACAGAGCCCGATGCTGAGCTCAAACCCACGAAGCATGAGATCATGACCTGAGCCGAAGTCGGCAGCTTAATCAAGTCACCCAGGCATCCCAACCAAGGTTTTAAAAGTAAAGACTAGATCATGGAGAATTCTCACTATACACTCTGTAGTGAAATAAAAACCAATAATAAGATCAATTTAATATAAAGATGAAGAGAGTAGAACTAAAATGCGGAAGTAGGAAGACATTTAGAAACTTACTAGAAATAGGCTTGCCAATTTTCTTGTATATGACTTTATGGTAATTTGATCAACAAAAAAATACATTTCTGGAACAATTAAGAAACTGTCAGAAATCAGTCTTTTCCACATCAGTTCCTTTAAGGAGGCAAGAAATTCATAATATTGAATCAATTTACAGAATAAATAAGGTAACAAGAAGGAAGCCATTAATTAGAAGAGTGTTGGAAGAAACTTCAATGTTTAACTGTAGAAATAAAGAATTGATTACATTGAATACTATATCACAAAACAAGCTGATTAGAGGCCTGACAACAAAAGACATTAAATAGAGAAGAATAATGTCATTTTTCCAAAAGCTTTCTCTATCTGCATGATTAAAATAAATAGGACTGCAAATAATAGAATCAACATGGTATTAAAGATGCTTGAAAAAGAACTGGGACACACCAACTGTCATATGCATTGCCTTATAAAGCAACCACTGTTAGCTCAGGTATAACATTCTGATGCAGAAGAGATAGCACATGCCCAGAGGAACTGTGGGAATGACAATGTGAATCACACACAGCAAAAGAGGGCATGAGAGTGATTAAGATGAACAGCTGTCCCTCTATTAACAGAATGCGAATCAATTGAGTTAGCTGACATGGCTCTTTCCTTTCACAAGTTCACAAGTATCCCTCCTGCTCTCTGTTAAAGGAATACCAACCTTGAAAATATATTACTCATCCTTCATGATAAACACTTCTCTCTTGTTAATGCATCCATAATAAAAACACTTTGAGGCAAGTTCAATAATAAGGCATTCCTATGAGACTGTAAATACCCTTTGATGTTTCCGTTTTTTACTTCCATGTATTTTTTTAGCTTTGTCCAAAAGGAAGAGATCTATAAGGGTACAATTCACATTTAATAGAGCAGGAAAAAATTGTATATTTTTAGGTCAGATCACCATACCTAGAAACAGTTTAATGTCCTTAACTGGCTTACTTTTATTTAATAACCCCTGATTAGTATCCTGCTATGCTCAATGTACATACTTCTGTAACTTATCAGTCTTATATTTTATAGAAAAACACATCTTGATTAACTTAATTACTGTTTAATTCACATAGAAAAGTAGAGGAATTATTAACTAATCATTTATTGAGGCAGACTAAATGAAAATGCATGGAATTGGAGTTAATAAACTTAAATTTAGTTTAAACACAATCTGTAACCAAGTATTTCATCTTACTTGGAGTCCTTGTCTTCTCTAGGATTAGTGGAGAGGCATGAGAATACAGAGGTTAGAAGCACAGTCTTAGAAGCCAGACTGTGAGTTTATAAACTTTCTCCATAACTTTCTCTCAAATAATTTGGAAAAAGTACTTTCTCCCTTTGAGCTTCATGTTCTTTAGATATATAATATTTAAGTAAAAGTAACAATATTCTATCTTACAGAGTTTTAGGCAGTTGTATGTATATGTTAATAAGGATAATGGGAGTACTTACCTCCATAGGTTGTTGAGAGGCATCAATTTCTTCAGATAAACTGTTCTTGATGGTGTGTTCCCATAAGCATTTGTTCAATTAATTGTTATTATCAATGTGATAAAAACAAGGGAGTTTGAGAACTTCTTATGTTGTAGGCAATAATTTGGGTGCAGTGCCATGTAGGGAACACATCAATGAATGTCATCACATTTCCAAGAGATTGTTTTAGTTATTATTGCTGGATAACAAACTACCCAAATTTAGTGGTATAAAAATGTTTTATAATGTTTATGGATTCTGTGGATGAGGAAGTCTACAAGGCATAGCATGTATGGCTGTGTCGCTGTGTCTGTGCCATAATGTTTGGGTCTCAGTTGAGAAGATTTAACTGACAAATGGTTACTAACAGAGGTTACTAACAGAATAAACTCAATGATATTTCTTAAAATCAGCTTGTTCTCTGGACCACCTTTAAAAAAAAAAAGCATCATGAGGGGCGGCTGGGTAGCTCAGTTGGTTGAGTGTCCCACTTCGGTTCAGATCATGATGTCCCAGTTCGTGAGTTCAAGCTGTGGGACCCTGTTCTGACAGCTCAGAGCCTGGAGTCTGCTTCAGACTTTGTATCTACCCCTCTCTTTCTGCTCCTCCCCCACTCATGCTGTGTCACTCCCTCTCTCTCAAAAATAAACACTAAGTTTTTTAATTAAAAAAAAGCATCATGATTTTGTTAGGAAACTAAACTCAAAGGCATTCTTGACATTTATCTAATTACCTCCATATTTATTTTATCTTCAAGTATTTTCAAATCTTCCATCTCAAATACCTTCATAAATACCTTTTTTCTTCCATTCCCATTCAGTTAGTTCACATCTCTATCATATTTTATGGAGATTATTAAAAGTTTTCTTACCATTCAGCCAGTCTTTGATTACTCCTTCCTTCAACCAACCCTTCACTTCATGAAAATATTTGACCTAAACAATGCAATATAAATATTAAGCACTGTTTAAAGAGCTTCTATTTATTCCAAAGTTTACAGAATAAATTTAAGATTCCTTTTTCTCAGGGAACTTTTATTGGAAACTTTGTGTCTAACCTTCCAAGTTCTGTTATTAATATATGATGTGAATTATTATTTGAATGGGCATTTGGGAACAGATATAAACATAGAACCAGAGTAAATACAAGCAATAGCCCTAGGCTCCTGCAGAATCAAATTTACTCCGTTGATGTTTTAAGACTACATTGATGCTGACCTTGAGTTGAAAGAGAAGCTACTCTCAGAACAACAAAATCATGGCCAGATGGAGCTCAGTTGACAGCAACTTTAAAATACATTCATTTAACCTTGTCCAGATGAAACTTCTGTATGCTCTACTCAGGTTTGTCTGCACATTGTTCTTCTCTTACAACAAAACCTGAATTCTTTTTCCCCCCTCACATTTTCAACATACATCAGCTCTCTCCTCTCTTCTTTTCATTTTAGTAAACCAGGGGGGTTTCCATTTGTATAAAAATTAGCAGTTCTTAATCTTGGAAAGTTGGTTTCATAATGCACATCTTTTATTCCAACCTAATCAGATATAGGACTAGTTCTAAAAATCTGTATTATATCAACTGAAAGTCTGAGATTTTCATAGACCTCTGAAGATTCTAATGATGCTGACCAATGCCAGGCAGCTATTAGGAGAAAATGTTCTGAAAATAACTTAATAGGCCTCCACTAACAGTGACATTCACATTTCAATTTTGTAAGAATCCATCTCCATCTTATGAAGATGAAATTGTATACTCCATTGCTGACCTTTTTAAATACTCTGTAAGATAGAACATTGTAGTGAAAAGGACAGTCAGTAGTCAAGGAAGAAATCAAATTTTACTATTATTTCCAAGTTAGTTTAAGCAAGATGAGTTCAATTCATTTCTGAGCACCTTTTTTTTTTTAATTTTCTTTATTTGAAATACAGAAATGATGATACTTACCTCCTTATTTATTAAATGTCTTGTGAACATATATTGAATTAACAGACTTACTGATGAAAAATAGACTTGAAAAAAGTGCAGACTTTTGGGGAACCTGGGTGGCTCAGTTGGTTAAGTATCCAACTTTGGCTCAGGTCACGATCGCACAGTTCAAACCCCACATCAATCTCTCTGGTGACAGATCCTCTGTCCCTCTCTCCCTCTCTGCCCTTTACCCACTCATGTGTTCTCTCTCTGTCTCTAAAATAAAAGCAAATAAGCCTTTTTTTAAAAAGTGAAAACTTTGAAGTATTAAACATATATATTACACATTTAGAAAATTGCACTTAGTCTTTTACTATTTAAACTATGCTCTTATATATTTCTTTGCTTATTTTTGTTTTGTTTTGTTTTGCTTTGTTTTGGTTTTGGTTAATTTGTTGTTCATATTCTCCAAATGGATTATAAATTTCTCAAGAGAAGAGATTGAGATTCTTCAGCCTCCAGAAGTTTCCATTTTTCTAGTATTGGCTAACTGCTGAGTTTTTGATATTGACTATATAGCTGAGATTTGACAAAACTAGACCTGTGTATGTGGATTTCTTTACATCCTGGTAGATGTATATGACTATGCTTCTTGATCCCAGTTATATTTTGCTTCCTTTTCTTTCTGCTTTCTTATATTTCTTTTTTTCTTTCAGTCTTTAATAGTATTTTTATTATGAGATTTTCTTTTGAATTCAAAGTAATATGTACTCATTTTAATAATTCAAACAATATGGAGAAATATAAATAAAAAGTTAATAATCTTTCCACCATCCAGCTCTAATATATTTCTTCTGAAGTTAAGTATTAAATCTGTTGTATTTCCTTTCCTATCTTCCTACAAACTAAATGAATGTGTATATGTGTATAAATGGGGTAGAGTGGAGTGGGGTTCAAAGTGTCATAATATTATCACTGGCAAACAGAATCAAATGTCTAACTAACAAGGCAGATAAAGCAGAATGTGATGTGGCTCTGAAATAAGACAATAGAAGTGGTGGGGACTGGGAACTCATTGCAATTTTTCTCTCTCCTAAGGAGGCAGTCACCATGTGGGAATGTAAACCCAGGATGGCCATATTTTTCAGCTTTTCAAAAGACAAAGTAGTCCCTTAATTTCATGTAAAATGTCCTATTTGTTAAAACTTTATTAAGATTACTTTATTAAAGTAATTAAAGAAAACTTTATTAAGATCTCTTAAAACTTTATTAAGATAAATAAGCTTAAAAAAAAGAAATGTTTCTAAGTAGAATAAAGCTATTTTTTTAAAGTTTATTATTTTGAAGGGGGTGGGAGAGGATGAAATAGATTGAGAGAGAGAGAATCCCAAGCAGGCTTTGCACTGTCAGCATAGAGCCCAATGCGGGACACAAACTCACAAACCGTGAGATCATGACCTGAGCTGAAATGAAAAGTTGGACACTGATTACTTATTTGGGTTTTTGGTCTTGTTCAAAATTACTTTTTGAGATTATAGCAATTTTTTTCTTAAATTACTCCTAACATTTAGGTATTATGAAGAACTTATTTCCTATCTCTTATAGGACAGAGAGGTGTCAGTACTGCCTGAACCCCAAGGCATATGAGTGATATTATTTAAGAATGAAGCTATTACAATGTTGAACCAAACAATTAAACTAGGTCTTTACTGATTCACTGAAACTACTAGACTCTGAATCATCTTACTTCTCTACTGTATGAAAAGATTTAGACACCTCAGTGAAGAACAATTTGGACCTCCTTTAGCTGAAACTTTTACATATGCTATTAAATATGAAAACCATTCCCAGACAGAAAGTTCAACACTGTTCCTGATTTACAGAAAACTTGGATTATTGGCAATAGATTTACAGTTGTAATACAAGTAGGACATTGATTTAATGTTTTCCTTTTATCCAGTACACACCCACGTCTGTTCATTGGTCCACTATCATTTTGCTACTGTTTTTAAATGTATGTACTTTTGAATAAATTCTTTAGACAATTGATAGCAGTTAAAAGTTAGTGCATTTTTAAAGCATGAAACAAATTAACAGTTAACCTTGCATAAAAAAAATAACTTTGCCATCATTAATATTTCATTGACACAATAACGAATGTTGCTATTTAGATAATTTGATGTAAATTTTGTTAATATAAAATACAATACTTTTATTTATAGTTTAGTCAGTGCTGTCACATAGGAGAATTCCTTTTGCAGTCAGCACCTATTCCATTTGTTTTATTTCCTTTAGATTTTAAAAGAATAATTGCAGAATACATTTAAAGACCTTTCATCAAGATGTCTTTGAAAGGGAAAATAAAAACCAATTCAAACCTTCTCAAAACAGTTTTCTCCCAATTGCTTCTATAATTCTGTGCTTCTTTATTCTGTGCTGATTTTTTTCTCTCTTCAAAGATCTCCTTTAGGCTACCTTGGAGAATACTTTATGGATCACTGATTCTGCTGATTGTTTTTTCTCACCAAGGTCGTTAGTGGGGCCCTTCTATCTCAGTCTCCCATTGTCACATAGGCTTTCATCTCACAATTTCTTTTTCATCTTACAATTTGTAATCCTAATAATTGTGTATTTCCTAGGATCCTCAACTAGAGAGCCAAGATATGAGGGTTGGTTGGTTTTTGTTTTTGTTTTTGTTTTTCCAAATTGTTTTCTGTATTATTAAGTATGCTAGCTCCCTCCTTATTATTAAAGTGAATAATAGCTAATATGTATTGAACATCTATTATGTTCCAAGCACTGTAAATTTTTTTATAATTCTTATTTCATTTTATCTCTCCAAAAACCCTAAGTTGAAGGAATTGCTATTATCCATTTCTTTACAGATGGAAAAATTCAGTATAATATTGTCCAAAGTCACCATTAATAAACATCAGAAATAAGATTTGTACAGGAGTCTGTATTTAGACCTTGATTTACATACCACTTCTCTTCACTGCTAAACTTTACTCTGTTAATTCTTCTACCAAATTCTTCTACCAATTCTACCAAAACCATATAATTTAATGCTTTTCATAAGCTGATCTAGCAATGTGCTTAACCCCCAGTAGTTTAAATAATGTAAAGGAACAACACAATTCTTGAATCAAAATTCTGAAATTCAAATATATTTGTTAGAAAATTTGGCAAAATAGCTACTGAGAGAAGGAAATGAAAACAAATGGACAATAAATACTCTATATCCATAAAACATGAATAATTTATATTTATTTGGTTAATTCATGGTAAATTTCTAACAAAGTATTAATTTAAATTATTTTTCAGAATTCTTAACAATTTTTTATAGTTGAATTTTCTTTATCTTTTATCAAACACTGAAAAAAGCTGTTATTTATTTATTTATTTATATAACTAATCCTCTATTATGAATACCTTATGGTGTACCTGCAAAGTCACAAGAAAAAGTATTATCTCCCTGTCAGAATGACTATTCATCTTCGAAAGAAGTTGATCCTAAACACTGAAGGAAACCTGTTCACATTAGTAGGTAGGGAGAGATGCTTCTCTTTTTACTTTATGCCAAGTTAGTGGAAGAAGGAAATAACCTATGACATCACAGAGCTCATATTCTAGTAGAGCAAATTGAGAAGTATGTAGTTGACCATTGATATCATAAAAAAGCCTTCCCTGGATGGAGATATTGATCTGAAGTTTTATCATTTGGATGATGAGTGAGGAAAACAGATTGAGATCAGGGAATGATTTGCTTTGGAGAGAACATCTTGTACAAAGTCACAGGGATGACAAAGCATGAGTCTAAAGATGTGGTTTGTCAGAGTCACTCAGAGGACTTTGTATTCTTTAATACCTTTGTCTTATTGGTGGCAGGGAACAACATCCTGATAAGATGGTATCTGCTACACTGTATCCAATACAATAAATTTTAAGTAGTGCTATAAGAATTACCATTGCTTTGTCACATAATGTTTTATGTTTTAATATATTTAGTGATATAATTCTGGCTTCGGACACTATTATTCCTGTCAACCTCACCAAAGTAATTCAACATGTTTGAGATCCTTAAAACATAAGAACCATTTTTGTGTGTATATGATATTAGATTTTATACTAAGTCTCTAATTCTTCTGACTCTTCCTGCCCTGTGCTCATCAATTTTTGCATGGTTGACTAGGTTCTTCTCTGAATTGTCTTTTTAAAAAGTTGATGAAGTAGGGATTTTTAAAAGTAATATATCTGAGATTTTTCCATTAATTTTTTAGCTCTTTGAATTGAAGGTACAAACTTAATCAGATTTTTAATGCTATTTTACTGCAACTCTAATAATGCTAAAATCTCAAATTAGAAGACATAAAGATCCCAACAGTTAAAGAGCCTAGTGCAAAAATGAAAAAAATAAGTGTGTATGTGCATGTTATATGTGTGGATATGGTTTGTGCATGTTTGTTAGTAGTAAAAGTATTGCATTAGTAAACAAAGAAACAGGGGTGCCTGAGTGTCTCAGTTGGTTAAATATCCGACTTCAGCTCAGGTCATGATCCATGATCTCATAGTTCGTGGATTCAAGCCCCGTGTTGGGTTCTGTGCTGACAGCTAGCTCAGAGCCTGGATCATGTTTTCGGATTCTGTGTGTGTGTGTGTGTCTCTCTCTGACCCTCCCCTGCTCACACTGTCTCTCTCTCTCTCTCTCTCTCTCTTTCTCTCTCTCTCCCTCTCTCTCTCTCTCAAAAATAAATAAAACATTAAAAAATTAAAAACAAACAAACAAAGAAATAGAGGAAGAAACATGTGCCATTTTGCAGTGCAGTAAAACCTAACCATGGAAGCCACATACATATATTCAGATCAGTAGAAACTTATATAGAAAATATCCTGACATTATATAATTTGGCCTGTTAATTGTATCTCCAGATGTAGTGTACTCTTCAGGTCTTACTTTTCTCATTTCCAGTCAGCATCTATAACATAGACATATATTCAATTTGAAATTTATTTTATGGGGGTGCCTGGGTAGCTCAGTAAGTTAAGCATCCAACTCTTGATTTCAGCTCAGGTCATAGTCTCACAGTTCATGAGATAGAGCCCATATCAGACTCAGCAATGTGGAGCCTGCTTGGGATTCTCTTTATCCCTCTTTCTCCCCCTCCGTTGCTCATTCTCTCTCTCTGTCTCTCTGTCTCTCTGTCTCTCTCTCTCTCTCTCATTAAATAAGTAAATAAATAAATGTAAAAAATAAATCTATTTTATGATCAAGATAAGCATAGAATTTCTTCCCCTCTTATTTAAACTCACCCATTTTGTTCTGCTATCCAGTATTTGAGAAGATGCACAGCTTTGATTCTTAGGTGATTGTTTCTGAGGAGTTCTTATTCACTCAAAAAGCTGTAGAGCCTTCAGTACACTAAACTTTTTATTGTTGTCTGAAATAAATGAGGGACATTTCAGCTTATCAAGGTATTTATTGGTGAACACTGTTCTAGATACTCAGAGTGAAATGATGAATAACACATGATCCTGGCTCTCGAGCATCTTACATGAAAGGTCAGAGTTTGGCAAAGTTCTGTAGAGCTGAAGTTTGAGAACTACTCAAAAAGTAATTTAAAGTGCATTATTCTGAGGGAGAGAATCCATCACCACCTTCCTCTCTCTCGCGCTCTCTCTCTCTCTCTCTCTCTCTCTCTCTCTCTCTCTCTTTTAGTATGGCCATAGATTCTTTTAAAGCATGAGGACAGTGTAAAGCACTGTGGATCATTATATCACCACATGATAACATGGAGAACCTATAAGCAGGGGTTCTGAAGTGTAATAGAATTAAAATTTGGTGGGTCATCTGGAAAAATGTGTCCAGTTTAGAAGGTTTTACATAAGGGAGAATAGAGACCCTAAAGCCCAAAATTTATTGTCATAACAATCTACATCTGTTCATGCTTGAGTAATTCATTCCAAATTTTCATAAAAAATAATAAGACCCCAAAATATAAAGTCAAAGCTGATTACTGAACTTTGATTTTTGTGCCATATTTTTAAAAATTACAGTAAAGCATAACCCCAGGACCACCACATACCTGCTTGGTAAATTTAGGTAAAGTACTTTTTAAACTTCAGCTTATTCATTCAGGAAAATGAAGCTATTGTAAAATTCATAAGAAAAAATATAAATGTAAGTGCATTAGATTTGTACACAAAATAGAGAATCAGTGGTATTATTTGTGTACTTGAGTTCATCTGCTTCAGGGTTAAGGAGCCTCTTTACACACACACACACACAGAGTTAATTTGACATAAGTCAGCTAATTCATTATATACCAAGCTTCAGTGGAAAGACTAAGGAAGTGTGGTATTTAAGCATGGTTTTGCAAACAGAGTCAAATTTTTACAAATACCCTTGCCGTTTCTTCTACTGCTATACCCTACAGACTGTGAATTTAAGAAGTTTTATTTTTATTTCTATAGTTTTGTAGTAGCTTCAATATAACATGCAAAATAGCAGTTCTGTCTTTAGAAATTTTCTCTTAAAATTCCATTTCTTTAAAAAAAATTTGCAGATTAGCCGTTTTCCTACCCCAATAAATAGGCACATAAATATAAAAGTACCAAAAGGGAAACACTACTTTGCTTTTATACCACCATCTGTTACATATCACATTCTATGTGTTGTGTTAACTGAGGCAAACTGTATACTGCTGATATGAGTATTGTTTTTCCATGTTCTTTAATGAAACTTCACCCAATTCACTGATTTTACTCAAAAATAAGTGGAAAGGAATGTTTTATCATCCATAAAATTGTATATATTTATCTCTAGCTTCTCTGTGAGCTAAGATAAATTGTATATATTTATCTATAGCTTCTCTGTGAGCTAAGATATTTAAATAAAAAGACAAGTAATGTGGGGAATTATTTTCTTTTTTTAAGGTGTTTGTTTGTTTTGTGAGAGAAGGTGATAGAGTACAAATAAGGGAGGGGCAGGGAGAGAAGGAGACAGAGGATTCTAAGTGGACTGTGAGTTGACAGCCTGAAGCTGAGCTTGAACTCAGGAACCATTGGATCATGGCCTGAGCCAAAGTCAGACACTCAACTGACTGAGCCACCCAGGAGCCCTTGGAGGATTATTTTATTTCAAAACAGTGTTATAGTAATAAAAATGTAAGATAATTATTTTGTGATTATTTTAAGGAAAACAAAAGCCTTTAAAATACTAAATGGACATTACGTTTTGTCCTGATTATTATGGAATGCCTATTTAAGATTGGAAAAACCGAGAAACTACATTTGGTGAGTTTTTATTCAAAGTTGAATTAATATGTAATTTTGAGCATTTGATATAAATGCAAAATCTTTTTTGAAAAATGTTTTAATGTTTATTTAAATTTGAGAGAGAGAAGAGAGAGAGAGAGACAGACAGACAGGGCACTAATGGGAGAGACAGAGAGAGAGGGAGATACAGATCCAAAGCAGGCTCCAGGCTCTGAGCAGTCAGCACAGAGCCTGAGGTGGACTGCAAAATCATGACCTGAGCCAAAGTCAGTCACTTAACGGATTGTCCCAAACAGGCACCCCCAGAGAAAAAAGGAGACACAGAATCCAAAGAAGCCTCCAGACTCTGAGCTGTCACTACAGACCCCATCACGGGGCCCAGACTCACAAACTGTGAGATCATTACCTGAGCTGAAGTCGGACACTTAACTGACTAAGCCACCCAAGCTCCCTATAAATCTTTAGTAATGTGGTGTGAAGCTTTCATGTTGGAACATATACATGCACACAACAGTAGACATAAATAGCAGATGAATTGTTTTGACATAACTTTACATTTTATATAATTGATTAATGGAATTAATAGCATTTATGACGTCATGTGAACAGTGTTAGAAAATGATATAAATAAAAAATACTTTATCCTTGAGAATTGTATAATTTTTGTAGCACAGAATGCATGATTAGGGGAAAGACTTACCAAACAAAATAGAATCCAGAATGTCAAGAGAAAGACCTTCTCAGAAAGCTTCAGCTATAGTCAAAAAACAAAACAAAACAAACGAAAAAACTCAGAAAGAGCATAAAGAATAGAAGTTTACTTCAGGATTCCTGTCTCATCTTTTTTTTTTCTTCTCAGTGAATTCAGTCATGTTAAGAAATGAACTGATTTGAGCCGTAACCCATTATTTTTCATTCCTTCTATTCTGAAAATAACAAAGAAATTTAAAAAATAGAATAGGTAGTGCCATGCCCGGCTTTGCCACTTATTTGTAGTTGTCCTGAGGAAATCAACTGAATCTACGGTTCTTACACTTAACATTCCTTAGTGTATTAATCAAGGTTCCCAGAAAAACAAATGGCAGAACCAATTGGAATAGTAGATAGAAAAGTCGAGGGAGAGAGAGGGTTAGAGAGATTGATTTATTCTAAGATATTGTCTCATGTGATTATGGAGAATTTTCACAATCTTCCATCAATAAGCTAGAAGCCCAGGAAAACTGGCGGTATAGTTCCAAGTCCTGAGACTCAGAGAACTGATGGTGTTGATTTTCATCTGAACCTGAAGGTCTGAAAAAGGGGAATTACTGACGAGAGAATATCAATGTCCTAACTCATGCATTCAGGCAGATAGAGTGAATCCTTCCTTTCTCCACCTTTTTCTTTTATCCATGTCTTCATTGGATTGGATAATGTCCATCCACTCTAGGGAGGGCAATCTTCTTCACTCAATCTAGATTCAAATTCATCCAGAAACATCTTCAAGGATACATCCAAAAATAATGTTTAATCAGTAATCAGATATCTGGACTTCCTTCCATTTGTCAGGTTCACACATAAACATATATAATGATGAGGAAAACTCATTGCAGTTCAAGTCTTCATTGCTGTCATCAGTCATGTTGAAACTAGTAATTGTAACTACCTTTTTTCATTACACATTCTGTTACTTTGTTGGGGGGGGGGTGGAGAGGGAGGAGTGTGTTTACCTTCAGCAGTACATTAGCTAATCATGATTCTTTGCCTGTGGGTACTGACCCAAAACTTTATTCCTCAAGTATATGGGTCATGAGCAGTCCTGCCTAGTTTGGGTTGTTGTAGTTTTCTGTTGACCTTAATTACCGAGCATGGGAACACTGAGAGATACCCTAAGCTATCTCCTGTATTCCAGACAGTTTTTTCTTAACTCCCTAGTGTGGGAGCAGTTCGGTTTTGCCACTGATAGACAATATTAGTCACCCCAGCCAGCACAGTAGCTAACTTCTTTACTTGATTACAAAACATGAGTAGTCTGAAGTGACTGAGCAGCAATTTTAAGTCCCAGGCAATAGAATCATTGTTGAGTCTCCTGAAAGCATTCCTCCATTAGGAACGAAGACCTCAGGGCCAGAGGAGTAACCCCCATTCCCATCCTTTGATTCTGAGGCCCATGAATTTTGGCTCTGAGACCATGTATTAGATGCTGATTCAGAGCATACAGAGCCTTCTGGAGAATCTTTCCTGACCCTGTGACATAGTGCCACCTAGTTGGTGCTGTAACTAAATCTTCAAGAGGCCATTCTACAAAAGCAGCTGCTCCAGGATGGTGAACAGTAATGGTAAGGACAGTGGTTTCCATTAATATGGGCCCATTGCCGCATATTTTGTTTGTTTGTTCTTTCTTTCTCTTTCTTTCTTTCTTTCTTTCTTTCTTTCTTTCTTTCTTTCTTTCTTTCTTTCTTTCTTTCTTTCTTTCTTTCGTGTTGTGAAGTGAGTTTCTTGATTAGAAACAATATCATGTGGAATAACTAGAGAATGGATAAAACATTCTGTAAGTACACGCATGTTAATTTTGGCAACAGCATTGTGGGTTAGGAAGACAAATCTATATTCAGAATGTCTATTCCAGTAGAAAGTCTGTCCTTGCCATGGTAGAAGTAGTCCAAAGTAATCAACTTACCACCAGGTAACTGACTGATCATTCTGGAGAACAATGCCATATTAAGGACTTAATGTTACTCTCTGGTGTTGGTGAATTGGGCACTCAGGGTTAGCTGTAGCCAAGTTGGCCTTGGTGAGTGGAAGAACATTTTGATGAGCCTCTGCATAACCTCCATCTCTGCCACCATGATCATGCATTTCATAAACACATTTGGATGATTACAGGGATAGATAGAGAAAAAGGTTGACTGGTATTCACAGAATGGGTCATCCCATTAATTTGAATATTAAAATCCTCCTCTGCTAACGTTATTCTTTGGTCAGCATTCACTGGGGCACAAATATCTTCATATTTCTTATCTATTCAGAAAAGTCAATTCATATACTTCCTCACATCTTTATACCATTTTTCCATTCATGTTTCTAAGTCCCTGACTATCCAACCAAACCATTGGCTGGTCATAGCCCATCAATCAGTATATACTTGCATATATGACCATTCATCTTTTTAAGGAAAGTAAACAGGTGCAGTGCTCAAAGTTCTGCCACTAATAGGATTTCCCTTCACAACTGTCTTCTAGGGATGTCCCAGAAAGAGTTTGTACAGCTTGATTTGTCCACTTTCAGACAGTACCTGTGAATTGTATAGAGCCATCTGTAAACCATATCTGAATCTTATCTTCCTCTGTCAGCTAATCATAGGAAATTCCTCATGTGGCCATAGTGCAGGCAGGGAGAGAAGGCAGTGTAGCAAAAGGAGGGATCGTGGGTATTTGTGCCACTTCTTCCTGTCACTTAGTTGTGCTTTCAGGGCCTGGTCATTCCTGATCACATGTATACCATCTCCATTTGATGATGGAGTATTGCTAGCACATCCAACTTTATGGCCTAGGGTTAAGTGATCAGTCTCTACTAAGGCCCAAGAGCAGGTCCAGAGCCTTTTCTAAAAGGATAGATTTGTTGAGGATGTCATGACTTTGTTTTAAAATCCTAGAGACCTGCTCTGCAAGTTACCTATGGGAGCCTGTCAAAAATTCCAAATATCATTCCTATTTGTCACTAACAATTCAAGCACTATTGAATCTCCTGGATCATATGGCCCAAGGCACAAAGCAGCTTATTTAGCAGCCTGGACCTATTGTAGCACCATTTCTTATTGTGGGCACCACTTAAAACTAACAGTTTTTTTTTAATATTTCTGTAAATAGGCCAAAGTAACACACCCAAATGATGAATATGTTACCTCCAAAATTCTGAGAGCCATACTAGGCACTGTGGGTGTTTTGGTTTTGGTTTTTGGCTTTGGTTGTAGGAGATGCCAGATCCAAAAATTATCTTTCACCTTAAATGGGATATCTTGACATGCCCCACACCAGTAGACCCCTAGAAATTTTTTTGAGATAGAGACCTTGAATTTTATCAAACTTATTTTCCACCCTATGGCACACAAATATTTTACCAATAAGTACTACCACCAGTACTTAATTAATCAGTTTCTCTTTCTTGCTCACTAGATTCAACCAACATAATGTAGTCAATGTAATGGACCAGTGTTGTATCTTATGAAAATAAAAGATGATAAGGATTCTTATGAACTAAATTATGACATAGGGCTAGAGAGTTGGTATATTCTTGATGTAGGACAATGTGGGTATATTATTGCCTTTGCCAACTGAAACAAACTACTTCTGATTGATTTTATTGACAGAGAAAGAAGGAAAGAAAGTCATTTTCTCGATCAATAACTGAAGACCAGATACCAAGAAATGTGTTAATTTGCTCCAACAATGAAACCACATCTGCTATACCGTCTCCAATTGAAGTCATCACCTGGTTAAATTTAAGATAATCTACGGGGCACCTGAGTAGCTTTGTCGATTAAGCATCTGACTATTATTTTCAGCTCAGGTCATGATTTCAAGGTTCTTGAGATTGAGCCTCAAATCAGACTCTGTACTGAGAGAGTGAAGCCTGCTTGGGATTTCCTCTCTCCCACTCTCTATGCCTCTCCCTTGTGCTAGCGCGCTCTCATTCTCTCTCATTCTCTCTCTCTCTCTCTCTCTCTCTCTCTCTCTCTCTCTCTCTCTCTCTAAGTAAACTTAAAAAAATAAGGATAAACTACTTTCATTTTTCAATCTTAAAGATCCATCTGTCTTCTGCACAGGCCAAATAGGGGTGTTGAATGGGAAAGTGGAGCAAATCACCACTCCTGCATCCTTCAGGACCTTGGTAGTGGCACTAGTCTCTGCAGTCCCTCCTCAATGTGCTATTACTTTTAATTTACCATTTTTGTAGGTAAGTCAGTTCTACTGTCTTCTATCCAGTCTTTCTCACTCCATAGCCCTCACTTTATTTGTCACTGAACCTATGTGGGCCTTCTGCTACCTGCTCAGTAAATCTTCTTTAATTATGTATTTGGAAACTGAGGAATTAAACACAGAGATGTTTGAGGTATCACTGGCCCCACTATGAAATGAACCCAAGCTAAAATTCTAATGATCATCTGACTTCCTTAAGACCCCACTCTGACTGGTGAACCACAGTGATGTTTTGGTCTCTCAGAATTAGTCATTTTAGAGCCAGTGTCTGTCTAGGAGTCCCCAAAATATCTGAATTTTTCCTTTTCCCTAGTGCACAATTACCTGGGTAAAATATTATAGGTCCCCTTAGGAAAGACCTGGAGAAAGACCAATAGTTTAAGTTTCTGTCAGTGTATTAGGGTCTTTTCTCAAGGCAAACCCATTCTCTCATTCACTTAAAGGGTTCTGGTTCTATAAACTTGCTCAAGTCTGGGAATTGAGGGATTGTGACTGTCTTTTTATGATTCAAGCTAGACTATTATTCACTTAACCTAATGATTTTCTGTTTATACAAATTAAATAAAAATTTAGTTGGCTTTCTACCTATTTTACTTTTAGGACCCCCAAGATTATTTAGTGAATGCCACAGGTGCATAGGAATCAGACTTTTCTGACTGATATTTTAACTCTCCTGTCTAGGATAACCACTCCCAACTTTCTTTTGGTGGTTGAATGCTGCCACTTGGCCTCTGCTTCCCAGGAATAGAATTACTCCCATTGCATTTAAGTTTCTCAGTTGAGTGGCTATGATTCCCACTGTAATGTCTGTCTTATAGAGAAGAGCAATTACAAAGAAGGCTGGTGCTCCCATCACAAATTTATTTCTCACAGTCCTGGTGGAAGCTGTGTTTTCTAGGCCCTCCCAGTGTGGGTGAGGAGGTCTTAAATGACAAATCCACTCCAAAACCCCAATCTCCTTAAGGTTTTGAATTCCTTCTTCTGCATTAAACCAAGGCAGGTTGGGCATTTCTAGTTTGCTCACTGTGGGTCACATTTTGGCCCATGTTTCAGGCAGTCAACAAATAAAACTGATGGGGCACCTGGTGACTAATTTGGTTAAGTGTCTGACTTCGGCTCAGGTCATGATCTTTCGCAGTTTGTGAGTCCAAGCCCTGAATCAGGCTCTGGGCTGACAGCTCAGAACCTGGAGTCCTCTCTCTCTGCCCCTCTCCTAGTTGTTCTCTCTCTCTCTCTCTCTCTCTCTCTCTCTCTCTCTCTCTCTCTCTCTCTCTCTCTCTCTCTGTCTCAAAATTAAATAAGCATTAAAATTTTTAAAAAATGTGATAACCAGTTCCAACTCCTTGAGCTGCAATAAAGAATCTCTGCTTAGTGAGTCCATATCTATACATTTGGCATGATTTAATTTTATCTGACTTTCACTGTTGTCCCCCTCTCTTAATATTTATCTCCACACTTGTTTCTTGGATTTCTCGGTATACATTAGAAAGTGAAATAATTCTTTTGTAATGTAATGTGTCTGTGTATGGGTCATACTTTGTACCTTACCTTTAGGGGCCTGAGAGCATTTGCATCTCTTTATAGGTCTAGAAGAAAAGAGTGCTGGGGTGGATCCTGAGAAGAATCAGCATTGTATTGTGTGGTTACTGCCTCAGAGGAGGCTATCTGAGTTTCTTCAGGCAAAGAGGATGGAAAGGAGAAAGATTGGAAATCAAAGTTCCTCTTCCACTGACAAAAAATCTCATCAGAATTTAGGGTCTTTGTCTCCAGCTTCATCAGGGTCTATATGACACCATCCTAATTTACAAGATACTATTTCCCCCCCAATCAGTACTCTGACCTTAAAAGTAAGCACCCTGCCAAGCTGAGAGTTGAATTTGCATTGTAATTCACCCAACCACAGGATGAAATTCTGTATTTGATTTTTAGCAATCTCAATCCTGCAGTTTCAAGAGATAAGGGTCTCCCTCAGAGCACACATAGAAGCCTTTAGGTAACTTTTTATGCTACTTGAGCTGGTTATTCAAACTCTGAGCTCATCCTTGCTTCTTATAAGTGGTAGAGTAGGAGTATACAATATAGATATTTTGCATAGCTCTGTGACTAGTTTATTCAGTGGATTGATAGGACCCTCTTTAGTATTGGGAATAATCATTCTTATATTTAAATCTAATCACATTAGCCAATTTTAGAAACTTATTTAAATCAAGTAGGAAACTCATCCTAAAAATTCAGTGCCCATAGAACCACTGTAAGTACCAAAATGTGTAGTAGAGTTCTCTAGAGAAGTAGAACCACTCTACTTCATATATAAAAATAAAACTTCCAACATGATAGTTTTAAAACTTGGCTACTAATTTCTTGAAACACTTTTTGAACACAAATGAATTCACATGAATGAACTGCTTTGATTCACACACCAAACTGCAGAAATAACTTTGAAGTCTAAAAGGATATGCATATTCTACACTGTTTGCCAGAACTTTGAGCCATCAGGAAAGATGTTCCACTACTCCAGTATTCCCATTCTGAAGATTATATGTAAATTCTGTCAATAATTCCAGCTAATCCCAGATTTCCGTCCAATTCTGTAAAGATTCCAAACACAACAATAAAGAAATTATCTCTAATCGAATATTTCTGTACCATTTCACCATCTCTCATACAAATCAAGTTATCACCTGCCATTCCAGATAGGTCTTCTTAGTTTAGCTGTAAAATATGAAGCAGATCCAAGACATCCTTTCTGTGTCCTAAGTCCTGACTCACAGAATTCAGAATGGTAATAAACTGTTTTTTGTTTTACACCATTAGTGTTGGAGTTGTTTGTTATGCGGCAATAGTAATTTGAATGAAATTTGTTGCTTGAATGTGATGTGGTTCAGAACAAAAATCTAAAATGCATGATTTAGAATTTGTAATCATGTGGCAGGCAGAATGTGGTGTTGTGGGTATTTGTTTTTAATTAAATATAATTGACATATATTAGTTTCAGGTATATAACATAATGATTCAATATTTGTATATATTGCAAGATGATACCACCATAAGTCTAGTTAATATCATATAGGAACATTTGTTTTCTTACAGTGAGAACTTTAAAATCTACTCTCTTAACTTGCATACATACAGTGCAATATTATTATCTGTGTTCACCACACTGTTCATTACATTCCTAAGACTTATTTATTTTATATCAAAGTTAGTACCTTTGGGCCACCATCCATTTTGCCCACCATCCACCTCCCACCTCTTTTTTTTCAATTTCACATATAAGTTATGTGGTATTTATCTTTCTCTGTCTGACTTACTTCCCTTGGTGTAATTACCATCCATCCATGTTGTGGCAAATAGGAAGATTACCTTCTTTTTATGTCTGAATAATACTGTGTTTTATATATATATATGTATATATATACATATACATATATATACACCACAACTTCTTTATCCATTTATTCATCAGTGGACACTTATGTTCCTTCTGTGTCTGGGCTATTGGGCTATTGTAAATTATGCTGCATAAACATGTGAGTGGATATGTCTTTTGGAACTAGAGTTTTCACTTCCCTTGGATAAGTACTCAGAAGTGGAAACTCTGGATCATATAGTACTTTGAGGACTCAGCATACTGTTTCCCATAATGGCTACACCAACTTCCAGTTCCACCAACAGTACACAATAATTCTCTTTTCTCCACATGCCACCAACACTTGTTTTTCTTGTTAGTTTGTTTGCTTGTTTGTTTTTTAAAGCCATTCTAACAGTCATTGTGGTTTTAATTTGCACTTCCCTGTTATTAAGGATGTTAAACATCTGTCATGTACCTGTTGGCCATTTGTGTATCTTCTTTGGAAAAATGTCTGTTCAGATCCTCTGCCAATTTGGTAATCAGATTGTTTGTTTTGCTGTTGAGTTTTGTAACAGTTTTTCTTTATATTTTGGATATTAACCCCTTATCAGATACATGATTTGCAAATATTTTATTCCATTTAGTAGGCTGTCTTTTTATTTTGCTGATGGCTTTCTTTACTGTGTAGAAGCTTTTTAGTTTGATATAGTCTCACCTATTTATTTTGCTTTTGTGGTCTTTTGGTGTCAATAAAAAAAATTGTTAAGACCAATGTCAAAAGGGCTTACTGCCTGGGTTTTCTTCCAGGAGTTTTATGACTTGGGGTTTTGCATCCAAGTCTTTAATCTATTTTGAGTTAATTTTTGTGTATGATGTAAGATAGTAGTCTAGTTGTGTGTGTGTGTGTGTGTGTGTCACTGTCCATTTTCCCCGCACCATTTATTGAACAGGCTATCCTTTCCCCATTATATATTCTTGGCTCTTTTGTCATAAGTTAGTTGATCCATGTATGTGTTAGTTTATTCCTGGGCTTTCTATTCTCTTCCATTGATCTGCATCTGTCTTTATGTAAGTATGGTACTATTTTGATTACCACAGCTTTGTAATATCGTTGAAATCAGAAAGCATGATGCCTTTAGCTTTGTTCTCCTTTCTCAAGATTGCTTTGGTTATTGAGTTAGGGAAGGGTTATGCAGACACGTGCTTCAGAGGAGAAAGTTATTTCTGCCTGGTACACATGGATGCTAGACCAGATTCTGATAGATCAGCAGCTTCAAGTGTATCCCAGATCACCAGATCACCACCCAAGAGCTGTTCCTGACGGTTTTGGAGACTCTACTGGATTTTAGAATTGTTAACTCATTAATGAAGCATGCGGGCCTGTGTGGAACAAGACAAGCTGGATCAAGCCTTCGAAGATGCTTTTGGGGTCCTGAGGCAACAGTCAACCGGAGATCTTCCGTGCTCCCCAGGTTACAAAAATTACCTGGCGTTCATCAACCAGTGCTCTCATGTCCGAGGGAATTCCAACTGCTATGGTGTGCTACCTACAGAGGAACCTGTCCATAATTGGAAAACAGTAATAAACAGAGCTGCAGACCTCTATTGTGAAGGAAATACTTATCAATCTCTGCCAAACATCCCCCCAAACCAGCTGGTACAACCTACTATTCTCCATCAAAAGGGAGGAAAAGGCAGAAAGAAGCTCTACTGTTTGAATACCTTCATGAATCCCTATGTAATCCTGAGATGGCATCTTGTATTCAGTGGGTGGATAAAACCAAAGGCATCTTTCAGTTTATGACAAAAAACAAAGAACAACTTGGCCAACTTTGAGGGAAAAGAAAAGGCAACCGGAAGACCATGACTTACCAGAAAATGGCCAGAGTGCTGAGGAATTATGGAAGAACTGGAGAAATCACCAAAATCTGGAGAAAACTAACTTACCAGTTCAGTGAAGGTATTCTCCATAGACTCTCGCCATCTTATTTCTTAGAAAAAGAGATCTTCTATTCACTATATGTTAAGCCAGAGCAAGGCTTTCTCAGCTTCAGTAAACGGAATGCAAATTATAATTGTACATATGCCTATTACCATGAGCTAAGCCACCTTGACTATTAAATATTCTCTTACATTTCATGATTTCCTGACATCAGAAATTCCTGTCACTTTCAGGATTTTTCTCTTAAAGCAAATACTGAAGAGGAAAAAAAATTAACTTCATTGTTTCTATCTTTTATTAAATAGCATATAATCTCTACAGACTTGGTGAAAAAATCTGGCAGCAAATAACTTTTAAATCATTAAGTCCCATTTGAAAGCATAGACTAAATGTCCTTACTCTTACTGTTGTCTATGCAATTGTTCTAGACAAACAATGCCTGTACAGATGATTCAACTCAATGATTTAAAAACTGTTTTCCTGTTATACACTCAGGTCACATAAGAAAAAAACACTCCTAATATATATCTGATGGCTTTAGTGACAAAATAAAATAATTGCATATGATAACCTTCCTGCTAAAATTCACTCATAACTTTAAAGCTATATTTTCACTTTTTGGGTGTGAAGTTTGGTGAGTTCCTTGTAGATTTTGGATACTATCCCTTTATCTGATAGGATAGGTCTAACAGGAGAAACCTAATGGAAGACCATGGGGCGGCGGGGAAGAGAGTTGGCAAGAGAGAGGGATGCAAAACTTGAGGGACTATTGAATACTGAGAATAGAACCAAGGGTTGAAGGCGGAGGCAGAGGGGGAAGGAGGCGGTGTTAATAAAGGAGGGCACTTGTGGGGAAGAGCACTGGGTGTTATATTGAAACCAACTTGACAATAAACTATTAAAAAATAATAAAAATTAAAAATTAAAAAAAATTTTTTAAAGATTGCTTTGGCTATTCAAGTTAGAATATGCTACAGTTTTCAAAACACTATTTAAAAAGATAAGCCTCCTAGAATGTTCCAGATTGGGGGGAAAAATGTTTTTAAGAATATGTTTCACAGTTCCTCTCTCATAAACAGTAAGATTTCTAACAATCTTATAGTTGTAATCTCTTGGTAACTCTTAAAGAAGAGTTAATTTTAAGATTTCTAGATATGGCTTTTGTTAAATGGATTGAATTACAAATAGTTTCATAAGAAACTCAGTTTTTAAAAATTATAGCCACTTGGACTATAGGTACAAAGCACAACATAAAAAAATTCCAGTAGAGTCTCAAACTTCAATGGGCAAAATGAAGGCTGAGAAAAGTATTCAGTTACAGACATTGACCCTATTTATTACAGAAAAGGAAGGATGATTAAGAACATAGAACTAAGAAACTGGAAAATAGAACTGAAAGGAAGCAGGACTAGAACCTAATCAAGAAACTGGACATATTTGCTTGACTTAATGGCAGATTTGCTAGGACTGGTGACTTCTGTGTCACCATTTTGAGTAGGAGTGACTATTGTTAAACAATGCCTTTTCCATTTTATGTTGATTACAAGGGGAAAGCTAATAGTCTCTTCAGTTTGTTGGTCTTCAGATTAATAGAGATTGTACCCGAAAAATAAAATCTGAGCAGGTTCTTACACATTCTGTCCTAATTGAGATAAATAGATTCTCAATCACAAACCTGAGCTAATGTCATATAAAGATTAGACTTCTGGGGGATCCTGGGAGGGAAGAGTTTATTTTACATGCAGGAGACATGTAATTAAACTGTGGGCAGAAGTAGGTTTACAAGCTTTAAAAATGACTAAGCATACTGTGATACATTTTCCACTGAGAGACTGAACTATCTTTCTTTGCCTTAAATTGGGGGTGATCTTATGACTACTTTGACAAATAGAGTCCAGTAGAGGTGATGCTGTGTGACTTTTAAGGCTAGATTATAAAACAGAATATAGTTTCTAATTTGTTAGCTGAGTACTACCCCAACTGTAGACAGGCTGTTATGCTATAGACTCTGTGTTTACATCAGTGAACATCAGACCCAACTGAGCCAAACCCATCACTGACCTGTGTCAAGACATCAGCCACATAAAATTTTAAAAAGCCTTCTTTGAGGTAGATCTTCCAGGATCAGTTCTGCCACCCTTAAATCACTAACGGTATCCCCAACTACATTATAACATAAGAAGGTAACTGATGGGCCTCTTCAGAATTTATCATTACTTCTTTAGGTGGTGTTCACTATGTAGTAGTATCCCTACTTTGATATATAAGTTTGAGCCAATTACTCCACTTATCACAGCATTTCTGTTTTGTTGTTGTTCTTGTTTACACCTTAACCCTTATGTCATGAAGACTTGAGAATGGCCAAGTTGCCATCTCAAAAGCAATCTCTGGTGAAATGTATTCCTTTTATTAATATTGGAACATCAATACCAACATAGCCCATAGTATCTTGGTAAGAAGAGAAATATTTAAAGATGTGTTTAGAATAATAATAATAGACTTTTCTTCTACTCTTATACCTGTATTCTCGATACATATTTCTTGACATGGGAGGAATAAGATCATATATAAGTTGCTAATGTATAGCATATTCCACATTCTGCTGGAAAGTATTAGAACATTTCAATGTGCTGTCATGTTGCTCATGCTATTATTTTCTTTTCAAAACCCATAGCAGCATTCTAAAGTAAAAAAAAAAATTGTTTCTACTAATAAGGTAAATGTTAGAAAGTGTGTTTCATGGATAGTAGCTCTCTACTGTGATGTGAATTACTTTTCAGACACAATGATATATATCATAGAGATCTTCAATAAATGTCCAGATTATAATAGTAGAAAAGAAATGAGAATGAGAAAAAGCAAGTAAAATTATAAAATAATTGCTATCATGTGAAAGATGTATAACTGATCACTCTAACATATTATTAGCCTAGTGCTAAGGACTAGCTTCTAGAAAACTGTGCAATACCTATTTAAGCAAAGGCAAGGATATCTCTAGTGAGAATATCTCATATTGTTGAGCTCATTTGCAGCTGGAAGTTTTCTCACACTTAGAGTCTTTGTTACTGTATAGGGAAGGAAGAAGGAAAACTTTCTCTTAGAAGCATTAAATACCTCCACAGCGATTTGAGGTTCAAACTTACATTACTAGGGTCCTACAAACAAGCTATAAGTTATATACTAAATATGTCTTGATTTGAGTCTACCAGAAGCATATCCAAATAATCACTTGAAGACAAAAATCTTTATCCCAGTCTTCAAAGGTATCTCAAACATCATACTTGAAAAGTATATGTAAAATATATCAAGCACAAGGAGATAGATGGGATAGAAATATTAGAGGGAAGAGAAAGCAGAGAAACATAGTGTATTATACTATACACTAATACAGTGTATAAAAGATTGGAAGTATTGAACACAAACAAAAAAACAAGCAAAAAACTACACTTACCAAGGGTGGAAAACTAAAATCAAAATAAATGCTTTGTACAGAATCCAATGACATTTTAGAAATCCAGCAATGAAAATTAAAAATCAAACACAAGACAGTTTTAATACCCCATTTGACCAGTTAAGGAACAAATTAATGAATTGGAAAACAGATCAGACCATTATCCATGAGGCAATAACAAGAAAGATAAATAGAAAAGATAGAAAAGAGATTAAAGGATGTGGAGTAAAGTATAAGGTCACAATTGAAGTCAGTTTATAGTGCCATACTTAAAATAATGCTGAAAGGAAATAACTAATGACCTAGAAGTCAATAATGATCAAAAACATCTTTTACTGATAAATATAATGAATTTAGATAAACAAGAATAGAGAGTTTGAAAATACCAAACACTCATTAAAGTAAATTAATGCAAAATACACATTAGCAAAATAATTCTAGGTGAAAAATAAAAAGAAGAGGTTAATGCAATATGATAAATATGTAGGTAGTTGTAAAATAATATTGACCATCTAAAGAAAAAATTATAATGTCTAGTGGTATTAAAAAGAATAAGACAATATATGCAGCAAAAATATTATATAGATGAGAAGTAGATGTAGCTAACCTGATCTATTATCTGAAAGGAAAGTAAAATGTATTGATTAACTTTATACTTTGATAAACTATATATGTTGTAACTTCTTGAGTTATCACTGAATGAATAAGAAAAAAAAATAATTCTCTTTTCTATAATTAAATAATTCTAAAAGAAGAACTGAATGTAAAGGAAAGATACATAGGCAGAACAAACAGAAAAGTACAGATGTAGATGTTAATTTTAACCCATTGGTAGAGCCTAGATATTAACTAACTGGATAAATTTAACAGAAAAAAATATCTAACCAGATAAAAAACAAATGAATTTTTTATTTTCTTTATTTTCTTTTTTTATTGTTTATTATTTTTTGAGAGAGAGAGAGAGAGAGAGAGAGAGAGGAAGGGAGGGAGGAAGGGGCAGAGTGAGAGAGGGAGACACAGAATCTGAAGCAGGCTCTGGACTGTGAGATGTCAGCACTGAGTCTGACACAGAGCTCGAACCCACAAACCACGAGATCATGATCTGAGCCAAAGTCAGATGCTTAACCAACTGAGCCACCCAGATGCCTCCAACATGCATTAAGAAAAAAAAGGCAGAAATTATAAGGGTACAGAATTTTGAAACAAAAAATAGAAAGTATGTATAAAGAAACAATAGTAGCATGTAATAAAAATGGAAATTTGTGTGAAATAGAAAAACAGAGAGAGGGAGGGGCACAAGGAGGAGGAAAGAGAGAACACTATTTTTTGTGTGTTGTTATTGTTTGTTTAGGTAATCTCTATATGCTACATGATGCTCAAACTAACTGGCCTGGGATTAAGAGTTGTATGCTCCTCCAAATGAGTCTTCCAGGTGCACCCTGGAAAGAGAGAAATCTAAAGAGTAAGAGACAAATCCCCAATCATATTGTGAAGTTCTAATTAATTTCTTCCAGTAATTGACAGAAGACAAAAATAATTAGGATTTAAAAGATTTCCACAACACAAATTACATATTGACTTAATATACACATATAGAAAAATGCATCCAGTAATGATAGAATAGCCATTGGTTTTATGCACCCATAAAACATTTACAAAAATTGATCAAATATTCAACAATATATAGAAAGATCAAATTTCAATTAGTTCAGCAACTTGCTCAATAACGTCTTTGTAAAAAACCAATAATACTAAAAAATTTTATGAGCATAAGAATGAGAGTGAATGTACAAATTAACAATATTAACAAATGAGAAAGGGAAATTACAACAGATGGTGAATACATGAAAAATCAATTGTGGGATATCATGAAAAAATTTATGCCAAAGTGTTTGAATGTTTAAATTAAATGGACAAATACCTAGAACAATTTATATAGCCAACTCACGAATAAATGAAGTGAATACTTATTTCTCTAATCTTCATGGCATTCAAATCAGTAACCAAATTTTCAACAAATAACACTTAAAGGTAGAAAACTTCAACCAGTGATTTCTACAATGCATTTATGGGGAAAAAAACGATTCCAAAATTACCAAACTTTTCTAGATAATATTAAGAGGTGTGAATCTAGAGTGAATTTTACTAAATAACATACAGATAAGCAAACTGTCATATAACACTGTTTATTCCTTTCTTACCTTATATAGCTGTTCTGTGGATGAGCAGGGAATGACCACAAATTTGGCCACTTACAACAATACCTATAGAGAAGGGAAAATCAGAGGATGACACTACCTGACTTCAAGCCTTCCTATAAACTACAGTAATTAAGACACTGCTATATTAGAGAAAAAAATAGCCAAAAATGTAAGTGGAACAGTCCAGAGAGCCCACAAATAGGACACAAACATATTTATCTTATCTTTGAAACAAAAGCAATTAATTCAATAGGGAAAGAATATTCTTTTCAGCCATCATCCTGGGGGAAAAAAATGGACATCCACATACAAGAAAGTTCATCTAGACATAAATGTCTAGACCTTACCACATTCATAAAAAATAACTCAAAATGGAATATAGATCTAAATGTAAAATACAAAACTATAAAACTTCTGAAAGATAACAATGGAGAAAATGTAGGTAATCTTGGATTCAGTGATAACTTTTTAGGTACAACACTAAAGGTACAGTCCATTAAAGAAAACATTGGAAGTTGAATTTCATTAAAATTAAATAGTTCTGCTTTATGGAAGTTACTGTTAAGAGAATGAAAAGAAAAGTCACAGCCTGGGAGAAGACTATTTGTGAAGTATATACCTGAAAAAGGACTTGTATCCAAATATATAAAACATTCTTTAAATACAACAACAACAACAAAAGACCAAAGGGGGCGCCTGGGTGGCTCAGTCGGTTAAGCCTCCAACTTCGGCACAGGTCAGATCTCACGTTTGAGGGTTTGAGCCCCGCGTCAGGCTCTGTGCTGACAGCTCAGAGCCTGGAGCCCGCTTCTGGTTCTGTGTCTCCTTCTCTCTCTGCCCCTCCCCCTCTCATGCTCTGTCTCTCTCTGTATCAAAAATAAATAAAACATTAAAAAAGAAAAAAAATAAAACAAATTATTAAAAAAAGACCAAAGATCTGTACAGACAATTTACCAAAGAAGATACACAGATGCCATATAAGCATATGAAAAAATATTCAATATCAAATGCCATTGGGGAATTGCAAAGTAAAACAACAAGATACCACTACATATCTATTAAATTGGCTAAAATCCAAAACACAAGAGAGCACCCAGTGCTGGCCAAGATATAAAGGATACTCATTCATTGCTGATGGAAATGCCATGGAGATGCCATAGCCACTTCAGAAGACAGTTTGACAGTTTCTTACAAAGCTAAACATAATCTTACAATTTGATCCAAAAATTATATCCTACATATTTGCCCAAATGAGTTGAAAACTTGTATTCATACATGCAAAAAAAAAAAAAACCTTACACATAAATGTTTATAGCAGCTTTGCTCATAATTGTCAAAAAATTGCAAGCTCCCAAAATGTCCTTCAATAGGTGAATAACTTAAACTTCAGTATATACCTACAATGGAACAATAAAATATTATACAATGATAAAAAGAAATTAACTTTCAAGCCACAAAAAGACATGAATAAAACTTGAATCCATATTGTTTATTGAAAGAAGACACTTTGAAATTTACATGCTGTATGATTCCAACTAAATAACATTCTGGAAAAGACAAACTATAGAGATAGCAAAAGAAAAAGTTACTGGTTTGTAGGGGTTTGGGGGAGAAGGAGGGATAAATAAGTATAACACAGGATTTTTGGAGCAGTGAAACTATAGTGTATGGTACTGTCATGGTGGATACATGACATTATGCATTTGTCAAAACCTATAGAATTATATAATACAAGGGTTAACCCTAAAGTAAACTATGGACTTTGGTTAAAAATAGTGTGTTATGGAAAAAATAATAGTGTGTCAGGATTGGTTCATCAGTTGTAACAAATATACCACGCTAATAGGACATATTAATAGGAGAAACTATGCAGGAGTTCAGAGAGGGAATGCTCTGTACTTTATTTGGAATATTTTTATCAACCTAAAAACTGTTCTAAAATATAATGTCTATTAATTTTTAAAAATTACATTTGGTTTATTTGTACAATAAAGGAAAACAAGAGTGAATTAAAAAAAAAAAAACACTCTTATCTTTCTGTAAGTCAGAAGTCCAGGTTCTGCATGTCAGGGTTCTTTGCTTACGGTTTCTCCAGGCTGACATCAAGGTTTTAGCCTTTTGTGTTGTTACCTGGAGTGTGGAATACTCTTCCAGAGTTATTCACACTGTAGACCAAAATTCAGTTCCTTATGGCTGAAGAACTGGAGTTCTTGTTTTCTGGATGGTTGTCATCCAGAGGTCACTCTTAGGTTCTAAATGCCACCCATATTTCTTACCACAGCCAACAGTGAAAAATATTATCCACATCAAATCTTTGATATACTTCAAATCTTTTTCTTTGAATGTTTTTAATCAGAAAGAGCCCCTTAGATCCAGCTCTAAATAATTACTCTACTCTAAAGCCAGATGCTTTAGAAAACTAATTCTATCTGCAAATTCTCATTTGCCATAGAATATAACAAAAACATGGAAGTGATATATTATCATACTTATAGATTCTTCCCACATTCAATGAGAGGGAATTATACATGAGTGATGGTCATTGGGTGATTGTTAATAGAATTCTACATACATGATACATCACGCACATCAGAATTAAGGTGAGAGTTTTATGTCAGTAATGGCTCTCTGTCTAACCCACATAGTCATTTAGGTCCTCAGGGTTACAGATGTTCTGCCATATTCAATGTGTGATTTCCCTGGGCATCACTATCCTAACCAACTAAAAAGTGAAAGAATATGAAGGATAACACACTGGTAAGAATTATGACTCAGTCGTGGAAGTAGTACACTCATTTTTATGTTCATTCTATTGGGGAAAGTGATATTGGAGATATATCAGTGATCTATCCATTGATAAAACTTAGTAAAATTAGAAATACCATCTAGCTCTTTATCCAGAATGATGTGGCAATATATTTAGATGGTCACTGTCTTTGTCCTTTTGGGCTGCTATAAGAAAATACCAGAGGATGGATAATTTATAAACATCATAAATTTATTTCTCACAGTTCTGGAGCCAGGGAGAGCAATGTCAGGGTCCCAGCATAGTCAAGTAAGGGCCCTCTTCCCAGTCACAGACTTCTCATTGTATGCTCACATGGTCAAAGGGGTTAGAGAGATCTCTGGAGCCTCTTTTCTAAAGCACTAACTTCATTTTTGAGAGTCCCAGCCTCATGACTTAAGTACTTTATAAAGGCCCTGTGTCCCAATGCCATCACAAACCCCTTCCTGTGGCATATTTGCCAGAGAAGGCCAAAACTGTATATCCATTTCCATATGTTTTTTTCTGCAATGTAACCTTGCCACTTTTTTTTTTTTTATCAAGAAATTACACTTCTTTCTACAGCCCCTTGAATATAGCAGATTCTGGGACTGCTTAACAGATAGATTAAGTAAAAAACATCACGTTACTAATTCTGGGGGTAGTCCTCAACCAAGTTTGTGTCATTATGCATTTTGCAATGCTGACTTTTGAGATGTTTGCAGTTGGAACAAACTTGGCACTCTTTTTGAAGCCCAAGCCACACCAAGGGGCCATGTTTAGGTAGGTATTCTCATGGAAAGCTCCAGCTAAGCTCCCAACTGTCAAACAGCATCAACTGCCATGTCAGTGACCCTTCTTGATGACTCTAGCCCTATTTGCCTCAAGACCATAATGGTTGAGAAAGCTAATAAGCAAGATCACTTGATCTAAGACAAACCATAAACATACACAATACAATAATACAATACAATAATAAAAGATCACTTTAACCTACTAAATTTTAGCAGTAGCTTAGTATGCAAGAATAGATCATTGGAACAGAAATTAGTTCCTGAATGAGATACTATTATAAAAAAAATACTCAAATAATGTGACATTAGCATTAAGATCGGGCAGTGGGCAGGGATCTGAAGGCTTTGAGGAGACTAGAAGAAAAGAAAGATTTTTATTGTATGTTGAGAAACACATGAACCCATTGTGTCAGACTGGCTGGGCTGAGGGGTCTCAAGATTAAATATTATTCCTGGGCATCTCTGAGTGTGTTTCCAGGTAAGATTAACATTTGAATCAGTGGGCTCAGTAAAGTAGATTGTCTTCCCCAGTGTGGGTGGACATTATCTAATTCTTTGAGAGCTTGAATAGAACAAAAGGCAGAAGAAGGAAGGGGTTTTTGCCCCTTTTGCTTCCTGCCTGCCTACTTGAGTAGCATCCATCTTCCCTTGCCCTTGGGTCAGGATTTATAATATAGGCTCCTATGGTTCTCAGGCCCTTGGACTGGGACTTACACCACTAGCGTTCTTAAATCTCTAGCTTGCAAATGACAGATCATGGGCCTTTTCTACCTTTATAATCACATGATCCAATTCTTCATAATAAATCTCTTCATAGTGGTATATATTATCATGCTGAGACCAACCTACATTTATGGAGATCTCTCCCCAGATAGATAGATAGATATAGATAGACAGACATAGACATAGATCCTATTGGTTCTGTTTCTCTGAAAAACCTTTACTAATTCACTCATATTGTATAGTATTAGAAGCACCACAGAATACTTTGCAATAGCATGGAAAATAAAAAAAAATATGTAATAAATTGGTGTCTCTAAAAAGATATGAAAACAGCTCCATCTCATATGATCTTGTGAAATGTAATTTTGCCACTTTTCTATCAAGATGTAGACTTTGTTTTCAGTCTTCTTGAATCTGTACAGACTTCTTGAATCATTATATTGTATACCTGAAAATTTTAATTGGAATGATCTCATTCCAAATCAGAACTATGTTCTCAAAAATATTTGCGTTCCTTTTGACTTTTAATGGGGATAGGAAATTATACAAATTATTTATAAATGTATAGGGATTTCTGGGATTTGAATGATTTTTTTATGTTTATTTATTTTGAGAGAGGGAAAGAGAGTGCACGTGTGGGTTAGGGGTAGACAGAGAGAATCCCAAGCAGGCTCTGCACTGTCAGCACAGAATATCCAGATGCAGAGCTGAAACCCACACACACTGAGATCATGATCTGAACCAAAATCAAGAATTGGATGCTTAACCAGCTGAGTCAACTAGGCACCCCTGAACCATTTTTATAGCTATGATTGCCATGTAGTACCAACTTCCTAATAAAATTACTCAGTATTATTTTGGTGATTACATAATTCACCTCACCACTATGCTACACACATACTGAGATTAGGAACATGTGGTAATTGCATAGTAATAAACAGGATTGAGCCCAAAAAGACTTTATTTATTTCATCTGGCATGCAAGAAACAGCTTTATAAACTCTGGAGTATATAGAGGGAAGTGGGAATACAGAAGTGTCCAAGTCTCATGAATATTCCAAGGTACCCTCACTCCAGTTGCATTTCATGCATTCTTAAGCCCATTCTAGAACATGAACTGGAATCTCAGTCTTTTACTCCACAGTGCTGAATCATTTACATTTCTCTGACCATCTGTTCTTAGCATATCCATTGTCTGGTAACAGTTTTTATGTGATTAGGATTGATTGCAAATAACAATAATTACACTGCCTAGTGTAAACAAAAAGGATTTTTTTTAATTATGTCAATTATATCACAGAATTTAAAGGAAAAATAGCGAGGTAGCAGAAAATAGTGCATGGTCTCATTAGGATACCCCTGTAGAAATGGATTTCTAATTTTTTCCAGGACTGTGTACCTTATTATTGATTAAATTTAAGGGATAGAGCATCTAGTTAGGCTACCTTTGTGAGGTGTACCATCATTTGGTGTAGAGGAGGGTTATCTGGGAGCTTGATCAATGGTTCAATAAGGAATAGATGCAATAAAAATATGATATGCTCTCAAACCAAGACAGAGATACTACAAGAAGCAGAAAAATGGATGCTGAATGGATAAAAACAAAAGTTTCCTATTACATAACCTAAAGATGGTGTTATAAAGAGAGCAGAATATTAGGAATAAGGAAACAGTTGTTAGACATAGATCTAATTATTAGCTATGAGGTATCAAGAGACTTCACTTCTCTGAGACTCAGTGTTTTTTGTTTTTATTGTTTTTATTTTCAAAGTAAGATGGTTAGAATAGTTGATCTTTAAAGATGATTTGAGTTCTAAATTTCAATGTTTTTCATTCTTAATAAATCATATCATGGTAACATGACTTGATCATTACTAATTACTTTTCAACCTTAGTAAGTCTATCTGGCCACTATTGTACTAAGATAAGTTTGAATATCAAACTACATACTCTAGTTACATATTAATGTGCTTACATTTTTTGTGAATCACTGAGTAAAGAGTAAAAGTCAGTCTTAGAAAAATATTTACATGGTTGAAAGTACTTTTGGTGACACTTATAAATTTACCTTCTGCGCTCTTCACCTCTTCAGACTCTCGATGTCCAGATACTGGCTGATATGTCCTGCTAGAAAAAATAAATAAATAAATAAATAAATAAATAAATAAATAAATAAGAAAGAAAAGAAAAAAGTTCTGGATCTTTCTCTGCAAACAATTCTGGATACTGTATTTTGTTTCAATGATCATCTATGTCTTCCTGATTTTTTTTTCCCTATTATCATACACACTGGCAAACTAAGACACTGTTGTCAGTAAAATTGTGGTTTGGATTTTGTTAAAACAAAGTGCTCACATGATATTTGGAAGGTGGGAAAGAAAAAAAGAAAGCATTATTCTCCTCTGGCCAAAAGGGTAATACGTGCACTGATGACAGCCCTGAAGTTTGTAGTAGTTTCCAGCAAAGCTCCTACAAATGGACGGTTCTGCTGCTTGCATGCTGAAGGCAGTTATTAGACCATTGATGACAACTTATTGTGCTCTACTATTTTTTAATTTTTCAAACACAAGATTCCCCAAACTAAAAATTTGTGCTCTTTATAAAATTTTTAGGGGCGCCTGGGTGGCTCAGTCGGTTAAGCGTCTGGCTTCCAGCTTTGGCTCAAGTCATGATCTCATGGTTCGTGGGTTCAAGCCCCACATAGGTTTCTGTGCTGACAGATAGCTCAGAGCCTGAAGCCTGCTTCAGATTCTGTGTCTCCCTCTCTCTCTGACCCTCCCCTGCTCAAGCTGTCTCTCTCTGTCTTTTAAAAATAAATAAAAAACATTATTTTTTTTAAATTAAAAAAATTTTATAATAAATCTGAAGGTCTTTACCTAGGTTCAAAAATTAATGACAAAAGCTAGGGGGAAAGACCCTAGTATATCTGTATCAGAGACTTTCTTGAGGGTCAGGAAATCTTGATTCTTTTGATAATATGAGTAGATAAGACAAGCTTTCTTTCCTTTTGCCAATACTAAATATTTGCCAAAGGTTTTTGGTTATTTCTTGACAGTCTCCTAATTTTGCTTTCAAAATATAATCGACCTATACACACTTTAGGCTTTGAGCTGATGTTTAGATCAAAGACCCACTTTTCCCTCCATAATTAGTTTATTTTTATGACTTTATTGCAACAATCCAGGAGGGAACATTTTAACTACTTTGCTCTGTAAACTTCCTTCAGTTCTTCCTGAGCTAATGTGCCTGAACTTGGCTGGTCTTTTGCTTTTCTTCCTTCTTCTCTGCCTCGACTTTCTTTAGAAATAGCTATTTTTACATTCAGTTTTTCTTTGTATTTTACTGCTAACCTTAGGATAGCCTTAATAATATATATTTTGGCCCTCAAGTTCTTTCACATAAAATTCAGAGAGAAGTACAGAACTCTTCCTTTGTGAATCATTAAAATGGCAATATATTCACTAAATAGAGTTGGTCATCTGTCAGATTTTAATCTGTTTTCACAATGTCATAATCCCTATTTACAAATTGTTTCATGAATAGAAATAATTGTTTGTCATGGTTGAATAGAATAGGCTATATTTTTTCTTAAGGAGTAAATATATGTTTTTTAATTTAGTCATGTAAATATTTGGATATTTTATACCATCATTTATTGTGGGTATTTTAGCAAATTTTATAACAAATTCACTTCCTAATTATCCAAGACCATAATTCATGATTCCTATACAAATTTCATAAGTATATCAATCAGTTGTTTGAAATACATCATTTAGGATCTGTGGAATATCAACAGAGCTGTATTATCAGTATTCATAAAAGCTCTGGACATAAACATTTCTATTCCTTCAACATGGCCCCAGTGTGGTACATATGCCTACAGACTAACATAAATTTGGAATGCTAGCCACTCATTAAAAGATCAGCTCAATCTTATCTTGTGTGAACTCATGGAACTGTAGATAAACAACATTTTAAACATCAAAGTTAATAAAGAGTTTTAAGTTATGATAAACGGATTATGTAGTTGTATGTCCTGTGTGTGTCTCTGTGTTTTTGAATGAATTGAAAAGCAAAAATAATTTAAAGCCTCAACTGGATAGATATTCAAGGTCTAAAGATTTTGTAAATGTAAAATCCTGTATAAGTACCAACATTGTTAAGAACATAAAACAACCATTTTGAGGTTGATTTTTGTTTTCTTTTAGCTTAACTTGATTTTTGATGGTGGTCATAGTGTATAACATATATAACCACATTAAAATTCATTTTTATTGAATTGATTGAATTCATTGAATTGTTATTTAATAACAAATTTCAAGATAAGATTAATGCAATCCTTTACTGGCTTCTAGCCCAAGAGAAACCTGCATAAACTTCACCTGATACAGAATATTGCTGCCAGATTCTTTTTTTGAAAAAGGCATCAGTCAATATATTTTCATATTCCTTTCCGTTTCTTATCCAAATTATAGATTACGTAATATATTAATTATAAGATGACTTCTTTTCCCTGAAAGATTTTAGTGATATTGACTCACTGAGTATTAGTAACTTTTTTTAAGTACTCTTAAGCAAACTTGTTGTTAACCTCAAGGCTCAAAGTTAGTTAATAATCATCTTATAATAAAGCCCTATAAAAGGTGTTCTGCACTCTCATTTATAGAATAACTTCAATAAATATGTGTTTTAATATTCAAGATATATGTAAAATTACATCTCAATAAATAAGTTATGTTTCAATGAAGTTATATCTTACTTAACCTTTTGTAAATATGAAAAAAAATTTAAAAATCTTGTTTCAAGATTATCACTGTTGCATTTACAAATTGCTTTCTAAATTATCAGAAATCATGTTTAGGAAACTGTGACTGCAATGCTATTATTATACATTGCAATGTATATTCTATACTTAAGTGTTTAATGCCAAAAAAGCAGATCAAATTATCTCATTTTCATTTGGGAACTGATTCATTTCTGTTAGCAAAACATGCTTCAGGTAAGCTCAATATCACAATATTACTCTTCAGAAAAAGTATGTGTGTATATATTAGCGGTTAGATATATATATTAATGGATATATATACACACAGACAGATACATACACACACATTCACACTGGAGGTTAGGGTTACAAGGCCGTTTGGGAGCCAAAATATCATTTATAATTTAAGAAAGTAGATATAAAGTTTACACAATTGCAAGATAAACCAATATGTTATGAAGGTTATGTAAATATGCATAATACAACATAAGGAAGAGGAAAGATGAAGGTCTGTAAAAATTATATGCAGGATTTGTTGATTCTTAGAAGATGTGAAATTTTTATAGGTCACAACATCAGTGAGTGAAAGGTAATTCAGAGTGAGTTAATAAGACTCAGAGGAAGAAATACCTAAGAAATATGAAGTCACATCATCTGACAGATGTGTATGTTGGAGAAGGGAAATAGAGGAAATACAAATAGATTTATTAAAAAATAAGAAAAATATTAAATGCTCTTAAACACTTGATCAAAGAAATTATTAGAAATCTTGTGTATAGGATGGTGGTGTGATTAATATACGGCTGAAAAGATTCAAGTAATGATCTCACTAAGAACGTTATCATGTGTCATTACAAGTAGTTAATGATGGCATGTGTTAGGGCCAAGAATAAAAATCAAATAGCAGTACCCTAAACATTTAGAGGTGCATATTCTTTGACAGACCCTAGTGTACATGTTAAGTTTTACACAAGTTTTTGGTTCATAATTATTAAAAATAATTGTTACCCAGTTTTTTTAGATGAGTGAACTGAGCATCAGGAAGCTTAAGAAATATGCCCACCTCCACTTCCCTTAATCGATTATCAGTACTCGCAGTCATATTCGGGTCCCACTAATTTCTTAGTCCAAATGATGTCTTTGAAACCATTCCTACATAAATTATAAAAGATATATAATAAATTCTTGTACTTTCTCTGGAAAACTATTATTTTGCCTCTTTTAAAGTATCTTTGTTATTTCAGTGAAACAGGTTTTATGCCATGTTACTATTTTTAAATTCTATGTGGAGAAAAAAAACCCCAGGCTACTACTTAAGGTCTGGGTACAATCCAAGGTACTCAAAGTTATTTATCAATTCTTCTTTTATATATAAAATAAGTACTCACCTCATATTATTCTGTTTATTATGTGTCTTAAAGAGACTTACAAACATGCTATATCTCTACTTTCATAGAATTAGATTTTATAAATATTATGTTAATCATTAACATATCTGCAAAATGTTTATATTAAAATTTGCTTTTTTAGAACCCAGACCTCTAGTTAAATTCTGTACATGAAAGGATTGTTCTGCCTACCTTTTAAATAGCAGGCACAAATATGTCATCGAATTGGGGGTAACAGTTTTACATAATTTATAGATTGAAGCTTGAGGATGTGTTGCAGTGTAAATCTTGCTCAGCAGGGCTAATGAGATATTGACCGCTTATTCCTTGCTACACAGGGCCATTATTTTGTACCCTACACTGGTGATAATGCATAACAATTGGAGATTTTTATCCTTGACAAGGTGGAAATAGGCAAATGCTCAAAGAGAAAACTCTGTGCTTTGTGGTCATATCAATCCAATATTTACATAACAAAGAATACTATTGCTGAAAAATAATTCGACAACACACTACTTTTAAATACACACAACTGCTTCTAATAAGTTATTAAGGCATTTAACTTAAAAAGGTTGATTAAAATTAACAAATTACTAAAATGCAAAAAACGTTCTCAGTAATTTAATAATGTTAGCTAATATAAATTAATTTTATAGCTCTTCATATTTTAGTGAAGAACAAATTGCATTTCATGGGAAATTATTTCTATGTATTTAAATTGTAATGTAATTAAAGATATTTTTAAACAAGGAAATTGTAATATCAGAATTTTTTTCTATTCAATACTGGTAGGAATATTTTCAAGACACTAGTTTACTCACATCTGAATAAAGCTTCATTATTTTTACCATAACATTTTCATTAATCTAGTGTTTTTTTTAATTAAATACTTTTAAAACAACTAAGAACTTCTCAATCAGTTGCTGTTCATACTATCCACTTTCACCCTAATCAAGATTTTGCTTAACCCTACAACCAAGAAATTGCACTAGTAGCTATTTATCCAAAGGATACAAAAATACTGATTTGAAGGGGTACATGCACCCCAATGTTTATAGCAGCACTATCAACACAACCACATTATGGAAAGAGACAAATGTCCATCAACTGAAAACAAGTAAAGAGGTGGTATATATGTATATACACAGTGGAATGTTACTCAGTGATCAAAAAGAATGAAATCTTGCCATTTGCAACAAGGTAAATGGAACTAAAGGGTAATATTTAAAACTAAATAAGTTAAAGGATCCGCTTTTCTCCACATCTTCACCAACACCTATTCTTTCCTGTGTTGTTAATATTAGCGACTCTGACTGGTGTGAGGTGATATCTCATTGTAGTTTTGATTTGTATTTCCCTGATGATGAATAATGTTGAGGTTCTTTTCACGTACCTGTTGGCCATCTGGATGTCTTCTTTAGAAAAATATCTATTCATGTCCTCTGCCAATTTCTTAGCTGAATTATTTGTTCTTTGGGGTGTTCAGTTTTACAAGTCCTTTATATATTTGGATTTTAACTCTTTATCAGACATATCATTTGCAAATTAGCTTCTCCCATTTAGTAAATTGCCTTTTAATTTTGTTGGTTGTTTCCTTTGTTGTGCAGAGGTTTTCTATTTTGATGTAGTACCAATAATTTGTTTTTGCTTTTGTTTCTCTTGCCTCAGGATACATATCCAATAAGAAGTTGCTACAACCGATTCAAAGAATTTACTACCTGTCTTCTCTAGAATTTTAATGATTTTCTATCCCACATTTAGTTCTATCATCCATTTTGAATTTGTTTTTGTGTATGGTGTAAAAAAAAGTCATCCAGTTTTCTTTTCTTTTTCTTTTATTTATTTGTTTATTTATTTTGCATGTTTCCCAACACCATTTTTTGCATGCACCGTATTTTTTTCCATTGGATATTCTTTCCTGTTTTATCAAAGATTAATTGACCATATAGTTGTGGGTTCATTTCTCAGTTTTCTATTCTGTCCTATTGATGTATGTGTCTATTTTTGCACCAGTACCATACTATTTTGATCACTGTAGCTTTGTAATATAACTTGAAGTTCAGAATTGTGATCCCTCTGGCTTTGCTTTTCTTTTCAAAATTGCTTCAGCTGTTTAGGTTCTTTTGTGGTTCCATGCAAATGTTAGGATTGTTTGTTCTAGCTCTGTAAAAAATACTCATGGTATTTTGATAGAGAATGCATTAAATATGTAGATTGCTTTGGGTAATATAGACATTTTCACAATGTCTTTTCTTCCAACCATAAGCATGGAATGTCTTTCCATTTCTTTGTGTCCTCTTCAATTTCCTTCATCAGTGTTTTATAATTTTTAGATTAAAGATCTTTTAGCTCCTTGGTTAGGTTTGTTCCTATGGGTATTCTGTGGGTTTTGGTGCAATTGTAAATGAGATTGATCCTTTTATTTCTCTTTTTTCTGCTTCATGATTTGTGTATATAAATACAACAAATTTTTGTACGTTAATTTTGTACCCAGCAACTTTACTGAATTCATGTTTCAGTTCTAGCAATTTTTCTGTGGAGTGTTTTGGGTTTCTTATGTGGAGTATCAGGTCATCTGCAAATGGTTAAAGTTTCACTTCTCCCTTGCCTATTTGGATGCCTTTTTTTCCCTTGTAATGTCTAATTGCTGTGGCTAGGACTTCCAATTCTATATTAAATAACAATGGTGAGAGTCAGCTTCATGTTTCAATATGGAGCCATCTTCCAGAGCTGAAGAGCTATAGAGAGAAACCTCTATGACCAGGGCTGTCCTCTAGTCCCAGGATATAAAAGAAAAAACTAGAGAAACTACTTAATTTTTCCAGCTGTTTTAGGACAACATTGAGAAAGGAGAATTAAAAGGAGAACAGTAGGGAAGAAAATCTTTTATTTCCTCCCTGCTGAGAAACTTTGGCTACTCTTTGGAATACTTTTAAAATACTCACCTCTTTGCCACTTCTCCAATATCACCTCCTCAGTCTTCTTAAAATCCTTTAGCTGTCCCCCATGACTCTCTCCTGTTTGCTTTCTGTTGACCAAGATAGCCTTCACATTAACCTCAGCTTGACTGAATGTTAGACAGGTTTCTTCTTCATTCTAGGCCCCTGATTTCTCTTTTCTTATTTTCTTTGTGAGTTCTCTCTGTGCCCCTTTGAAATCTTTGTTAGTCATTTTTAAAAAGCCTCTTGCCTAGGTTTACAACCTAGGAATGTCTTTCTAACAGACATAGGAGACATCTCTTTGAAATTAATCATCCAAAAGATAGCACTCCTATCTCTCATCTCTATAAGGTAGATAGGAGCCTAATTTCCATGGCAGTCAATTATCAAACACAAATGACCTAATCACAGACAAAAACCTTCAAACTCAGTTAATAACTCAATGTATTCCACACATCCCTCTGACCAGCTTCCTCTCAAACATCTTTCATACTTTTCCACTAGTTCATCCCAACTCTTAAAAATATCTCAACCTTTGTTTCAGTAAAATTGAGTTCAGATTAATATTGGCCTCCATCCTTTATTGCAATAGCTTTGAAAAAGCATGTGTATATGCGTGGGCCTGATTCCTCCATGACTTCAAACCAACTCAAGTCTTAACATTTTAGACCTTTTAAAGAGTGAGCCTCATTTGAGACCCACTAAAACAGTGTCACACTGTGATAATAATAAGCAAGGTGAATTTCCAGTTTCCTTCTAAAAGCAAACGATAAATATCTTTCCAACGTTATCCTAATTGAGAGATATTCCTACCTTGTTCTATACAGCACTGTCCTATTTCAAAATTGAGGAGACTTGGGGCACCAGGGTGGCTCAGTCGGTTGAACGTCTGAATTCAGCTCAGGTCATGATCTCGCGGTTCATGGGTTCTAGCCCCGTGTCAGGCTCTGTGCTACAACTAGCTCAGAGCCCGAAGCTTGTCTTTGGAATCTGTGTCTCCCTCTGTCTGTGACCGTTCCCTGCTCATGCTGTCTCTCTCTCTCTCTCTCTCCCTCAAAAATAAATAAAAAATTTAAAAATTTAAAAAAAAAAAAGGAATTGAGGAGACTCACTAACCTCTCCTCAGAGTCAAGACTTTTCCTTGGCCAGCATATTATTAAATCCAGCCCCTAAATAAATTATTATCTGAGATATTTGTATCTCTTTCAACAGTAAAGTGTTTAGTTGTTTTTATGAGATCAGTCCCTACAAGTTTTTTGAGTATTAATGAAATCAAGCTTTCAGGATATATGTAACACTATATACAAAGAAATACAAACATCATATTTTTTAGTAAAAGACTCACATTTCTTTAAAATGTGAGTGTAGCTAGTTGTAGTTAATTAAAAGAAATATGACACTTCTGAGGTGCCTGAGTGGCTCAGTCCGTTAAATGTATGACTCTTAATCTTGGCTCAGGTCATGATGGTTAAGTTCATGAGTTCGAGCCCAGCATCAGGCTCTGTGCTAATAGTGCAGAGACTGCTTGGGATTCTGTCTCTCTTTTTTACCTCTCCCCTGCTTGTGCTCGCTCGCTCTCTCTCTCTCTCTCTCTCTCTCTCTCTCTCTTTCATTCTCTCAAAATAAATAAACATAAAAAAATAAAAGAAATGACACTTCTATGTTTATAATCCCAAACAAGTATTTTGTGTAAATATTAACATTTTTCCATTAACACCATCCCAAAACACAAATTTAAATATGAAAGAATCGTTATACTGGATTGCGAGTCAGCTGGTATATATTTCCTTACAAAAATATGGGAAGTGCAGAATCTTGGACTTAAGCATATATATAACATTTAAAAAATGGTATAATTATGAAATTTTCTAGAAGTTATTTAAAATAGAATAAGATTGTATCTTTAATGTATACAATGAGCCAAATGGATTTTAAAAGGAAAATTTAAAGAATGTTAAAATTCATAATTTTTACCACATTTTAAAAATAGTTTTGGTAATCAAAAAATGTGATTAGAAAGCTATATTCAAGGACAGTATGTACAAGAAGGGACAAACAATACAGAAAAAAACCAAAATCTGATTTAGCATAGCATCTAAACAACTATAAAACAGAATTATTTTAATTTAATTGTAGTCCAATCACAATATCATTCTGACTTAAGTAATTTCTCATTACTTATTTACACAAGGTTATGTTATTGTTAATATTTATTACATTTATGACAATTTTAAAGAAGCTTTGTTTTATACCTTCCTCTAATGTTCCTAGAATATATGACAATCCATAGTATACGATTAATACACACAGAGTATCTGGCCTGTGGCTATCTTTCTGACCTTATCTCCAGTGGATTTCACCTCTTGATCACTCAACAATAACCATACTGACCTCTTGCTAACCCTTAAATATACCAAGGGTGTTTATACCTTTTCAGTTCCTTAGTCTTTACCTTGAAAGCTCTTCATCTCATTTATTCTTCACTTTACCATGTCTTTGCTCAAATGTCACTTCTTCTAAATGACCTTCAGTTACTTTTTTACCAGAAAGATCACCCCTTCTTCTCTGGGTTCACAGAACTTACTTTATTTATTTTTATAGCTCTTATACCACTAATTTCATCTCATATTTATTTTTTATCATTTGCTTTGATGAGTCTCCAATTAGAATAAAGCTATAGGGCTATTGAGGCCTTGTTTATTTTTTTACCCCATCTTTGGTACCTATAGCAGTGCTTTCACAAAATAATTACTCAATAAAATTCATTTAAGAAGTAATGAAAACATGAATGAAAAGTCATCAACAATTTTTAACTGTTGATCTTTTACTAATGTAAGAACATAATGCTAATGCTTCTGTCCCATTTAATCTTTATAGAAATAATCTGGTGTAGGCATTATTCTTTTTATAGATAAGAAAATTGATTTATAGAACTAAAGGGAGCCAACCCAGATTATATAGTTTATATATGGTATATAGCAGGGAGAACAATTTTGGGTACAGATACTATGGGTACAGATCAGGACATACTGAATTCATTTACCATTGGGAAAATTTATTGGAGGTGTCTAGTAGGGAAGTGGATATAAGAGTCTGAAATTTAGGTAGAGAGCTAGTATGTAGTAGAGTATCGAGAGCTAGTAATATATATGACATATTAGGGTCATGTTGAGTATGTAGTAATATAAATAACCACAAAAATAATGGAATTTTCTAAGAATCTGAGTGTGAGAAAATGAAATTAGCAAGGAAATAGCAACCTTTATATTTGTGAATAGAACATAGATTCAACCTTTTTAAACAGAAGAGTTTATGTTTTCCATTCTTACTTTCTTAAAGAAGTATTATAGTGTACAACTCAGAAACATAGAACTTATGCTAGATTCTTCTGTTTTCATTTCCACCTAGTCAGTCATTTAATATTTTACTTCTTATTCTCCAAATATTGTCCTAACCAACCCTCTCTACCCTATTCCCTCTACTTTGGCTGGACTTTTATCACTTCTTATTTTGTTCTCTGCAACAGCCTTCCAACTTAACCTCCTAATTGGTATCTAGTCTTATTCCTATAGATTTTTTTTCTTCACTAGGTAGAAATGCTTATTTATACTAAATAAACCTTATAAACCTTAATTATCTTTCTAAGCCACAGTGCTCTTTGGTACAAATTGTTCTGCAGTTCTCAGGCCATAAACGCATCCGCAACTCTGTGCCTACCACCACCATATAAACTTTGCAGCTTTGCAATCTGATTTTAAGTGCAGCATTCATTTTTTTTTCCCAATGGAAAAGCACTGGGGGATAGAATAATTGTGGTAAAACCAATATGAAACCACAAACTTGAAAATGAAGGATTTCACAAAGGGAATTTGTAGGTATGCTCAGCCTGTGAACAAGGCAGTGTTGTGCCCCTGCCCTGCTGACACCTGGGTCTAGGATTTAGGGGGACAGTTCAATGATAGCTATTCTAGGAGATGTCAGAAGGTAATTATGCTTCAGATGGCCTAGCCCAATGGACAGAGAACCTATCTCCAGAAAATAAAAAAGCTTGGTTTTGGAAAGACTGAAAGAGGACTATTTTGTTCATTGCTCTGTTCCCAGTGCCTCACGCGGTTCCTGATACTCAATAGATATTCAATAAACACTGCATTGAATGGAATCAGTTTGAATCTCCAGTTCTTCTACAGTGTGAGACTGAGAAAGTAACTTGAAGTCTTTGAACTTCAATTGTTTTTGCTGTAAAGTGAGCATACAGTGAGATCATGCAGGTAAACCTGCCAGGTAAATTCTAAAGCAAATCACAAACAAAATGAGAGGGATGAATTATAAAGCTATTTCTGTGATATTCATGCTAAAATATTTCTAGATATAAATATTAATTTTCATTATTAAAAAGCAGTGCCAATTTCACAGTAACATTTTTCTATTACATAAAATAGATCTTCTGAGTTATAAGAATATATATTATTCATGGAATTCAACAAAGCTCTTTTAATTTGCAGGAAAAAGATGCAGGCCATGAACATTTTTATTTTCCCTCAGTATTCCCTCTACATAAAATCCTCTCCACAGATGACAAGCCATGTTCTAAGACTTCGGCTTTGCATGCAAAGCATTTCATGTTCTTGACCACTGTTCTTTGCATCTTCATCTCTTCATCTCTTTTATACTAAATATTATACCGACAGATGAGGGAGACAGTGTTTGCACTATTAACTTATAATGGGCTTTCTACTCTCCTGTGACTCAAATCTCTATAATAATTCAGGTGAAGAAAGATTGCCTCAAGATCATTACATATTGGTTTCCATGAGCTGTATATACTGCAAAATATTGGGAGCAGTAACCATTGTGAAAACCTAATATAATTTCATGTATGGCAACATGACATAATTGTACATCTAATGTTTATTAACTGAATATATGGCTTTTAAAAAATCTCAGTATTTATCTTACTATGCTTTTGATTTTTGGAACAATCACTTAAGTATAATCAAAGACCAGTCAATGTCCTTCTTTTCTAGTATTTCTCAAGTAGTGTTTCACTGGACATCCTAAGAATTGACATTAAAAAAAATTCCATGGTCATATATGTTTAGGAAAGCTGTGTCAAACAAAAATATATATTTTTTAAATTCCAAATAATTCAATGTACTGAGTCACATTGGGTACCTTACACCACGCAATGCTTCCGAACATTTTTGAGCACAGGACCTGTATGTAAAAGTGCTCTCTTCCAGAAATACTGATGTAAACCTGTCAATTTACCTTTATAGGAAAAAGGGGCAAAAATAATTATGCCTTGTGAAATATACACCCAAATAATCCCATCTATTTATATATGTGCCAGTGCCTAACATTCCAATAAGGGTGTCTTTGTATTAAGATTTTAGTTTCTGTTAAAATATCACCACCCAAGAGAAACTCCAGTTTATGCCTTACTAGTTATGTGTAGTCTGTGCTAAAACTGTCTCCAGAAGTTAATGTTGAAAATCATTTAGATAGATCATGGAAACCTTAGACATTTGAGAAGATGATGCTACTCTAACAACAACTGAAATCTGGTAACAATAGCAACAAAAGGGGTCAAATTGCACTAATTCAACATTTTTCTAAGGGTCAAAATGTTATAACAGTGGAAAATTACAAGGCAACTAGCTAGTCTTGCCAGCAGATCTCCCTAAAAAATTGCTACCCATAATCTGCCTCAAGAATGAAGTCATTTGGAGTTAACCATTATCCAAAATCTATTTACAAGTTAAGAGCTCTCTAAACCTCCAGCTATGGAATCATGGCAGTGTAATAAATGGTGTGCATTGCCTTTGGAAAAATGAAGGCGACTTACCTATAAGCTTTTTTTTCTAACTATCATTACCTATCAGCCATTAGAAAGCCACTCACTGCCCCAGAGCAGTTAACTTGCTGATTGGCTTCTGAGTATTATGTTTCTTTGGGCAGCTGATTGATTCTTTTCATCCCCCCCCCCCCCCTGTGTTGCTTGCAAAAAATGTTTGTTTACTATGGATAATAGTACTTTCTGCCAGCAGGGGGAGTTTTGTAGTTTTCTTTCAAATATTGACACTACATAACTCCTTTGCCAAGAGGCTTAAATTGTGTTCCAGTGGTAATGGCAGTGATAGTTCATATGTACTAAGAAATAATACTTGATACCCTCTAAAATGCTTTACATGTAGCACAATGCCAGCGTCACAACATCACAGCAGTATTCTGACATGCTTAGCATTATCATTATGATTATCAGTGATAAAAGCAACGTGCCTACAGTTAATCATCTTAAACACAAGCATCATTTTTATTCCTAAAACTAGTGCAGAAGGTTACTTTTTGAAAATTAAAGTTTATATTATTTTATCAAAATGATTAGTAAGTGTGATTATTCTACTGAATGATATTTTTACAACGAATTAAAGAGTACAAAACTAGTATAGGCAACTAGGATCCAGAATTCTGAGTGAGAATTCTGATCTGCCTCATATGCCTTAAGTCTACCTAGAAAAAGTCCCTATTTTTGCCTGATTATTGCTACACTAATTTGGGTTAAGATAATGTCACTTTCAAACATCTACTTTTAAAATAAATTACAAATGCAAAGGATAATAAAATATACTATCAGTTTTGTGTGACTTATTTTATCAGACTACTTTGTTCAATGACAATACCTGAGAAAATAAACTAGACTATGGAGCATTGTATGTGAGCTTTGAAATAAATAACCTGTATCATAATTCAGCAGAAACAACAAGAGGGCAGAGTGCTAAAGGGAGGAGAATGTAAAATGAGGGGATCCGTGAGTGCACTGGGCATTCATGGAGACCATGTGAATGGATGTGTTAAAAAAGAAGAATCTGCATGAGAAGCTAAGAGAAAAACTTCTCTCATCTCACAGCTTTGCATAAGAACAGTGAAATTCCAACACACTCATAGAAATTCAACAATTATCATTCACTGACAAGACACCTTTGTCATCAGTTTCCTGAATATTACCAATAAAAAATCTGTCATGTTTTTGTGCCCTATTGGCAATAAAGATGACATTTCTCTTTTCTTTTCTCAAAGGTTACCTTGCTCTTCATATTTTTAGTTGTTGAAAGGCAATATAACTCTAGTTGAAAAGGACGATTAATTATTTCTTTATATAATTTCTTGCCTAAATGAAGTAAAATCTGTGTATTCTATTTTAGTAACAAATAATTAGCAACATTTAAAAATATGAATTTAAGAAAATATTTAAAGGGCTGAATAATAGTTGCAAAATTAGAATTAGTAGTGCTAGCATAATTGCAGATTGATGACTTTTTTAAATTTAATTTTGGGAAGGAAGGGAAACATCATATAAAACCTATAATTTTATGTTCTATTCTAACATGGTATAGCTATATTACAAAAGCATGATAAAATTGATTAGCTTTTTTATTAGTTTATAGTAAGGGGAAGCATAGTAATACCTTAAATAATTTAATTAAGTTTTCTGAGTTATTAATATTGTTTCTGGGAATATTATACTTAGCATGGACAAAGTAATGAACTAAGTAGATATGTTCTGTCCCTAGGGACCTTACAGTCTAGAGGAGAAGGCAAAGTAATATAACTACCAAATGTTAAAAGTAGTAAATGCCACATATGCCATGAAAATTCGAAATCACATAAAGAGTCAATAAATTAGACAAACTTTATGTTGATTGAAGACACGCTAAGATGTTAAGCAGTTAGCCAAAATCGAAACAGATATGCAGTTTTGCGCAGAGAGCTCTCTCTCTCTGGTAAGTTTAGGAAAGAACATCATAGTTATACACCCCAAAATAAAGTGAACTTTTTTTTATTATAGATAGGTGAAAAATATTGATTGTGATCTCAGTGGTCACACACTATATCAATCAACAATTTATTTAATATTCTCATTTTTTAGAGAGCTATGGAGAACAAAGGTTTTTAACTATGACTCACAACCAAGTTACTGACATATTTTCATCTTACACTTAAATATATATACTATTAAAATTTAAATAATATCAAGCAATTTTCAACTTTCACCAGTTTAATACCATATGTACCTTTAATTGCTCTCTGCATTCCATGTATTTCTAACATTCTAAACCAGACCTATATGCTGAAGGTAGCTAATTAAAGAGCATATAAGTACTACATATACATGGAAGAACATTGAAGGCTCATCAAAATTGACTAAAGTCAATTTCTTTATATGTTTATCTTTTATGTATTAGAAAATTTTGAAAAGAGGAAATGGAGAAATAAATCCTATAAACCTTACAGTCACTTGCAATGTAACTTTAGAAGCTGTAAAATAGTGCTCCCTTAAGAAGAACATCTGAATGATAAGTATTAGTCCACGAAAAGATGAGATTTGCTATTCTATGTTACTGTATTTTATTGGGTTTTCTTGATTGTTTGTCACTGCCCATTTAAAACATATGCATCTGTCCTGTACATTTATTATATCTGATATTGGAAATATGTATTAGTGGTAGGAGTGCTACTGGAAGCATTTTGGTTCAACAAAAATTTTGCTTTTCTTATCTCAAATATCATCTATTTGCTCATTCAGAAAATACTATTGAACACTGAATCTGTGTCAAACTGTTGGAGACACTGGAAATATAGCAATGAATAAAATCAGTAAAAATCTGTGCCCTCATAAAGCTTAATTCTGGAAGGGTGTAGGGAATGGACAAATATAATACATAAGCAAAGCATATGCTATGTTAAAGAATATTAATTGCTAAGCATAAAATAAAAAAGAAAAGGATATGGGAAAAATTAGTAATTCAATATTTTACATTTATTTCTCAAAGTTGAGAAGACAAACAATATTTAAATAATGAGGTAAAGAACTTCATTCTGGTTGGTAACCCATTCAAAATGAGTTCTGTTAAAACCAACAACAAAATAAGAACACATACACACAGAAAATAATAATTAAACCCCTAATAATTTTTTTCTTTTCAGATTTGGATGAAAAGCAATTGTACACATAAGAAAAAAGAGATTGTTGTCAGGAAATGTGGGTGCTATTTCTCATCTAGAAGTATCTATGTTTCTCTAAGCAAATATAATATTTTTGATCTTTAGTTCCTTAGTATGATGAAGGGATAAATGAATATTCTCTTAAATATATTATAAGATTTTATCATGTAGATGATCCTCCTACTCACAGTCTTTCCCTGGCCTCTAATTTCAGTCAACTAACCTCCCAGGAGGGCATATGAGTAGAAAGTGAGTGGCTTAACTATTTATCCCTAGCTATGATTTAACTGATCTGGCCAGATAGAAGTTTGGCCTTCTTCCCTTCTTTATAAATTATATCTGAATTTCATGACAGGAAAGAGTTCCCTGAAATAGGAAAACAGTTCTTTAAAGAGGTGGGTATAAGGGGGAATGTCTTCCCTGAATCTTCATATGAGCTCTCAAAGAGCATTTGTAAAAGAAAAGTCACACTTCTAAGTATTAAGTGAAAACTTAAGTTGTAACCCCAAGAGATTTCCAAAGATGAAATTTCATGCACAGAGAAATGTAATGAGGAAGACATTTTATTTTAAGTAAAAATAATTTTCCAGTCTTTCAAATCATATGACATATTCAGCTGCCTACTCTTGACTCTTCATAAGGCCTACTCATGGATGAGGCTTGACAATTGGATTTAAGAATGCCACATTTGATTGCAGTTTTTGTGATTACATAGAGAACAATGAGTAATATATCAATTTACGCTATTTAAAGTTTTGCAAGTAAATGAGGACTTACCAAATTTAGCTAATAAGAACATTAGCATCACAAATAATTTTATGGTTAAAATCAGTTTATCAAAATACCATAATTTCGTTTTTGGTTTTTATTTAACATGCTTTTGCAGTGGCTATAATAAAATCAAATCTATTTGATGCCATCAAATCCTGAATTTGTAAGGATATGTGACTATTTTTGGATTTATTAAGGTGATATTTTCTTGAGTGAATGTCATGACTTCACATTTTTCAGAGTCTTTGTTTTAAGTAGCTTTTACATATGAGAAACTAGATTAGAAAAAAAAGGATTATTTTTTCAAATTTTAGTATCTAGAAAGTTTATAGTATTTCAGATAATCACATTTAAGCAATGAAACATAGGTAGAAATGAAGTTGCATAGTCAATGTTTACTATGCCCCACCACTTACATAATTTCAAGAAGTCATACATAACACAAGAAAAGTAAATAATGATAGTGATGGTATTCATTTACTCATATATTTATTCATTCATAGTGTATATGAGCTCCCCAGGTAGGAACTCTTGTAAATCATAATGCAGTGGATAGAAACAGAAGCAAATCTTGCTTGTGTATTAGAGCTAATATTATAATGAGGGAAATAGACATCACATTCACATTAATAAACTCATTTAAATTACTGGCATATTTTCTTAAGTAAATGAGCAGGCTGATATGCTACTCAATGGTAGGTTAGAGGGGAGAGAAATAGAGTGAGTGATTATAGAAAGTTTCCATAAAGAAGTTTCATTAAAGCCAGATTAGAACTAATCATTATTAGTCTAGAAATTCCCCCAACTTTCAGCCATATCTACATGATCATGCTATCTCAAATCTGTTTGCATTTAAAAAACATGTTGATCCGTTTCTATTTTGTGCCCTGATGTTTCACAAAATTGAAAACCTTTTAAACTACATGTAATGAAAAGTGTATATAATATAATATGGTATAATGCTGCTCAATATGACCTGGAGAGCATAGATCCATACTCAAATGAACCCAAGATAACGTAAATAGCAAAGTTGCCTCTCGATGTGTTAAAACTCAAGAATATATACAGAAATTATGCAAAGTGCACATACATCTTTCTCAAAATATTAACAAGAGATATGAAATTTTACTATGCTTCAGATTCTGAATAGAAAACTTATTTTCACCAAATATCTGTATTTTATGCCATGTAAAAAAGAAAAAAACCCAAAAACAATTATCTGTGCTTTTAAATCTTGTATTAAAGGATTAGATGAGCATTAGGTCTGGAGCTAAACCAAAACAAAACTCCCTTTGTCTTGTAGTTTCTCAGTCATTTGATTTTCATTTGAAGAATACTAAGGAAGTAGTTCTCTACTGTATTCAAAAGTTTGTTTCTGTTGTGGTTTTGCTTTCATATAACTAATATGAACATAATACACTGTTATTGACTGCCTGGGATGAATTTCAACACTTTAAAATTTTTTTAAAGTTTATTTATTTTTGAAAGACAGAAAGAGACATAGCTTGAGCAGGGGGAGGAGCAGGGAGGGAGACACAGAAGCTTGCTCCAGGTCCTGAGCTGTCAGCACAGATCCCAGTAAGGGGCTGCAGCCCACCAACCGTGAGATCACAGTTGAGCCAAGCCAAAGGAAGTCCAACATTTAACCGACTGAGTCACCCAGGTGACCCAACACTTTCTTGTATCAAATTATTTCCTCTGGATAAAATACTTCAACTTTATCAACCTCTTAGAGGGAAAATAAAGCAACTTAGCTCAAATCTTTAAAAAGGATGTCGTGGGTGAACAGTTTAAGCTGAGTATTTTGGAGGAGAACAACAGTATAAAGATTGCATGGGCGAGACCGAGGACAGTCAGTCTTGGATGGACTGAATGTGATTCCAGGTGTAAATAGTAGAGAACACTTAGCCTTATTAAGTATTTGTATAAGTATTGTTGGTTTGGATACTGCTTTGGTTAGCTTCTGAAGGGTAAACTTGTAAGCCTATTCATCCCGTAAGCTGCAATTTTTAATGTGAACTAGAAGAATGAGTTTTTTTCAAAGAATATGTATTTGGTGATAATACTGAAATGGCTGTACTTAATATGAATTCTATTTTAGTTCCTTTTTTTTTAGTTTTGTTCTCTCCATAGCATTATGAGATAAAACAGGCCTAATGATCTCTACCTTTCAACTAAAAAGCTAACTTGTTTAAATGGAGGCTACTCACCTCCCCCAATATCTAAAGTAGACATGTAAATCATGATTCACTTAGTTAGTCTGCTAATGAATGTGTACTACTTTTGCTACCCTTGATTTAAAGTTGGTTGTGTCCTGCATAGGACAAACCTCTTATCTTTATAACATTGTAGCCGACAAGAAAGAGACTAACCATGCTGCTTATGTAGTATTTCAATTCTACCTAAAATTTCATGATTTAAATGTAACATCCATTGCCTCTACATGTAGTATGAACAGACTTCTAACCATTCTACTCAAAGGATCTTCCCCAGTGATTTGTTCTGATGCATAACAATGTATCAATAAACAGTTATTATTTAATGTATTATTATTAAATGTAATCCACATAAAAATTAAAAAAAATACAGGATAGGTAATTCCCTAGGGATCATTGGCTGAGAATAAAACCTTGAAGAATATGAAGGATGAATGTTAAACTGACAACAAAGTGAGAAGATTTACCAAAAGAAATTAATATCCATAGGATTAAAAGTAATGACAGTAATGTTAGAATGTGTCCAATAGAATATTTGCTAGAAATGACAGTGAGACTATACAACTAAAAATGGTATGGATGATAGTATGTATTAATGTCTACTGTGTCTGAAAAAAGCCAATATTTTAACATACATAATGTTATTTAATCCTCATTAGATTGGTATGCAGATTATTGGATGAATATATTTATATAATACTTGTTATTTTGTTAGTAGCCTTGTCTTTTGCAGAGTAGGTAATACATGTAACATAGTAATACAGAGTATTACATAGTAAACACTTAATAGAAATTATCTCATGAGAGCAGTGTAGCAAAATGGTAGCAAATATAAATACTATAGTTAGCCTCTGGGCTCTGTTACTTTCTTATTCTGTGATTTGAGACAGGTAATAGTACTAGTGTGTTATTTTATCTGAAGAATGAATATAATAATGTTTATAATCCATAAGATTATTTTCTTAATAATATAATTTTAAACATTATTTCTAAATATTTCCTGTTCTTTTGTTACAACAAATAATAAACTTAATATATGCTCACTTGGGTCAGTAATATATATATATTATATGCATATATATATATGTGTGTGTGTGTGTGTGTGTGTGTGTGACTTATTTTTAATTTTTGTTATGCTAAAATATACATAACATTGACTATTGTAAGTACATTCCATTGTTATACAGCCATTGTCAGTAACAATATCCATAACCTTTTCTTATCTTTCCAAACTGAAACTCCATAACCATTAATCAATAACTCACCATTCCTCACTCCCCTGCCCCCTGACAACGACCATTTTACTTCATGTCTGTATGAATGTGTCTGCTCTTGGTACCTAATGTAAGTGACACTTATTCTTTTTGAAAAGCTTTTCTTAGTTAATAAGTTGACTTTATGATTTTTGCCTATTTTGCTAGTTTTAAATTATATATTCCCATTTAAGATAAACTTTAAGAGAAATAAAAGGAATCAGTGTTGCCTATCTTGATCTCCTATTCTTGTTTAGAAAACATTCACAACCCTTTAATATTCTATGCTTTCTTTTATACTAGGTTCATATTTAAATAGACATAATAAAAGCTCATTGCTGGATTTTTAGGAGGTAATATTTCCATCAAGATGTTAAACACTTGATCTCTTTGGTAATATTTCCAATGCAAACAAGACCAAGAAATTACCATAAACATATTAAGATTGACAGAGGAAAGAAACCAATAAAGGCAAACACCAGTCAATTGAAATCAGTTGATGTCTTGTTCCTATGGTCTTGCCAAGTAATACATTATTCTTGGACAGTTCGTCATTGTAGCAAATTGTATTTCAAAAAAGATAAATATGATGTAGCAAAGGATACATAAGAACAGTAAAACTCAGGGTTAAAAAATTCTCTTTGGAAATGGAGTCCAGACATATGTTAGCTCCAATAATCCTGATGCATAAGGTCAATAAAATATGAGTTTCTTTGAGAGATATTATTGTCTTTATATCTTTGAGTGATATTCACAAATTCACACTGAGGTCTCCAATAGGTCAAGAAAATTTGTTTAAAGAGATAGCCTTCTGAATATAGGGTCCAAAACGAACTGGGAATATTAGTTTTCTGCCCTGTCCAGAATCCAGAATCCAGCTATTGAGGAAACTTGGTCCAAGAAGCAGTACATTTCTCTACTCAGGGAAGATAGAAATTATACCAATTCAAGGTAGCACTTTATTGAAAGTTTGCTGCTAAGCAACACAGAGTATATATGGAAGAGTGTTGCTAGGCAGCACACCTCATCTAATCTACTGCTGAGAAGATTTTTTGCTAGTGCAATGAGAAAATAACCCAACAATCAGTTCTTTTAAAGCTTTTACATATATAAGTTTACACAAAGAAGAATCATTTTAAGTATAAAATGGAAATATTAACAATGTGAAAAATTCTATCACAATTTGGAGACTGGAAATACTATATGGTTGATTGATCCATCTCTCTAAATGTCAATTTGACAATCATGGAAAATCAACCACAATTAACAAAACAGAATGGCAACAATGAGAAAGAGTTAAGAGTTGATATTCTCAATATGTAGAAATCTGGTATACATTGATAGGAAAATCTTTAAAACTTAACCAGAAAGAAAATAGACATGACCAGAAATAATAAGAAAAGATGTTTAAAGCAAAGACTAATAAGTCTATTCACAATATCTAGGTACATGGTGGTGTTTCTGTTACAATGCCTTTTTTCTCTGTGTTCATATAGTCATCTCCTCTGAGATACAGAGTTATATTCATGATATTATATCTCAGGCTGCCATATCTCAACATAGCTACTTGGACATAGAAATTTATGTTCTAACAATTCTAAATATTGGAGGTCCAAGGACAGGGTTCATAAGGTCAGAGGACTTTTTTCCTGGCTTGTAAATGGCCACTTTCTGGGTACTCTCCTGGACTTTACTTCATGCATGCACATGGAGAGACAGAGATGGAGAGAGGGGAAGGGAGATCTCTTCCTTTTTTAATAAACTCACCAGTGCCATCAGATTAGGACCTCACCCTTGTGCCCTCATTTAAAATTAAGTACCTCCAGAAGTCTATCTCCAAATATTGGGGTTAAAACTTCAGCATATGAATTTTGTGCAGACAGTTTTGTTCATAGTAGAGTAAAAATGCTAGCTGCTTACTTTGTATATCCTCTTAGGTATCCTATAGATAAGAAAATTCAAAGTATTGTGCTCTAAACTGAATTATTTATAATATTTGATCCCTCCTCCTTTTCTCTCTCCCACTCACTTTCCAATAAAAAAATTAATTAAAAGTATATTTGGAAATATTTACTTCTTTCCATTTCCCTGCTCTAAGTGTTGTTGTTGTTATCTTTCATCAAGATTATTGCCATGTCCTCCCACCTCTGTCTCCATAGAAGTCTGTCAAGAAATATGTAGCAAGAATGATCTTTCTAATCTACAAATCTTATTATGGTATTCTCCACTTCAAAAAAAATCAATAAAGTGGACACCTGGGTGGCTCAGTCAGTTAAGCGTCCGACTTTGACTCAGGTCATGATGTTGCAGTTCAGGAGTTTGATCCCTGTATTGGGCTCTTTGCTGACAGCTCAGAGCCTGGAGCCTGCTTTGGATTTTGTGTCCTCTCTCCTCTCTCTGTCTCTGTCTCTGTCTCTCTCTCTCTGCCTCTCTATCTCTCTCAAAAAATGAATAAACATTAAAAAGGTGCCTTTTTAACCCTGAGGAAGCATGTTCTATCTGTCTTATCCCCTAACCATAAACAACCATTTGCTCGGCACCACAGTTTTGTTTTGTATTGATCCAAATCCCTAACACCACATATCTTTGAAACCCCCTTTCTCTTACACACACGAGCTAATGTTCACTGTTTCATTGTCTCTTTCTGCTTATCCATCATGTTTCTAAGCCTTCTGATCCTAATAAAAACAGAACAAGAATGCTTACTTGGGGCTCTTGTCTCCTCCCAGACATTAGCCTCTCTCATGTTTAATTCTGCATATGCTCTCTTGCTGGACAAGAGAGAACTCCAGACTCAAAATCTGCAACAATATTATCTTTTGAAAAAACATTACTGAATTGCAGGACATTTAAAAGTTCTATCATTAAAATATCTTCCTTCTGAGAAAATCTACGCTAAAGAAAAAAGAAATAAATTGCAAATAAATTTTTTGAGGAAAGAAATCTATTTTATCATTATTTATAAAAACAAAAAAAGAGAATAGCTCATATATTAACCTAAAGGACTATTTAAGTAAATGGTGATAAATTTGTCAAATGGGATGTTATATAACATAGAAATTATGTTTTAAGGGTCACCTGGATGGCTCAGTAGGTTGCGTCCGACTCTCAATTTTGAGGCTTGTGTGTCACTCTGCACAGTCAGTAGTCTGCTTGGGATTCTCTCTTTCTTTCTCTCTCTCTCTCTCTCTCTGTCTTTCTCTCTCTCTTACCCACCCCATCTATTCTCTCTCTCTCTGTCTCTCTGCCTCTCTCTCTCTCAAAATAAATAAATAAACATTTTTAAAAACTATTTAAAAGGGGGTGCCAGGTGGCTGAGTCAGTTAGACGTCCAGCTTTAGCTCAGGTCATGATCTCATGGTTTGTGAGTTCGAGCCCCAAATCGGGCTCTGTGCTGACAGCTAGCTCAGAGCCTGGAGCTTGCTTCATATTCTGTATCTCCTTCTCTGCCCCTCCCCAGCTCATGCTGTCTCTCTCTCAATTTCTCTCAAAATTAAATAAAACATTAAAAAATTTTTAAACTATTTTAAAATCATGTTTTAAAATAATTTTTACTATTCTTAATGAAATCTTGAGTTAAACAAGCTACAGAATTTAATCTATTTATGCAGGATCTGAGTTTTTAAAATAAATGTGACTTGTGTGTATGTCTATATGGGTATGACAATACATACACAAACATATTCTTCCAAATAAGAAGAAGATCAGAAAGAAAATAAAAACTAGAAAGAAAATAGAATATTAATAGTTGTGTTTAGTTTTAGTTAAATTATGAATTTCTTTTTTTTGTAATTTTCTGTTTCCTAGTTCTCTATAATGAGCCTGTATTTATAGAAAAAAATAAGGGAAGATGAAAATGCTTGGACTTATAGATCTCTGTCTTTATGACACACCACTGAGCATGAACAGGCATCCTAATTTAGGAGAATGCCCTGTTGTGTGGACTCTCACATCTCACTCTGGAATGCTTATGGATCTGATATACTTTTCTTCCCCTTGACAATACAGGCTTAAACCTTGAACATGACCTATACTTGAACAATCAAATGCTTGGAAACTTTTAATATGCATGAAAAGATGAAAAGATATCACTTACCAAATTATTACTCCCTGTTGTGCCAAAGCAGGCAGCAGGTGCAGGAGTTTAGTGGTGATGTCAAGGTGATGCCTGGCTATAGAGCACCTGGCAACATCTTAGCCAAAAAAATCTGCAAGACCTATGCGGGGTTTATACTTAACTATCTCCATTTTTCTTCTTCTCTTTACCATTTATTCCTTCAGTTCTAGACCTATCCAGTCTCTTCACAAATAATTTCATCTCTCCATATCCAGAAATTTCACTTGCAATAAAAATCCCTCAGTAATAACCTAGTTCTTTATTATTTTAAACAGGATATACCTTAATAGGATGAAATGCAGGGAAACATAATTGAATGTTTTGTAGCTTTTTCAACAACTTACTCAAGTCATATAAATAAGTATGATCATAGTTGGAAATAAGATTCCAACACAGAAATATATTTCAGAATGATCATATGAGTTGAAACATAATCTTTGCACAATTTGCAAGTTCTAGTACTTTTGTTTTAAAAATACATAATGTATTTTCTCTAGACTTTCTGTATGATGACCTAAAATACTATCAGTCCTAACTGGCATAATTTTCCTACTCTCTCTCTAGTAACATTTTCACTGAAGATTTTTCTTTTCATTGGAAAGGCAATCTAAAATGCTCCCATTACTTTGATATGTGCTATAATTATTAATCATTATATATTTATAGATATCTAGCTACATACCAATAAAGGAGATTGATTATAGATCTGAAAACAAATATTAAACATGAAATAAGTTAAGATATATGCCAAGTCAAAGAAGAATCAAAAGCTACATCAAAGCAAGAATAAGGTTTTGACAATATCATTTTACACTAAGCAGATGCCTGTTTAAATCTAGATTTTCTAATTTTTTTTAAAGATACATAGTACATAAGTGATAGAACTTAATTCTAGAACCAATGAATTTCTATCCAATTACATTTTTGAGGTTGTGTTATCATTTGATTATTTTCTTCATCCAGTTAGCTTTAACACAGGGTACAGACCACTGTCATATTTTTCAGTTGCCAGGCAGATGAATGTAAGCGGAAAGTATATTAGGGGAAGGAGATTGGCACCCATATCTTAAGCGAATCTATGAAAATATGTTAGAAAAAACAAAACTATAAATCATACTTGTGATTCATGCACAGTGGTATCTTATCCAAAGAAGGATATACATCAATAAAATATATATTTCTTCAGATTAAAATATGTATGTATAATAACAAAAAGGCTTCCTTGAAATCACAATAACACAGTATAAGCTTTTAAATTTTTTAAAATTTAGTTTTTTATCAATTTTTACAAATGAAAAAAATTATTAGGATATAGGTAATAACTTTAATCCGTCTATTTTAATATTTCTAAAAATAACGCAAAACAGTTTTAAAAATCAGATAATTATTTTTAATCATGAATAAAATAGCTAATCATATTACAAATTAAGAGGAAAGACATTTATGAAATGTTGATTGATGATCTGTTTAATGACAATCATTGTGCTAAGCACTTTGTTTTTTATTTAGTTAACTTGAAACCCTGTGAAGTAGATCTTATGCCCATTAAAGATGAAGAAACTAACATACAAACCGAAGCAGAATTTAGCAATTTTAGGTAATTTGAATTCAAAGATGCTTGAATTTTAAAAGCTGTCTACTGTACAAAAATGTTTCACAGGGTAAATCTTGCTAAAAAACAACCCTGAAAATAAGTTTATAAATATAATTTATTAGTATATAATATTAATATAATTTATTAACACAATAGGTAATTATATTACATAATTGTAATCATATAATTAATTATATCATACATTTTAATTGATATATAATTTATCATTTACATATACTATATAATTATATATAATAATATAATAGTATATGATATGATTAATATATAGTTATTAATTTTTGAATTTGAGAGAGAGAGATCATGAGAGTGAATCTTAAGCTGGCTCTTTGCTCAGTGCGAGAGACCAATGCTGGGCTCAATCCCACAACACTGGGATCATGACCTGAGCTGAAACAAGTGTTCTATGCTCAACCAACTGAGCCAACCAAGCACCCCCAAAATAAATTATAAATAAATGAAAGTGCAACTTATTATACTCCTTGTATTCATCTGGAAACATGATTTAAATATTATATTTCTCTCATTTTGGAGCAACTTCAAGTAAAAAACAAAAGTTTATCATCTACATATATAAAACATTCTAGCATACTAATGAATGATTTATAGACTTTAGGATCAAGTTAGTAAACCTTTACAAATGAAAGAAATAAGAAGTTACATTTCTGTTGTATGCATCTCTACATGAGAATCCAAACAGCTCAAAAGCAATTATGAAGGATTGCTCATCCACATTTTTTTTCACATGACACAACTGTGAGATATACAAATACAATGCAATCCGCTCCCAGTTTAAATAGGAGAATGTCACAAATAACTAAAATTATAAACATCTAAATATACATACAGTTGAGCCATTCAATTATATTGTAATTACAAAATGAATTACATACATATCTGTATTTATGTACAGAGTTATCTATATAGATAGATACTATATAAACAGATGGTTAAAATAATATAATGATACATTTAATATTTCGACACTAATATGGCATGAAGTCTAGACCTGTGCACAAGGGAACTATTTACAAAATTTCACTCAGGGACTTCTGGATGGCTCAGTCAGATAAGCGTCTGACTCTTGGTTTCAGCTCAAGTCATGATCTTGCGGTTTCGTGAGTTAAGCCCTACATCAGGCTTTGCTGACAGTGTGAAGCCCATTTGGAATGCTCTGTCCTTCTCTTTGTCTGCCCTTTACTCACTCATGCTCCGTCGCTTTCTCTCTCTCTCTCTCTCTCTCTCTCTCTCTCTCTCTCTCTCTCTCAAAGATAAATAAACATTAAATTTTTTTCACTTAAAGATTTAATAGAGTTGAGACTTGAAATTTAGCTGTCAACGTCATCTCCTACCCAAACAGAATCCCTTCTTTAACATCCCAGTTTTTCCCTGAATATATTCACTTAGAGGAAAAAGCCAGTGCAAAAAATTGCCAATTCCACTGTTGCACTCTCAACAACTTTTATTATTTAATCTCTTCTGCCCCATTAATAAACCCTAAAATAATTGTGTATCTACTTTCATTAACATTATATTGCTTCCAGTATTTTCCTCTGTAAGATAAGTATTCCAGTTCACTGATTCTCCTTGTGACAATTTCTAGGTATCTGATTTATGCACCCTCCTTTAGATACATTTTGAATGTAAAGGATATCAAAAAATGGGATGCCCAAACTGGATGGAGAATTTCGTATGTTGTCTGGTGAGCACAGACCTTTACCTTGAAATCTCTAAAGTCTCTAAACATTGGAACATTGCTTAGTTTCATTTTTAGTTGCATTTTTACTATATTATATGTTGGTGCAGCAATTTCCCTTTGTGTTACTAAGTCTTCCAAAATGTATTTTATATGTACATTATAGGTAGAAATAAAAACTCGTCTACATTTCTCTCACATATCATTTTCAGTCTTTACTTGTCCTCAAACTTGCAAAGGCTTTGGGGCAGCCTGATTTTTGTTTCCAGTTGTTTTTTATATCATTAAGCTTGATAAGCATGTTCTCTAGGTTTTATCCAAGCAACTGTTTAATAGGACAGTCATAAACACATACCTGAAGTATCTATGCTTAAAGTCCATATCTATTAAAAAACAGGAGAAGGTTTTAGCTGTCAATTAGCCATAAAAAGCAATGGCAACCAGAATAAATTTCTTTATTCCAGTTTAGGGGAGATAAAAGTTATTTCTATATGTCAGACACTGTGATATTCCTCCTAACCAGTAAACTGTTCAAGTTCCAAATAATTAATATTTCACAGTCTCTCCATTTAAGCAATCTATTGAGAAATCATCCCAATAATCAATAATCATTGACCTATGGTTAATGGACTATTTCTATTAGTCTATAATCACTAAAATCAATGGTTTTCTCTATTTCACTATTTTCTGTCTCTATTTCCTCATTTTCTATAGCTTTTCATAATCTTCAAATTTTACTTCAACAATATCTAAGCATTGTCTCATTGAATTAAAACATTTTTAAATAAGTCAACGTGAAAATATGTTAAAAAGAGGTGGCTTAATTGATTGAGTGTTCTACTCTTGATTTCATCTCAGGTCATGAGCTCACAGTTGTGAAGTTGAGTCCATGTTGGGTTCCATGCTGACAGTAGAGTCTGCTTGGGATTCTCTCTGTCTCCCTGTGCCCTTCTCTCCAACTCATGCTCTCTCTTTCTAAAAAAAATAAATAAATAAAATAAAATAAATAATTTTTAAATCTTAAAAAAACTGTATTACCTTACTCAGAAAGGATTTTTTTATAATTAATGAACTAGATTTACATTTGTAAGAAGAATCACTTCATCTGCTTAGATTAATTGTATTCTATCCCTTCCTTAAAGGAAAAAATCTATATGTTTGCCTTTTTTTATTCTATACACTATCCACTTTTTGGCTATTTCATTGTCCATTAACTTTTCAATTAGCAGTTCAAATAAAGTAAAATAAAAAACAAATTCCAAAGTGCTAACTGCCTTGGAAAACTAATACAGAAAACTGACCAAGACGCATGAGTTTTATCAATATGATAATTTACTTAGAAATGTTTCACCTTGGAGCACATGGTGGTTCAGTCAGTTAAGCATCTGACTTAGGATCAGGTCATGATCTCCCACTTGGTGAGTTCATACCCATGGCAGGCTCTGATTTGTTAGCACAGAGCCTGGAGCCTGCTTTGAATTCTGTGTCTCCCTCTCTCTCTACCACTCCTCTGCTTGCTCTCTTTCTCTGTCTGTCAAAAATAAATATCAAAAATAAGAAATAAAATAAATTTTTCTTCTTGGGAGCATATTTTTCCATCCATATTAGAGGCAGTTTACTCTAGAATTATATGCATAATTATCTCAACCATGTATGTTTTCTATTAAATTGGGTGATAAATAATAGAGTATTCTTGGGCATATAATCTAGATACCATTTTACTTTGTGTTTGACAGATCATTGTTACCAATAGAAACATGAATTAACCTTGGTAAGAAGTCAGTTAGCTCCTACAAACCAAATTTACCTGATTTAACAGATAATTATCTAAATTGTTACTCTTTTGCCAGCACAAGTATATTGTTTAACAAAAGGTGATAGGAAAGTATTATTTTCTTGTTTGAAAAATTCAGGTGGTAGAACTTAAATGAATGGGTGAGATAATCTATTGTTACACATATTCATTTTAATTATTTGAGCCATTGAGATGATTTACATTGAAATGATAATTATATTTGCAATACTATCAATTAAATTATGTGAAAAAAAGGAAGGTAGATAGCTCTTCACAACTGCTGTGAGATTTTGAAAGGGAGAAACTTTGCTAATAAACATTTTTTAAGCACAAAATTTCCCCAATAAAGATGAGTAGGGTAGAAATATGACTTCCTATTTCTTTCATTAAAGTTATTGTGTCATGATTGTTATGTGTTATCTGTGTAGTAAGAAAAACAGTATATTCAAGGACATGGTTTCTTTTCTAAGGTCTTGCCATAAGTTACACGACAGTAAAATGTGGATGTAAAATATACCAGATGAGAAGGCAGTTAAGTCTCTGATGTGTGGAATGGCTTAAATCTCTTCTTAGACATAGAACCCTTGTTGTAATTTCCCAATGTGAGATTTTTAACAATCAGACAGTATTCTGTTTTCTTTTTTCATTTTCTAAAAAGACATGAAGTTTAACTGCATAAAAGAAAATATAATAAGGGAGAAAGCCTCCACTGAACATCCTAGAAGCCAAAAGAGCAGAAATAACTTGCAAATGAACTACTAGAAGCTTTAAAAAAATAGGGTATAATAAAATATGTTTTATATGTCATGAGGACTTTATTGTTAGTAGCATAGGCTTTAAGCTGGACTATATGTGACCTTTCATAAGATGTTGTATATACGTATATGTATCTGTTAAGGACATATTAAAAGTGAGTAATTCAAGTTAAATTTATTCATCCAAACCCTTAGTGGTTTGTCAACTGCATGCAAGCTACGGGGGTGGGCACTGAGGTTATGGTGGTGAACAAGATAGACAAGGTCATTGCCCTTACAAATTATGGTTATCACACAACAGATCACCAAATCTGCTGGAGGAATAATCCCTAGTCCTGGTAACACAAATGACAGTTTCTCTGCTTTGAAGTATGTACAGGAAACTCGTAACAGAGTCCTAGAGGTTATTTCACATGCATGATATACACATAAAAGCTCAAAAATGGAAATGAATATGGTATAATTGGAGGATGTTAGGAATACAAACCATACCTATTTAGTCTATCCTTTAAATTATAATAAGTATATTTACTAGAGAATCTGATTCCTCCTCTGACTCCCAATATTGTTTGTAAGCATATTTTTAATTAAAATGCATACACCAGACTATTTTTGTGGTTATCATTTGTATGGCAGGATTTCAGATGATACTTTTCATGAAACACTTTTAGATTTGGTTCAACAAAACAATCACCCTATCAAAATCATATCTGTGTAACTATGAAGATAAGGGACAATTTGATATTTTAACTGCCCAATGTTTTTTATAAGAGTTACTTTTATAAGATGGTGCTTCTTCAGTGACACGTTACAGAAAGTTAAAAAATATATAATTTAACATGTTTTGAAATGCTAGTATGTTATAGAAAAATTACTGTCAAAACATAGTCTGAATTATATATAATTATATAATTGTTTTTTATATGTATATATATATATTATGTTTTAATGAGTCACTAAGAAAGATGATAGTCCCATAGAAAATCTTGACAAAGACAAGAAGAGATTTATGTTACTTTCACATTATAACCTTATGGCTTTAAAATGATAAGTTAGAGGGGTGCCTGGGTGGCTCAGTCAGTTGAGTGTCCAACTTTGGCTCAGGTCATGATTTCAGAGTTCATGGGTTTGAGCCCCATGTCGGGCTCTGTGCTGACCACTAACTCAGAGCCTGGAGCCTGGTTTGGATTCTGTGTCTCTTTCTCTCTCTGCCCCTCCCCTGTTTATGCTCTGTCTCTCAAAATAAATAAGATGTAAAAAAAAATTAAAATGGTAAGTGGGATCCAGATACGCACAACAGACCATTAGGAGGGTAAAGGAGAATGGAGGAAAAAAAGGTGTGTAAAATAAAACTAAAAAAAAAAAAAAAAAAGAAAAGAAAACCAATATAAATTAAAGACATACATAATGAAATATACATAGGCAAACTTACCAAATAAAATTGTGATTTTTTTTTTCCCCTTTGTAATATAGGGTCCAGGATGGTAGGAGTTTTAACTTTTTGTTACACTAGAAAACCTCCAAGACATAGGACAGTTCTCAGAATATAGGAGGGGCGCCTGAGTGGCTCAGTCAGTTAAGCGTCTGACTTCAGCTCTGGTCATGATCTCACGGTTCATGGGTTTGAGCCCCGTGATGGGCTCTGTGCTGACAGCTCAGAGCCTGGAGCCTGCTTCAGATTCTGTGTGTCTCTCTCTCTCTGCCCCTCTCCTGATCACACAATCTTTCTCTCTCTAAAATAAATAAATGTTAAAAAAATACAAAAAAATGAATATGAAAGGAACTCAGTAAGTTATTTAATAAAGTAAATAGAACTACTTCTAATGGACTCCACAATTAAAATTTTCAATCCATGACACAATTTTTTTTATCATTTTACTTCCTCCTTAAATTACTCCTTCTAGTAATTTTCTCAACCTCCTTGAAACATTGAGATCTATTATTCTATTGTTTCCCCTTTCAGCTTTCTCTTCCTTTTTTACTCATATTAATACTTACAGCTTGTCATTTAAAGAACTGGCATCCTTCTTTATCCATTATATTTAATCAGTTTTATTGTTTTTCTGTCCCACCAGTTAGTGAAAAGTCCTTCCACCCCATCAACTAAAAGTTCCATACACTAATATACACTTTAGAATGTCCCTTCCACACTGCTGAGGACTACCCTAGAAATCTCAACACAAAATCTCAAAGACAGCTTCCTGTGTTAACTCAAGGTCTTCAACATCAGCTGTCTTCTCAAAGTACTCAGTTGTCTATTGCGTATGCTTAGGCAGTGCTCTCCTTAGATCTGAAAAGCAGACCTTTTAAATTTTATCCTTACTCTCACACCTCTGACTCCTCCGCTCTCCTTGTCTCTCTAATGAACCTTTTTGACAGTACTGAGAAAATAGAAAGGAACAGAGGGCCTCCTTCCTCTTCTTGATACAAAACCCACTTTTCTTTATTTACCATTTCCCACTTTCTTGGTATATGATAGCAAAGATTATTTAAAAGCTAATATCATCTTGTACCTTTTTCTGGAAATATCTCTCAATAAATTTTGACAACTTTCTCTTCCTAAACCTATCCTAAATATCTATATCTATATCTAATACACACATACACACATATACATTTACATATATGTATATGTGTGTATGTGTGTATAGATATATATATTCAAATGTTTTCCCATTTTAAGAACTATATTCCTTTTCTTTCTATATTATTTTTCACCACCATCTCTCTGCCTTTTTCATTTCAATATCTTGTTTTTACTTTCTACAATTTATTCTCTGCACAAACTATTATATTTTTGTTTTCACTTCTATCAAATCCATAAAAACTACTTACGCTAGCAAGTTATCAATAACCTTCTTATTGTAGATGTTGGCTAGGCATTGGAGAAAGAGGAACTCTCTTACACTGTTGATGTAAATGTAAACTGCTGCAGCCACTTCTGCAAAACAGTATGGGGGGGGGCGTTCCTCAGAAAGTTAAAAATGGAATTGCCCTATAAGCCAACAATTGCACTACTAGGTATTTACTCAAAGGATACAAAAATACTGACTCAAAGTATTATGCACCCTGATGTTTATAGCCCCAATATCAACAATAGCCAAATAATGAAAAGAGTCCAAATGTCCACTGACTGATGAATGAATAGAAAAGAGGTGGTGTAGCTATATACAATAGAATATTAGCCATCAAAAAGAATGAAATCTTGCCATTTGCAATGATAAGGATGGAGCTGGGGAGTATTATGCTAAGCAAAATAAGTCAATCAAAACAAATATCGTATGATTTCACTCATGTGGAACTCAAGAAACAAAGCATAAACATAGTGGGGGCGAGAGGCAAACCATAAAACAGATTCTTAACTATAGAAAGCAAACATTGGGGGGAATGGGGGTGTGGTGATGGGTTAAATACATCATGGATATTAAGGAGAGAACTTATGATGAATACTGGGGACCATATGTAAGTGATGAATCACTAAATCTTACACCTAAAACTAATATTACACTGTATGTTAACTAATTGGAATTTAAATAAAAAACTTGGAAGAAGAAAAAAAATAATTTTGTTGTCAAATAGAATGCTCATTTGATATTTTAGACTTCATTCATTAGAGTGCTTTCTTCTTAAACCATTTCATGATCTTCCTTCTAGTAGCTCCAAACTCTCCTGATTTGCCGTAACTTTCCAAACTGTCCCTTAAATGTGTATATGGTTCAGAGTGTCTGGGTGGTAAGCATCCAACTCTTGATTTTGGCTCAGGTCATGATCTTGTAGTCATGAGACCAAGCCCTGTGTCAGGCTCCATGCTGGGCATGGAGCTTGCTTGGGATTTTGTCTCGCTCCCTCCCTGTGCCCCTCCCACACTCATCCTTTCTCTTTCTCTTTCTCTCTCTCAAAAGAAAAATGTGTGTATACTTCTGCATACTGTTGAATAAACTGTTTTAATCTGTCTAGATGTTCAGTTTGGCATTTCCCATATTCCCTTATTAATTAAATTATAATCTGAAAATTCTTAGTATTTTATATGTATTCTTATCTACAGATCTAAATATCCTATTCACTGAAATTATCTTTTTGTTTATGCTTTAGATACTTTCAAATCAAAATTTCTGAAACAGATCCTATTTCTTTTCACTGAAATTCATATTTCATTCTCTATCCCCTTTACCAGTGATACTGAATTACACAAGTCAGAAACCATGGAATTATTTAACCACTGTCAGGAACTCTGAAGGGTGTTGGAATTTATCTTATTTGCATCCTAACACACCAGTCTCTTACTGTTTTATGGATATTGGCAGAGAATGTGTGACCCCTGGTTTGGAGTCAAAGGCCTTTGTTACTCAAGACAAAAGATGTAGCTAGAACTTCTAGTTTTAACATCAGTTCTCCATGACCTTCCAAATTCCACAGGGACAATGTAGATAACTCCAAATGGATGTCTGCACACTTGGAGGGTTGTGTGAAAACAAAGGAAAACTGAACTTAATATGAGTGGTAAGCATTTCTGCTTTTTGTAGGAAGATGCTATCTCATCCATAAAGATGGCTTTCTGCAAACACAATCCTTGGCCCAATGCAGAATGGCTCTTCCAACAACCACTACCCACAACCAATCGATCACCTACTCTAGCAGCTCCAACTCCTATTTCAGGCCATATCATCTCATCTATCACCAGAAGTATTGAGATGTCTTTTACAGATCTCCTTGCTTATCAGAACTCTGCCACACTCCCCACATCCTTGATGAATCTCATATCTGAAGGCAGACTACCATGATAAAAATTAATTCTGATCATGCCACTTTTAGGTGTATTGTTCTCATTGCACTCAAGAAGAATTGACAGCTTCTTAAATTAACTGATATTAATGTCTTTCATCATTTGGCATCAGCTTACATTTCTAGATAAATTTATTTCACTGCTTCGTCCTTACCATTTCCTTTTCCATGTAATGATAATTTTCATACATTAATTTGCCCCATTTCCCACTGCCAGTGGATACACCAAACTAAGTTTTATTTCTGTCTCTCAACCCCGAGCCTTTGGGTATATATTTTTATTTACTTTATTGTGCCTATCCAATTTCTACTTGTAATTTTTTTTTTATTTCACATTTCTTCAAGTTTTAGCTTTAAGGTCATGTCTACCAAGACATTATTATTATTATTAACCAGCAAATAAGGAAGACATAATGCATCCTCCATGTGTCCCAGTTACAACTTGGGCTTTCCAATTCAGAGCATATTACTAGTCTTTTCATTAGCCCATATCCCTCACTGGGATCTCTTTGGAGATCATGGACTACATGTCATTCTTTGAATTATGATATATACTCAACAACTGTTTTCTTAATAAATATTTGTGTAAAGAGTGAAGGAAATAAGTTACAGATATCTGTGATGATTGAAGTTTCCTGTATACTTAAAGATTAATGTTCTTTGAAGGAATGGACAAGTTTTATTTGACTTTGTGTTGGCACCCATAAAGGTGGTGCCTAATATGCGCAATTGCTCCTCATTGTTTGCAATTTTATATCTGTGTATTCACCTACTTGCTAAAACTTATTTGTAACTGCAAAATCAATACTATATTTTAAAGTCATTTGTGAACATGTGCATGCACAAAACAACAAAAAACATGAATCACTCAATGTACCCATTACCCCATGAGATCAGCATTGTTATTCTGTCTTCTTTGTTCAGTTCTCACATTGTAAATAAGTGTTCTTTTCAGGGTCTATGATGCCATGTTTTTGCATTTTTTATGCATTTTTCTTCATGATTTTTTTTCCTATTTAAACTGCCTTCAAGTATGTGCTGTCTAGGGTTCCTAAGTTCAGTTAGCTTGTGATGTGCCTTATGGAGTAAATGCCTATGTTAGATAATCTTCCTTCAGCATGAATTATAGTGCTGTTGTCAGTGAACCAATGTTACTGAGTCAACAACACTACTAAACAAGGTGTCAAACTACTAAACAGTGTACTAAACAAGGTGTTAAACAGAAACATAAAACAAGGTCATGCATTTATTGGTCAACGGAAATATTGTAACCAGAAGCTCACAGGAAGCTAATCTTGTATTTTCCCTAACAACAATGAACTATTGTTTGCCAATTCAGTATCCCTGCTATTTTATAAAACATGATTATGGTAAAAACAATAATGAGAATAGATTGTAATTATTTCTTCATAAATCTTTTACAATTAATAGTTGAATGAAAAGAAGCAAGGAATGAAGAAGGAGGATGCTGAAGATGTGACTCTGAAATTGCATTATGGGGTATATATATCTTGTTCAGTATTTTGTTTAATGATTTGTGTGAAGATGAAAAATTATTTGTGTAATTGGTAGGTGATACATATCTGTGATATAGTTACATCAAATTTAAAATTACCTTAATATGCTGAGGAGTGTATTAGAAATCAGTGAGATAGAATTTAACAGGGATGCCAAGATTCACCATTTAAAATCTCCATATCAGTTACCTGAGATTGGTAAGGAAAATTTTTTAAATTTACATGGAAGTTTAATTTGACTTAACCACAAGAAAAATAGGAAGAAAGTGTGTTGAAATCACATAAGATAAAATTGCACTTTAGCTTTATTGTGCTGCAGATTGAAAATCCAGAGAAACGGTGCTGTGGGGCTTTAATCTTTAAAACAGGAACCAAATAAAGAGATTTCAATTAATTTGCCATGTTCTGCTTTTCTAACTGGATATATGTAATTTTTTCATGTTATTGACTTAAAATCCTGCTACTACTACTACTATCTACTATTGTATTTCTCATTCCTGTTTTCATAGTTCTAAATGCTGCAAGAAACAATTAAATGCAAATGACAAGTAAATTTAAAAAAATACTGGAAATGCCCCTTCATAGACACACCCAAAACACACTTAACTTGCAAGGAAATATTCTGGTTCCCTTAGAATCAGTATGACCTTATCTAGATGTATTTTAAGCTCATAAATTGGTTATAAAAGCATAATGCCTTAAGAATATTCTAAACTTTATAGCCATATCCCAACACCATTTCTGGTGAAGATATAAACTGTATCTTAAGTAACCAATATTTCAGTCTTTGTGAAAACTACACGGCATATATTCAAGTAACACTGGCAAGATTATTGTGGCTGATTATTTGGCTTTGTGGTAACAAAAGACTGTAAGGAAATTCACTACTTGTCATAATAATCAAAAGCTTTCAAGTTTACCTAAATTTTTACTGATCCATAGACAGAGTCTTTGATATTAGATTTTAATACCATTCAAGTTTTGCTTCAAAGTTAGCCCAACCCTGAAAATATTACACTTACCCTCCCATTCCAGGCTTCCTGTTGGACTATTTTAAACTTCTAAGTCTCTTTAACAAAGTTAAAACTTTAAAGCAGTTTAACTGTCTCTGAAGTCATGCTGAGAGTAGAGAAAGAATCCATCACTTACTTTAAAATTCAGCCTCTTGAGGACTATGCTTAGGAATCTTTAAAAGAAACTTCAGTTTCTCTATTCGTGGACTAACCACCATATTTTATTTCAGGGGAGCCTAGGCATTTCAAAAAAGGTGGGCCTTTTTAGGAGCACAATGACCGTACTCTTGAAACAGATAGATCATTTATGTTTTTTGAACTATAGATTAGTTCTACCTTCAGAAAGACTAATACCCTTTAAAATGGTATTATTCTTTTTTTTAGAACATGCAAGATTTCTCAGAGAATCACGGTGCCAGTTTCAAAATATATGTAATATTCATAACAGGATGACAACTAGTATATTCATTTCCAAATACTTTTAAAATCAGTGTATAGTACTTATAGTGAAATACATTTTCATTTAGTTCTCATCAATATAGATTAAGCCAATTTATTTTACCTATACCTATATTTATTAAAATAAAGACATATGCCATGGAATAACTTACATATGTGATAGTATTCTATAAAGTATCAAAAATTTAATTTATTGCCAAAGCCATCTTGAGAAGAAAGAACAAAACCATAGAGACCTCATTCTCCCTGGTTTCAAACTATGTTATAAAGCTATAATACTTAAAACAGCATGGTATTGCCATAAAAACAGACACATAATTCAACAGAACAGAATAGAGAGCCCAGAAATAAACCCATGCATGTATGATTAATTTACAACAAAGCAGCCAAGAATACACAATGGAGAAAAGACAGTCTTCTTGATAAATGGTATCAGAAAAATATCAGGCAGCCATATGCAAAAGAATAAAACTGGACCACTCTTATACACCATACACAAAGATTAACTCAGGATGGATTAAAGTCTTGAACATAAGACCTGAAAACATAAAACTTTTAGAAGAAACATAGGTGGTAATATCCTTGAGGTAGGTTTTCACGGTGATTTTTTTTTCACCTAACACCAAAAGCAAAAGCAAAAAAATTAAGAAAAAACAATTCAGACTATATTAAACTAAAAATCTTCTGCATAAGCAGAGAAAATCATCAACAAAACAGAAAGGCAATCTAGGGAATGACAATATATTATTTTATTATGTCAATATATGTCAGTATTTTATTATGACAAATCACAAATCTGATACAGGGCTAATATTCAAAATATATAAAGAATTCCTGCAACACAATAGCAAGGAAGCAAACAGCCTAATTAAAACAAATGTGCAGAGGATCTGAATATACATTTTTTCAGAGAAGACATATAGATGGCCAATAGGCACATGAAAAGACGGTCAACATAAAAAACCACAGTGGGTACCTCATACCTGTTAGAGTGACTAGTGTCCAAAAGACTGTTTTGAAATAAGTGTTGACAAAGATGTAGAAAAAATGGAATCACTGTACACTGTTGATGGAAACGTAAATTGATATAGCCACTCTGGGGAAAAAATGGAGGTTCCTCAAAAAACTGAAAATAGAAGTACTATATGATCCAGCAATTTTACTTCTGGGTATTTATACGAAGAAAACAAAAACACTAATATGAAAAAATGTATTTACCCCCATGTTCGTTGCAGCATTATTTATGTTAGCCAATACATGAAATAAGAAATTGTGCCCTTCCACACACACACATAGTAGAATACAATTTGGGCATAAGAAAAAATAAAATAAAATCTTACCATTTGCAACCACATGGCTGGCCCTCGAAGCCATTATGCTACATTAAATAAATTGGACAAATAAAGACAAATACCATATGTTATCCCTTATATGTAGAATCTATGATATGTAAGTATTTTATGTAGTAGATACATATTTTAATATTAAAATAAATATAAATAAAATGAAGTTTATACACACAGAGAACAGACAGGTTGTTGCCAGAGGTGGGGGATTAGAGGTGGGAGAAATGGGGTTTTTTTTTTAGTTTAAATAAATTTTTAAAAATATCTTATAAAGCCTACATTGGACAGATTTGACAATGGACTAGACACAACAAAGAGTGACTTAGCTGAAAAATGCATCAGAAGAAATTTTCTATAACATACCCTATGAAGAGAAAATGAAGGAAAATAGTGATAAGAGATAAAGAGATGTGAGGAGATAGTCGAATGTTAACATACATTGGTCAAGATCATAGGAAATGGGAGAGGTAAATTTAATATGTGAAGTTATTGCTTGGAATTTTCCAGAACAGATGAAAGATATCAATCCTTAGATTCAAAATATCAGTTAATTCCAAGCAAAATAAATTAAAATGAATCTTCTCCTAGACACAGTATAAACAGTACAGCACTGCAGATAATAAGAAAAACAAATTAAAAAGTTCTGAATACAAAATACTTTAAAAATTAAAATGCAAAAATATAATTTACCTCAAAATAAGTGTTTAATTTGAAAATCCAGGGCTAAACTCCTAATTAAATTGTATAAGATAATTATATTGAATGTCTTTCTCTAGAAGTATTTGCCATATAATTTTTATATTATTTTTGATAGCTTTTACAGAACAATGTTTTCACATAATCATTATTCAGTATGATACCATACCCACAACTATACTGATGATTTGAAAATTTTAGAAAGTACAATATTTTGTTCAGTATTAAGAAAATTTTACATTTACAAATAGTGCTTTATTTCAGCATTGATTTATTTCAGGAAAATTTTCAGGACTGATGAAAAGTAGTTGAATAGTTTTTTATGGGAGGCATGGCTATAATTTTTTGGAGAATAAGTTAATATAGATCAGTCCAAAGTATAAATTATGAAAATATGTCATAACATTTTATCTGTTAGAAGAAAAACCTAAAATTCCAGTATCAGTAATTTTTGGTCCAAAGTTTGGAGAAAATAAAAAAATTAACATTACCATATAGTTTTCTACATATTATAGCTACAAGACTCTGAGATTACTATAAATATGTTCATATGTTTATATTTAATATCAATTATGTTTCTTTTCCCTGCCTCTTTTTTTTATCAGAAATGACTAAAAAATACAACCAATTCTGTGATTATTAAAACCATTTTCACTGATATATGTTTCATCATTTTGTCTTGATTTTTCAAGAGCAAATTATTGAAAATAAAAATAAAGGACATTAGGATGTGAAATATATATAGAAAGATACATACCCATACCAGTGCAGAATTTCCAAGATACTTAATAAACAAGTGCAATGAGGGTTTGAATATGTTTCCTTTAAAATATCACAAAATGAAAAAGGAAATGAATAAAATATCATAAATGCCATAGAGTTGCAACAACTAAAACATGGTTGTCAAAAGATAAACAAGTTAAAGATCAAATTACATGTGTGAAATCTTGATCGGGATATATTTAGGAATTCAACATATAATAAAAATAGCTACTAAAGGTAATATAAAAATATGAATCAGCTGGCGAATGCTCTGGATGAAATTGGCTATTGCAGAAAAAAAATCCACCTTATTTTTAATGGTATAATAGATTCTAAGGTTTATATCAGTTGTTTTGAAGAACAAAACATTTAATATTAAAAAATAAAAAACATAAGAATTACCAGTAAGCAAATATATGTCTACTGAATCCCTTCTTATATGTGAATCCTTATTAATTTATGAATGATAGGATATTTTCAACTTCACAGCAATAGAAGGAAGAGTAAAGACAAAGGAAGAGTCAAAGAAAAATGACTGGAAATGAATGAAATTTAAATAATAAAATATGTTTGTAGGTTTTTGTTGTTGTTGCTGTTGTTTTGAGAGAGAGAGAGGCACAAAGAGATAGAAAGAGAAACCCATGCTGGTTATGTGCTGATGTGGGTCTCCATCTCAGGATCTATAAGGTCCTGACCTGAGCCAAAATCAAGAGTTGAACACTTAACCGACTGAGCAACTCAGGTGCCCGCTCCAATAATAAAATATGTTTTGAATTAAGTGTCAAATGAATTAGAACAAGTTTCAACAAATATGAAATATAGGTACAATGTCCCCAATGTTTGAACAGTAAACACACACACACATACACACACACACACACACACACACACACACACACACAAAGTAATAGGGCTTCATAGGGATAAAGAAAAGGACAAAAAGATCAATGGAGTACCCAATAATTATTTGCTGGATAAATGTATGATAGAAAAAGAAAAATACTTAGTTATTATCAATGTTTATTTTAGGTCATTGAATTAGAACTGATCTTAAAATTTTTGATAAAGTTTCTAACTTTTTAAAGTGATAATTTATTGCCTTTTATAATCATATAATAAGACTAATTTTTAAAAGGCTATGATGAGCTTACTGACTTTTTTATATCAGCCATTATTCAAATCACAATTCATACACTTCACATAAAACACTCTGCAAGTATTGTTTTTAGGTCCAACATAGCAAATGGGTTATGCAGTCACCAAAGACTAAATGGAATTATATACTTGCTTTCATATTTGAAAACTTGTCAGAGTGACACAATTTCAAACTTAAATCAAGGAATGGGAGGTATATCAGAGATGACATAGTGTAATTTCCTCCATTTCTGAGAAAAATGAGAGCCAGTGCAAGGTGAAGCAGTTTATCCAATATGGCACAGTTAACAAGTGATAGGAAGGGGAACGGAATGTAGGTCTCTAAACTCTCAGCTCAATATTCCATCCTTCACTATGAAAACATTAATGTAGTTAAAATAGTTTCAGCTATTAACAAGGCATTGGATGTTTTATGTCTAAGTAATAAGATATGCCAAACAAATAATTTTCAGCATAAAGTCTTTTGAAAAAATAAGTTGGGAAAATCTTTTGTTTAAACTTCAGAATAACTGATTGACATTTGCAGTAAAAAGGAATTCCTGCTTCAGTTTAGTATTGCTGTTATGAAAGTAGACTTGCCCAGGACAATAACTGAACATGATCACATATAACTTCATTTTAGGAAGGAGCTAAAAGCTAAGTAGACAAAAAAATCTCCTGCATACTATGTATTTTTTTGTTTCATTACACTAATTATTTAATTAAGTAAAATATGTATTATCATTAGTGTTTTGATATCCAATTGTTATCCAAGCTCCAGAGCACCTGTGTGGTTCAGTTGGTTAAGTGTCCATCTTTGGCTTAGGTCATGATCTCATGCTTCATCGGTTCAAGCCCCACATCGGGCTCTGTGCTGACAGCTTAGAGCCTGGAGCCTGCTTCAGATTCTGTGTACCTCTCTCTCTTCCCCTGCTTGCACTCTCTCTCTCTCTCTCTCTCTCTCTTTCTCTCAAAAATAAGTAAACATTAAAAAAATTTTTAAACGCCAAATGTCACTCAGTTTTAATTATTAGCCCTGATAAACCACATGACACTATCATTTCCTTTCCAACCTAGAAGTATTTTTGTCTAATCTTTATAATTTTTTTCAAATCTTAAATTTTAATATTTTGTACTACTATATATCATTATGTAATGCTTAAGATAGAATAAAGTAAAATCCTCATATAAAATCCTTGTACGAAGGTCCTAGCAGGGGAGAGCAGCTACTCCTATACCTTGACAGAACAGTCCTGTATCTGGAAGGAAAGGTCCATTTTTTTCAACCTGGCAGGCAGCTTCAGGAGGGACGCATAGGAAGTGGTGAGAGAGGAAGGGGCTGCCTACCTGCCAGCCAGATCTGATGAATCAACACTGTGTATGAACAGTTTTGAAGTTCTGATGAAGAATTTACCCATATATTTTAAAGTAATTTCTAATGTGTCTAATCTAAACTCTAGTATTAAGTAGCAGTTGAAAATAGGCTTCAAAAATACTGATTTTTGAGAAAAACATATTTAATAAAACATTCAATCAGAAGTATACCAAATAAAGGTATTGTAAAGTGTTCCTAATGATTTAAAGCTAATCCTTTATAAGTAAGAGGTATAAAAACTGATATCAGTTGTGCTTATTGAGCAATACAAAAGTTTACAAAAACGAATTCTATTATTTTTATCTTCATCTTTTATCTATTTACTAGAAGAAAATAAGACATTGCTATAAATGGTTGAAACTAATATGCTACAATAATGTTGAAGTATGCATGGAGGAGAAGCAAAAATAGCAGTGCACACACAAAAAAAGGAAGCTTGATTTGTTCTGTCAGTTATCTCACACGAGGTATAAAATTTAATTTTCACAAAAATAATAAATGCAAAATTAAAAATTCTTTTTGTCATGCAAAAAAATACGTCAGCATTATTGAAATGGTGCAGAGGTCTGAAAGTGACCTTGGAGCAACTGTAAGTCCTTTTTAATGTGTCTAGACAGAGGATGAGGCACTTAGCTGCTTGCTGAGGCAAGGTCACAGTAGAGACAGTGGTGGAATATGAGCTCTAATCACTATTTACCGTCATCATGCCAGTCCCCCCTACCAGAGCCTTACATTTGCAATCCAGTTCTTCATATACCTCAGAATGATTTTTGAGCTAAGTTGTGATTGCTATAATGATACATTCATACTCTCTGTTGAATAAATGTGATAAAGATCCAACCTAATATAGCAGATCCTTTGACATCATTGAAAGTACTAATTTTTAAAATGTGTAGCATACATGATGTTTCTTTCCCGTAAATGTTTTTCAGAACTCACCAGGACACATTAAAGTCACTAAGGGTCCTGTTGTAATATACCCTTAAGAAAATATTGTATTTTAGCCCTAACTTCTTTCAGATATAAAACTTCACCTCTGAAGATGAAACTGGAAGTTGATAGGGGTTGAAAAGTCTTTTCTTTGAAAAGTAAACAAAAAAGGCACATATAAGAGATTATAATACCTGGCTGTTTTTTTTTCTTTTGAACACATTTAAACTTCCTTAAGTTTCAATTTCATGACCTAAGAATGAGAAAGTGGCGAAAGTTGATCTCTTGTGGCCTTCAAAGAAATAAATTCAGTGAAACGCTCAGTCTTTTTGTGTATCTGTATATTTTTTTTACTTACTCCCACACCGCAAGGGGAAAAATCTTTCTGAATTGACATTAACCTAAATCTATGGCCCTGATGATGTGTATTCATATCCATTATCCAAGCTTTAAAATCACATAAATGAAAATTCCAGAGATTCATGTTTTTTAATATGAAAATAATGATTTGGACTTTTCTTGTTTTTTTGGAGTTTGAGGTTGTGCTTTTTGTGTATTTTTGTGGGTCTTATTGGGGTTTCTTTGTCTTTTGCTTGAGAAGAAAACTAAAGTCAGCATTTGATTTAATAAATTTGCTTCTTATTGGTTAATCTTTTTTATTATTATTTTATGGAGGGGTTATTTCTTTAAAATAATTCTAGTTTCTGTTGTTTATTCTAGTGTTTATAGGCAATTCAGAGAACTTTTTTATTGATTAATTCAGTGACAGATTTACTCTGATTTCATAGGTGCTGCCTGACAATAAAGGATATGTTTTTAAAACGATGGGAAGAGTGGCGTGTGATGCCCCTTCCCTTCTATCCTGTCTCTGAGCCAGCCTGTGCTTCTGTACAAATTTCTGCCAGTCTTGTGGCTCCAACAACAAGTGCAATCCAGGAGGGTGAGTTTCACTTCTTCCCATTCCCTGTTTCTCCAAGCAGCAAGGTTGACTATTTAGGAGGGCAAGTACCGCAGTGTGGAGATGTAAAATGTGGCTTTTCAACCATACTGGCTGATGCCACGGGAGAAGATGTATGGATTCCAAATGTCTCAAAAACTTGCTTGAACTTATGAATGTATACAAAACACACCCTCCCTTTTTTGTTTCCTCTTTTACTCTTACCACATATTGACGCCTTGTCATCTGGGATAGTGAAAGTTTATTTTTTTAATAGTTTATTGTCAAATTAGTTTCCATACAACACCCAGTGCTCTTCCCCACAAGTGTCCTCCTCCATCATCTCTTTTCACCCCTCCCCTTTCCCCTTCAACCCTAGGTTCATTTTCAGTATTCAGTAGTCTCTCAAGTTTTGCATCCCTCTCTCTCCCCAACTCTCTTTCCCTCATCCCCTCCACCTGGTCCTCCATTAGGTTTCTCCTGTTCTCCTGTTAGACCTATGAGAGCAAACATATGGTATCTGTCCTTCTCTGCCTGACTTATTTCGCTTAGCATGACATCCTCGAGGTCCATCCACTTTCCTACAAATGGCCATATTTCATTCTTTCTCATTGCCATGTAGTACTCCATTGTATATTTTTACCACATTCCATCACCAGACCCCCACCAGCTACAAAAGTCTGTGCACCTGAACATTCACATTCTCATATTACTAGGGTATTATTTTCTGAAGAGTAGGCATAGCATCTTAACTTATCCTAATACTTTCCTGATTGCTCCTTCTTTAGAGATAACCCTAATGTTTATTGACATTTTTTGCAACTATACACAAAAATTATGCTTCTGTGATTAGTCTTCCATGAAGAACAGGATACTTCCTTTTCATCTAATTGTTCATAATTTAGTAGGAAATTCTTTTACCTTATTCATATAAAGTGTTTTTTCCTACAATTCCACTTATTTAATTATTAGATACTATTTGTTCTTGAGCACACTAATATATTTCTGTCACACTTCCACCTTATAATTGAATTGCAAAAGTATGGGTTGAAGTGAGTCTTAAAGAATAAGTTTTGACTTGTTAAAACCACAGGTAGAACAACCCAGGTATTGCAGGGAGCATGCTCAAAAGCAGAGGCTTGAGGAGGCTTCAAATAATCAGAAACATTGATACATTATTACAGATACTCCCACCCTCCCCAAATGGCTGATTTTATGTGGTGCATGGCCCAGTGTACAAAACATTAATCAAACAATTGTAATGGTTTAAAATGGGTTAAAATGCTGTTACAAAGCATATCATTACCAAGGGATATGGAACCATGTGCTATCCATGTAATAAACATCAATCTCAACTTGCACCAAATTCTTTTTTCTTGCCTAAGATGTTAAAACCATGACCCCATCACTTCAATTCTGAAAAAAAAAATCTCATCCTCATATTTATTAGTCTACAGGAGATTTCCCCGTCTTCAACAATAGAATCATACTGTTTCAGACACAGAAATATATACTCTTCTGCAAGCCACAAGACAATCAATAGAAAACTCCACTGAGTGTTTCACTGGCTGTTTGCCAGCCTCTTAGAGGAAAAAAAATGTTACTGATGTGCAGTATGATATCAGTTTCCTCTCTTAAGGAATATGAGAAGCTCTCCTCCAACCAACATTGACAAAAGACTCAGACATCTCACAGTCTAACTTGATAATATACTCTCTCCAGGGACATGGAGAGACTGTTTCATACAAACATTTGAGAACAGGTAATTAATGATAAATAAAAAATCAAACTAGAGGTATACTGACTGCTGAAAAGAACAATGGAACCTAAAGGTGACAAAACTGAAGAATTTTGTATTACACATAGACAAATGAGGCAAATTAAGCAAGAATATTCTGTGCATTCTGACTGAGAGTTATTTGTCTTCTTTGATCTGGGGAATGAGATGGACAAACACATGCTAGCAGTGAAAAAACTTAATGCTGTCTTGCCGCTTACCCTTGATTATTTTTTAAATCTAAACCTTTAAAGTGAAAATGCATGTCTCATTTTATTTAATAAAGCAAAAAGTAAATCTGTCCCATTTTATGATTCAATGATCATTTCAGAAGTCATGTTCATTTAGTTTGATTTAAAAAACTTAAATATTTTTATTTAAGCTTATTAGAGTATAGGGTCTGATATTTTCTATATTCTGAAATCAAACATAGCTTGTTATTAAAATTTGTCTCCTACAAAGTACTTTATTTTTAAAATATAATGTACTACATAAAATTCTAAGTATTTATGTTAAAAAAAATTAAAAGCAAGAAGAAAGGGAAAAAAAGGAAAGAATTGGAAAGAAGAAGGGAGGAGGGAAAGAAGGAAGGAAGGGAAGTAGGAAAGAAGACAGAAAGGAAAGATGGATGAGATATTTAGGAAGTAGGTTTTAACCACATTTCCCAGACAGCTAAAAACATTCATTTAGTTCATTATTTGCAACTTGATTTGTTTTATGACACCACAGGATGCCAAGATACAGTGCAATCAATATCACCTTGTATAATGTATATGTCACCTGAAGTCTTTCAGAAAAACCTACTCTAGGTAAAATTGGCAAACACTGTGATGGGTCAAGGACACTCCAACATTTTTCACATTTCCTAAGAGACTTGTTTCCTCATAGCCATCTTTTTGACCACAGTCCTTTGGATGACAGATACTTGAAATGATGGTGACAACATGAGAGGAGGTATCATTATAATGACAGAGTTGACATTGATACATGTTCACGGTATGTTTGGTCCTCTAAAGGCATGTCTCTATTAACTTATTTCAGACACCCTATGAGAAAATTACTATTATTATTTTCATTTAATATGTGAGGACATTGAAGTTTTGACAAGTTAGAGGTTTAGCAAAGCTAGAATTTTAAACAATATTTTTTTAGTCTCTATCACAGAATCTAAAATAGTAGGTTGTGGGGCGTCTGGGTGGTTCACTCAGTTAAGCATCCAGCTTTGGCTCAGGTCATGATCTCACAATTCATGAGTTCAAGCCCCTCATCGGACTCTGTGCTTATAGTTTAGAGCCTGGAGCCTGCTTCAGATTTTTTGTCTCCCTCTCTCTCTGTTCTGCCCCCACTCACACTCTTTCTTTCTCAAAAACAAATAAGGACAAATAAATAAATAAATATTAGGTTGTGATACTTATTTCAACAAAGATAAGGCAAAAAACGTGCTATATGGATGTTGGAAGAACAGTGGCAGCTGGCTTTTCTGATATGTTTGCAACAACTTCATATAGAGCAGGATGTACCCATTTACTCTGGATCTTGGAAGGTAATTAATTGGTTATGTGAAGAGTGGACTAGAATTTTATTATTCTCAAAATTCTAACACCTAGTGTAATGCAGCCACATGTTATGGTCTTAAAAATAAGTTGCTAGGGGCGCCTGGGTGGCTCAGTCGGTTAAGCCTCCGACTTCGGCTCAGGTCAGATCTCACGTTCGTGGGTTCGAGCCCCGCGTCAGGCTCTGTGCTAACAGCTAGCTCAGAACCTGGAGCCTGTTTCCGGTTCTGTGTCTCCTTCTCTCTCTGTGCCTCCCCCTCTCATGCTCTGTCTCTCTCTGTATCAAAAATAAATAAAACATTTAAAAAAATAAGTTGCTAGCACTTATTAGTACTTACTGTATACCAGGAAAATTTGTAAAAGTTTTACTTGATTTAATTCCCATAACATCTCTATAAGGTATATATTGTCATTGTTCCTGATATATAGATGAAGAATAATAGAGGTTAAGTGATTTTGAAAAAAGAACATAGCTAATAATTTATAGAGACCATCTACTGCAGATACTCCTGTGTAACTATGGATTTAAGAAGGAAAATATTAACAATATGCAGAGTACCTTGCATCAAGAAGCTGCAGTATTAAGTTTATTGGACATTACAGAGAGTTAAAAAAGTCCAGTGCAACTGAAAAATACAGGGAGAATATGTGAATTACAAAGAAACTTGTTTTTATACAAATATTGTATAAAAAAATCCAGTATGCCTTACTCGATATTAGAATACCATAATGTCTGTATACATACATATAAAAATAAATGTTAAAAATAGTCATCACATAAATAAGAATTGTGGGTGGAAGTAATCATTAGGTCTCTGACAAAGGAAGTTCAAACCTTATTTTGAGGAGCTGTTAAGTTACTTGTAATATGGAATAGAGTGAATTGTGTGTGTGTGTGTGTGTGTGTGTGTGTGTGTGTGTGTGTGTGCGTGCGCACATGTGCTCGTGCTCATGTATTACTACATTCTGCAGAATATGAAAGGAAGAGAAAGCAGATGTTGATGAAAATGAAAAAAGAGATGAGATAATTTATCTTCCTTTTTCTCTATGGTGGTTAATTGGACATCTCTTCCAAGGGACCAAGCATAGTACTCAATTATGTCAGAGGCCATGGAACAAAGCCTGACTTCGCAGCAAATGAAATGGAATGTAAAACTCTATGTGAGGCAACCTGAAAGGAAGGCGCACATCATTTGTTCAGTGATATGTCCCTAAAACTTAACACAGTGCTCAGCACTCAAAATGTATAAACCCAAAAATCAATGCCATCCCAAGAACTAAGTTTGAAATGCAGAAATATGTTTTCAGTTGCTATGCTCTAGATTAATTAGGTTGGAAAACAGGTGAATCTGTGTCATTCTCTAGTTAGTATGACCGAACAGAACAACCACAAAATTCAATTCTGTTAATATAGTCCTCTTCTTTTTGAGCTTTCTTCTGACATATTATACACTGACATATACAAGTGTAACTTTTGTATGTAATTAATTTGTTTTAGGGGTGCCGGGGTGGCTCAGTTGGTTAAGTATCCAAATTCAGCTCTCAGGTCATGGTTTCATGGTCCGGGGGTTCAAGCCCCGCATTGGGCTCTGTGCTGACATCTCAGAGTCTGAAGTCTGTTTCAGATTCTGTGTCTCGCCTTCTTCTCAAAAAAAAAAAAAAAAGACTTCGAAAAAAATTTTAAGTGTTAATTTTTTAATGTGGATGCTTAAAATACATGTATTTTTAATAGAAACATTTTATATAGAATAAAACAAAATTTTTAAAAGGATAATTATAATAAAACAATTCAGAGAATGATGTGTACATTAGCTTGGTTATATTGCTGTCTGAAAACATATACCAAAAATTAAATTTCAAAAAGGAAAGAAGTAGTCATTGGTAGAGAAACATAAAAGTTAATGGGTTGATGTTCAATTTTTCTAGTTTCGGATGTGTTATTCAGTGTGACTATTTTCCATCTCTGTTTCCTTCCTAGTCATTACACATTTAAGAATAAAATAACTATTTTTATTCCTTTCTCACCCCTAATAATTGGCAAATTTTTTGGAAAAAAAAGCACTATCTAATTCCCACAGTTGATAATCCTTACAGATTTCTTTTGCTTCTGATTATGTCATGCTTCTTCCTGAGGCTGAATTGTGTATAGAGGGATCAATTACAGAGAAAAGCTGGAATGACAGTCTAAGTCTTCTGTGGCTTGATTATATCTAAAGTTTCTTAGTTAAGTCAGTGAGACACTCCCTCCAGGCATGGATCATTGTATCATGAGCATCATTGGAAGAGAAAGACAGACAGGAGGGAGAGAGAGGAGAAGAAGCAATGATACTTAAACTTACTGTATAATTTGTTATCTCTACAATGGACACCCGATAATTTTAAAATAGATCACAGATGTTTGTTTCTGCTTAACAGCATTACTTAGAAAGAAAACATATTAAGACATATTCAATATGTAAACAGTGTTGAAACCATTCTCCTTTTTTGAGGATACTGAAAGATAAAGAACAATTATGTGTATGGTGATGTAACCCAATACATATATTAATTTTCTAGAGGTTTTAAAAAATTTTCTATATCTTAAAATAAGAGATAAGTTAATGGACAATTTGCATGTTAGATTTTTCAGTTGTATCTATCATTCAAATATTGTTTAATTCACCTTTATTCAAGTAATTATGTGTTTCATGAGTTTTTAAAAACATTTTATGTGGTGTCCTATGAAGTGAAGTCATTTAAAGTTATATAAAGTCATTTTCAGTACTAAGCCATTTTATTATTAACACTTTCTAAAAGTAAAATAAGTGAACCATAAGCAAAAGTGCAGAAATATCATACAGAGACATTAAAATAAATGAATTATCATGGACAAAAAAAGAAAACTACTGAAATCAGAGGAACCTATTGGTTTCCATTTCTTTGCATCATAAAAAGCTCTTAAGAAAGTACATGACTTTCTGAACCTACCAAGAACCTTATTCAGGAAGTAGGAAACTACAGCTAGCAGCTTATGCCAGTCAGAATGAGAATAAGTGACAGGAAAACTCCAGCTGTTGTGTCTATTATATATGTAATGAGATGATTTGTTATGGCTTATTCTTTACCACCGCAGTCACCTAATTCAGACAATGGCTAATGGATGTCAGAATTCTGGTAAGAGATTCAAAGACTCAAGTAACATGAAAATTGAATTCTATTAGTTTATTAGACTCTGAAATGATAAAAAATATTTTAAAAGGCTTATGAATGATTGAGGTTATCCAAACAGTGTCAGCCTATTAATGCTGCAAGTCTTCTATAACAAAAAGCTTTGGATCTATAATACTGTATTTGATACCACCTGGGATCTAAAATTTGCAGAAAGAATTACATCTAAAAATTCAAAATGCAATTGACTTCAAAGATTGAACCTAAAATGAACTTGAAATCTTAGGTAACTGGATAATTTGTTCCACTTCCTTTACTCTGATGCTCTAAAAAATGAAATATTTTAAAAATATGCTAGACAGTCTTTAGAGCTCAATTTAAAAACCATTTTCCATAACTAAGATAATAGTCTAAAGGATTCAAATATTCAGTTCAGGCATTTGAGTATAACAAATACAAACAGTCATTTTGTGTGTGTGTGTGTGTGTGTAATGAAGTAAAAGTAAGTGCCAGTGAAGACCAATTCAAACCAATAAGATAGAAATAACTATATAGGTTTATTCATAAAATTCATTGCATTAATTATGAAAAAATTAATATTAACAGGTTAATCTGCTTAATCTGCCAACAGATATATAAGACATGCTTCTTTATGCTCTTAGAAGAATTTTATTTGTTTAAAAATAGCAAATTTACAGAACAATTTGTTGAAGGCAACTATTATATTAAAATACTATTCTTTTTTTTATCTGATTAATCATGCTATGTGAAGGACTTATGAATATTCTCTTCCAGTCATGGATCACTTACCAGAGGCTTACAAAGTATTAACAAGTCTGATCTTTTGTAGGATCTTTTTTAAGTTGCATATTCTTAGACATGCAGGAATACCCTGAAGATAAGACAAAATTAGAATTGTTCATACAGGTTCTGGCTTTGTCAGAATATTGTATGAGAACTAATTAGCCAAATTATTTGTTTGTCTTAAATATTAATAGAACTTGGATATTAAGTACTATGATTGGAATTAGATCCTAAGATTATGTGTTTATATGTAGAGAGAGAGAAGGTCTTCTGATGGCCACAGAACAGGAAACAGACTCCATATCCACAAACATGAGCTGAGTGTGCCCCTTTGGAAGGGGTTAGTAATTTGAGGTAATATATAGAAATGAGACTCAATAAATATTTGCTGGGTGAATGAATAAATAAAACTTCTATGTTAACATTTTATGCACAAACATATAAATCAATTACTCCATAAAACCTATGTGATAAGTTTTATGAAAAGCATGCTATAGGATTATTTATATGACATATATAGTGGTTTAATTTTTTAAAAAGTTACAAAGTCCTATAAATGTTGAATGTGGAGTCACAATTACTCCTCATGTATCCTATAATGTCTGATACATGCATTTATGCTACAGCTCAATGTACAATAAAATTACTGAAAATTTTTGTGTTCTGCAAATTTACAGTCTAAAAATATCAGGGCTAATGCCTAAAATGTGTTTGGAACAGGGGCGCCTGGGTGGCTCAGTCGGTTAAGCCTCCGACTTCAGCTCAGGTCAGATCTCACGTTCGTGGGTTCGAGCCCTGCGTCGGGCTCTGTGCTGACAGCTAGCTCCGAGCCTGGAGCCTGCTTCTGGTTCTGTGTCTCCTTCTCTCTCTGCCCCTCCCCCTCTCATGCTCTGTCTGTCTGTATCAAAAATAAATAAAACATTTAAAAAAATTAAAAAAAATAAAATGTGTTTGGAACAGTTCACTCAAAAAATATGTGATTATATAACCATAACACTAAGAAAAACAATAATTATCCTAAAAGAAATACTAGCATAGTTAAAACATGTTAACTTTCTAGTGGATGCAAAAATATTAACTAAACATAAGACTAACCCGTTTAAAAAGGTAAATGGCTATCATGAAGAACGTAGGCTGTTGAGTTGTGGAAACCAAGGCAAAATACACAAAGAAGAGGGAGATCTTCAGAATAAATGTTCTAAACTCCAAGGAGGCCAAAAAGAGCTTCCGGGAAAAACAAGGCATGAATGTCATTTGTCTATGTGGTACAGCATTCTATTTCTTCATTGTTACTTGGTGGTGCCAAGTATTAATGTATGGGAACAAACAGTATGTGAACCAAAATGACATTTTAATTCTTTAAACTTTGTTTCTTGTTTACCATTTACATAAAAGCTAATCAGCATCACGGAAACAATCATTGAAGCAGTACATAATTTACTTTGTCCTTAAAATATGTTAATCTTTTTGCTGATTTTCTCTCTGATAGATATTAGCACATTTTAGACATTAAATGGAGGCAATTTTGTTTTACCAAGGAAGACACATGAATTTTATTTTGTTGGTACTACATCAATTTTAAGATCAATAAAACCACACATTTCTTATATGCCCAGCCTTAGAAAAGATTCCCAGAAACCTGCACCGAATAGAGTAAAATTATAACTTCTAATGTTATGCTTAGACTATAATATTATTTTTCCATTAAAAATCATTAGCAAATAAAAGTAATAATACTTTCCGGACAGTGACTTGTTTTTTAAAGACATGCCATATTCATTTCACAAGATACTACAATAAAGACTGATATAAACATAGGCTTCAATGACAGATACATATTTAATTCTGAAAAATTCTTAAAAATTGTTTTTTTAATTTTATAATTAATCAGCTTTTTACAAATTTCTTTATTGTAGGAAAGAAACACTTCTGATTCCATTACATATTCATTTTTCTAGTTATTATATTTGCCAGTTTCCCCAATTTCTCCTCACTATCTTTCACTCTCAATTTATAAATTCATTGCTATAACCAATGAATGTATATTTGATGAGTAGGTCTAGGAACATGTTTTCAGTTTGTCTGAATGGTAAAACATAGACAGAAAGTAAAAACTTTTCTATAGCCAAAAAAATAACCTTTCAATATTAAAATAATAATGGGCATAAGTTTTTAATTGGCCAAAATTATTAAAAGTTCATTCTCATTTTAAACAAATTTCTGAACATATTTATTTTATATAAAATATTTTCATTAATTATGAGAAATCTATTATATAATTTTTAAATTATTATTCATAATCTCAGGAGTATTTTCATTCATACATACATGATTTAACAAATATATGGGAGGGAAGATTAGATTCACCAGATAGCTATACAGTAAAATTTTTCATATACTTATTTCATGCTACAACAATGCTTTAGTCCTTTTCTTCCATTATTATCCCAACCCCAGCTCTACCAGGCTTTCAGTTCAAAGACATATGAGTATTTTCATATATATCCTATTTAATATGTTTAGAATCCTTTTTACATGTCTACTGACATACCAGTAAGTAGCACCCATAGCTGTATTTTTTGTCTATATTTAGAATTTGTCCTAAAAATGTAAATAATCATCATGGTTCAATTTGTAATCCTCTTCATCATGAACAATGTATGGGTTAGGGATGGATAAAGACATCTAGAACAATTCAAGCTGTTGAGATCAGAGAAGATATGGAAAACAACCAGTTTTATACATTGTCAAATTAAATAAGTCAATTTCAAGGAATTTTGGTGCAGAAGCCTTAGTTGTTCAATTTCTTTGAAAAAGACAAGTTTTATTGATTAGGCATCATAGTCAGGGGCAAGCCAAAAAAAAGTGCCAATTGATTTTGTAAGAAATACTATGGAGAGTGAGTCACAACTTCAGCTGAAGGTTAGTCAATACAGATGAAGCAAATGTTTGGAGGTACAAAGTCTTTTATGTGAAGATAGAGGAGAAACTAAAACTTTAATCTGTGTTATGAAAGGGCTCTCTGAGATTAGTTTGTTCTATTTATTTCTTAAATATTTAAAAAGTGACAACACATACATTAAATATATTTGCTTTCCTCAAATTTCTTCCTGTTAAATGTGTTAACTACTACACCAAAAGGTAATTTGACCGCATGTTTAAATGAATTCTTTTAGTGAATAGCAAAAAAGCAGAGGAGTATTTTATAGCTTAAATTCATGAACTTAGACTTTAGATTCCAATATTCTGGTTTCAAACATAGCCTGTATGACTATTTAAGTTTGGATCAGATACTTCATCTCCCTGAGTCTCAGCTTTCTTATTGGAACAACAGTAAAAGCAACAATAAAATGGTTCTAATAATAATTACCTTATATGTTTATATTGAGAATAAAATAACTTGCTAATAACAGTAATATTTTCATAATGCTTATTACTGATTTTTGGGTGTTGTATGTATAGGCATGTGTATGTTTGTTTAACTCCATAAGTAGGTACAATTATTTTCTCCAGTGATCAAATATTGAAATTTAAAACAGAACTGCCCCAGTTTAAACAACCAGTATTGGGAGAGGCAGGGAGGAACGCAGAGGCTGGCTCCAGAGTTTGGCAAGCTTCCCACCAGTAAAGTAATTTTATTAAGGACATTGCCTATGCCAGAAAAAAATTTTAAGTGCTTAATAAATGTTGGTTCAGAGATCAGGATAAGACAGAAGAATTCTGGGAAAATGAGAACACGGGAACCTGATCGTGTGTTTCTCTCCCTCCATTTTTACTTTGAATCCATTTTTCTTTCCTGATTCAGAGGACTCCAAGGGTTCTTAGGCCACTGTATGAATGGGAGAACCTGGGTTCTGAGGGACTTTATGCCAGTGTAACCAGTATGCCTGGTCTACTTAATATGCTGATGAAAGATTTAAAGATGGAAGGCAGCAGATCCAGAGAAGGGCTGACCATCTACCTTCCTAAATGAAATCACTGTTGTTGTTATTGTGTTGTTGTTGTTGTTGTTGTTACTCTATTTCAAGGTGTTTTTTTTTTTTTTGGCATGTGTTACTCCCAGTTTTATTTTACTGGGTTTGTATTTATTCTAATTGATAGAGGCTGGAGTTACCCAGATCATTTGTAATTTTCATTGGTTAACTCAAACTCATAGGGGCTCACTCAGGTATGATAGATGGTTTTGGCAAAATAGATGGTCAAACACAAACTGTTTCTATGCCTAAATTATCTCCTACACACACACACACACACACACACACACACACACACACACACACAACCTGAAATAATAGAGTAACTGAATAAATGGAACATAAGTGTCAAATTAGAAATCTTGATATGGAAAACAAATACTATATAGGAAATTCTAATACTGTATATTTTAAATCAAAGCTAACAAGTAGTGTAAGACATTATTAGTTTTGTAATTAATCCTAAAAGAGAATAACTCTTTCCATTTAAACTGTGACATGTCATCAATTGTAAGATTCATTCCAATTTCAAACAGGTTAAAATGCAAAAAAGAAAGTCTAAGAATAAAAAACACATGGTAACTTGTTAGCATTATATTTTTAATTGAACACAGAGTAACAGGTATTTATGGATGGAAGGGAGGACAATTTTTTCAAAAGTTTCAGTTGAGAAGGGCCATATTTAAGAAGGAAAGTAGGAAAGTGATAACATTTTAAAGGTTTCAATTTAAGGTAACTAGAACACATAATGATGAAAACTGTATCTTGACTTCAGAAGGAATTGTAATCTTTTTTGAAGACAATAAACTATTAAAAATAAATAAATAAACTGAATTTCTAAATATGAAATGTACTTTTTTAGTTTAAATGCAAAGCATTAGGTTAAAAGAAATTCTAGAAACTAAAAATTAAAAGTACAATATTGGTAAAACTGCATCCTTGTTGAAACATGCATAAAAAGTTTTATTTCCTAAATGATAAAAATTATTTTTAAAAAGGTAATAAAAATTATATTTTCCAATTATTCTAGCTATAAAATGTGCCAACATTAATTATTCCTGAGAATAATAGTCATCAAATTATGTATGTGAAAGAGTGCAAAGTTATCTATCAACAGTCATTATTTCATTTAGAGTTAGTGATTTTGAAAGAACACTATTCTTTCTAAAACTATTTCTTCAACTAGTCCATCAAAGCAATTAATTTTGGTTGTAATTACTTTTGGTTACACTGATCAGTCATGATTTATTTTTATTTTAATGGTTCACTTTTTAAATATAATTTTCTTTATAGTTTATGTAATACTTACCTATCATTTCATTACTATCATCACTGGAAACAGGTTATTGCAATGCTGGACTATTTAACCAAGTTTTATTTTGTCTTGTATGCTCCCAGGTAGTTCTTCACATGGAAATAGAGCAGGTGGATCTGATTATTACCACTTTTAAGAGGCAGATAGTACAACACAAGCATATTACATAATCTTCAGAGAAGCGAAAATTAGCACACACATCTTTGAACTCTTTATGTGTTTCTTTAGCCACCTTAGAGATACTGTCAAGTTATATAACAGCATATTTCAAGTTTGAGTATATATATATATATATATATATATATATGTTGCAAACACTTGAAGTCAAGGATATGTTTTCTATTTTTTATTTAGTTTTCTTTTGACACCTGAATGATGTCATGCAAAGAAAATAGAACTGGCCAGCTCATATTGACATGCCTGCAAGTCACTATTCTATTTATGTCACTGATTTGTTTCAAACATTGATTTGATTGGAACTCAGACACTTTTTAAAAATATAAATAATATTATCACTGACATTTTGGCTTACTTAAGTCATTAAATATCTCAGAGACATAATAGTGAAGTCTGTAATACTTTTGCCACCTTAGGTTTCTCAATGATTTTTGTATCTTTGTACTATTGCAACATAAAAGGCAACTCTATCCCCTATTTTCTTCCTTGTTGCCTCAAACTAAAATTCAAGATCAACTGGTCATCATCAGGCATTACAGCCAAATACATTTGAGAACCAGGTCACTTTTTTTTTTCTTTACTTTCTCCTTTGCTCTGGTCCGCCATGGAAATTTGTGATGGAATTTTCTTACAAACGCCAGTGGTATTGAGTATTTAAATGATCCAAGATGCGATTGTAGTATCTTCATTGATATTTAAAACACATGTTTAACCCAGTACACCTGTTGCATAGAGTAGGATATATATTACATATAAAGCTACTCTTGGACTATTTTATCTGTGAGTGTGCTCCCTAATCAGCTACTAGAGAACAAACCTGCTAAGTCTCTAAACAACCTCCTGAATAAGACTTCTAGTGATGCTTGCAGTAGTAGTTGCACTTATCAGGAAGTCAGTGCCTTGATCTGAATACGAATTGACTGCTGAAGGAATATATGTTGCTATTTAGACATAAACCTGTGATGGGAAGGGAAAGACAAGACCTAAGAAACAAGTTTTTACCTCACTCGCCCACAGTACTACACTGTACACTGCCTCAAGCTTTACTCCCCCAGGTTGGATGGTGGTTGCTGTGGGAGCATTTTGGGTCCACACCTATGTTAAGTTGGATTCTCTCCACATCCAGTATATCTAGGCACACCTTTGACTATTCTTGTGTACAAAACTTGACAAAGAGGCAAACTGGCTTTGATAATATCAACAACATTGCTCCAGTATGTATTCTTTCTGGAGCTTTGCTGGAATTCATATATGAATATAGGATTTTAATTTTGTCAGAAAACTCAACCAGTCTGAATCTGAAGGATTCGCTCCATAAATATCTCAATTCAATAGACTAATCATAATAATGTAAATTGCTAGATATGGGGATTTGTATATATCAGGATAGTTTCCTGATATCACAACAGCAGAGTACGCTAGCAGAATTTTTATCTAAGGCTCAAAAGAAACTATTCTTGCCTGACCCCAAATTAATTCACTGGTTCTTTTATAATACAGTGTGTTCTAAGAAGTTTGGGCATTTTTTTCTTAAACAAAAAACAGTATTCTACTTAAGATAATAATAAACATTTAGCTATTACCCTCTGCCTGTGAGATTTCTCACTTTTAACTGTTGGAAACAAAATTGGAGATTCTTTCCTATTTTAGAAGAGGAAAGAGTAGTTTCATCTGCAGTCAAGCTTAGTAGAAATGACAGTTACTGCCATTGTTTTTTTTTTTCCTCTCCCTAAGTGACCTGCCTTTTTTGTACCCTACCCAAATGACTGTGAAGACACTGCATTATACTCCTTTCTCTCTCTTTTGGGATACCAAGGAGATGACTTCCCTGCTAAATACTTTTGTAGTATTTGAATACAAAATATAAAAATTAAAAGTTATCAAGATGTATTATAACATAAAAAGTATGAAGAAGCTCACAGGTTTGTTGTTTCCTTATTATAATTATAAAATTATTGCATGGGAATAAAACAATCTCAGCCTTACTGAGCCATGCTCTCAGAGTAAAGGTCTGTTAATCCCTTATGTTCAAATGAAGGAAAGATTTTTTTAAATTTATATCAAAATTAGTTAGCATATAGTGCAATCATGATTTCAGGAGTAGAATCCAATGAGTCATCCCATCCATATGTACCAAGTGGTCATCCCAACAAGTTATCTTGAAGGAAGGATTTTTCAAATGGCAAATGTCCAAAAAGCCTCCTTGACCACGTATGACAAAGTTATTCAAAGTTCCCTGACACCTAGTTTTATCTCTAATTTGTTTCCCCAACACTTTTAGATCAAGATTCTATTATATAAACACTGAGAATCTTGGAAAATGTCAGAGAAATGCCTTATACATATTCATATATGATATACTTAGTTGTTCATATTTGGCTCTTTCATCATATGCCTCTGTCCCAAGATGGCCTCATTGAAATAACTCAGGGGCCATTGCACATTGCTATCTTTAAGCCCAGTGGCTATCAAGATGCAGCACTTTGTGGTGCAGTAGTTTCCAAACTTGTTCTCTTGAGCCTTGTGTCCCACTGAAATGAGGCAAGATTCCAAAGCATTGCTTATAATATTAATATTTGGTGGTGTGGTAATTTAAAAAAATACTCAAGTGTGCTGTCAGATTTTAACACATCGGAGAACATAACATATAACTTAAATTACAAGGTTATTTTGGTTTTGTGCATTCCCCAGTCCAGTTCTCCCTACTATCTCTGTGAATATTTTTGAAGATATTATAATGTGTACTGATTAGTGAAGTCAAAGCTGTGCCCTAATCTTTTAATGTTTTTAAGACTTCTGTGAGCATTTTAACACCTTCACTGTTAACCATAAAGTCCCTTATTGAAGTATTCACCTAATGCACTCAATTGGATAGTAAATAAAGCTGAGGCATAAGCCTGTTGCTTATTTTTATCAACAATTAATGGTCAGTTTTATATCTACCAAATACAAATAAGGTAGTCTTTACATATAAAAATTATATGAGCAGTTTTAGCTTTTCTCATTCATAGACATTATTAAAAATGATATAAGTTTGAATGTACAAAATAAATTTGGTTTAAATTATTGTTTTCATACTTTTTGTATATTTAGGTCTCCATAAAAGTTTTGCTTGGAAAATTGGGCACCAATCTCTAGATGGGAGGGTGGAGGGAATGGTGGCAAAATGAAAAGAAAACTAGGAGAACTGGAGTGGAGACGCTTCATCTACCTCTGCCTCTAGTGTCACTGCTTTGTGGGCTTGGGAAGTTGCTTTCTTAGAATAGGCACAGTGAAAATAATAAAATAATAATGTGGCCTTGCTACTTAGGCATTAGCAGTCGAAGTTGTAGCTGTTCCAAGATCAGTCTATTCATTCTGAAAGAGGCAATATTATAAATGGTGTCTCTTTTTTTATTAAATTGATTTACTAAGAAATAAGTGTGGGGTGCCTGGATGGCCCATTCAGTTAATCAACAGACTGTTGATTTCAGCTCAGGTCATGATTTCACAGTTTATGAGTTCCAGCCCCTTGCCTGCACTGTCGGTGCAGCACCTGCTTGGGAGTCTCTCTCTCTCTGTCTTCCTCTCTCTCTCTCCCTCAAAATAAACAAACTTCTAAAAAAAAAAGAAATTAGTGCAATTTTTTGTCTTTGAATGATTTTCAAATTTGTTTATGTAGATTTATTAAAATTTAGTATATACTATACTAAATAATATACTATATCTATGGAGGACAAACTTCAAGATTCCAAATAAAATCCAAAGTTTCATAGCTGACAGATAAGGAAGATTGCAGTTTGGACAAGACCTCAGAGTTTAATGTAGGAAGAGACCTACCTGGGAGAGAGAGAAAGGGTGTGATTGCAGCCACAGTTACTGAGGAGATTGGCCTTTTGGGCAATTTTTCCATGCCCCTTTGCCTTATTTTAAGATAAAAGTGATTATTTGATTTAGAAACTAATTTGGGAGAATGTGTAATATTGTGTTAAAGAGCCATGTAATTCTTGATAAAATTATTACACATTTTTGAGGCAGACATTTGAGGCAACCATGTAGGGTCATATTGTATGTCTACTATGCAGCCTACTGACAGCAAAGTGATGACAAAATCATTTGTGTCACCCCCAGTTACCTACTTTGATATAGCCCCAAGATGTAAAGGGCTAAGAAACTCTCACTAAGTGATCCTAGCTCTCATACAAACTGCTCTCTATACAAGTAGTCAGTTGATCTCTAATGCTCTTACTGTTTGTGTTTTCTTTCAGTTATAAAAGAATGAAAGACAAAATAAAAAGAGAGGGGGAAGAACAAAAATCAGAGAGAAAGAGAGAGAGAGAAAGGAAAGGGAATGGGAAAGGGAGAAGAGAAAGGAAAAGAAAAAGAAAGAAAAGTTAAAGCTGTCATCTTAAATAGTAGGATCTATATCAGGAACATTTAAGAACTTGAGCTTTTTACTGTAAGTCAATATTTCAATTAAAAATAAATTAGTTCTGAACAATATACCACTTGAGAAATATAGTTTGTTATGTGCTTTACTTAAAATACTGTATCAACAATTTTAAAAAAGTTGACAGAATAAATCAGCTTTGAAATGTATCTTAATAGGTTATCTTCTGGCTTTTTGAGGCTTTCCTTCTTCCTCAATGCTAAAGTATGAATATTTATTATTCTTTACTAGCAGTACCACTTCCCACTCTCTTCCTCTTGAAAATGACTGCTTTTTGGGGTGCCTGGGTGGCTCATTTGGTTGAGCTTCCGACTTCGGCTTAGGTCTGATGTGGGTTTGAGCCCCGCATCAGACTCTGTGCTGACAGCTCAGAGCCTGGAGTCTGCTTTGGATTCTGTACCTCCCTCTCTCTCTGACCCTCCCCTGCTCATGCTGTCTCTCTCTCTCTGTCTCTTAAAAAAATAAAAAAAAAAACCATAAAAAAAATTTAAATGACTACTTTTAATCTACAGTAGGAAAGAAATCCTTATAGTCAAAGTTGTTGGCATGAGCAAAATACTGAGTGAAAAGTGAATAAATATGTAAGGACTTATTTTATTAGTAAGGTCCACAGAATTAAAAATGTCAATAATGAGTTTTATTTGAAATTTTTATTTTTTATTCAAAAATATTTCCTAAGTAATTGGAACCAATTGTAACTCTAACACAGTTTAATGAAAGTTTGCAAATGCTCCATGTGACCTTTTTCTTGTTCACAGACTAGTATTTTTTCTTCACCTCCATGTTGCCAACCATTATTATGACTGCCAGAGTAGAGGGAGAAGTAAAGAGTGAGAAAAGATTTTACTTCTGAGGCACTGGGTACTATCTCAATGTGACAAGTGTTTAAATAGACTCACCCTCTCATGATACTTTAAGTTTATATTTTCTGTAAATGCTGATGAAGCATTTTCCTCTAGATGACTATGCCCCTCTCAGCTACTGTTTTCCCCGAGATCAGGTCCATACCAATTCTCTGTCTTATGGGCTTCCATAATCATATCTCTTAAGTGATTCCTTTGGCAGGTTGGAAAATGAATGAAGCTGGTTTTTCCTCCATGTGATAACTCTCTATATTTTCCTGGGCTCACCTTCAATCTAATAAACTGTAGGAGAAAAAGCTAATCACCAAACAGTGACACTTTCCGTACCTTCATTTCCAAAGCATCTAGATAGCTCTTTTCTTACCCTTCAGATCAGGAATCAATAAACTAGAGTTCACTGGCCAAATCCAATCTTCTACATATGTGTGTAAGTAAAGTTTTATTGGTATGCATACCATTTCTTTATATATTGTCTGTGGTTACTTTTGCACTATAAAGGCAGAATTGAATAGTTGTGACAGAAATCACATGGCCTGCAAATCTAAAAATTTCTCTATAGTTATTTATGGGAAAAACTTGCTGACCCTGCTTAGACACCTGAGGTTAAAATTACACTTTAATCCAATGTAGTCTGCAAATATCCCAGGGCACATAAATGAGCCTTCTGGGTGAGCCCACTGAAGACTCATTCGGAAGACTATGGACACTAAGTAATCCTTTCTAAGAATCATCTTCTCGTTTTCTCTTTCTCCACTATTTGTGACTTTTGAACAGGGTTTTAGATACTTGCTTTGGCTTATCCAGAGGGTTGTCTATGTTAGAACTTATTTTAACACCTAATATTTAGTAATTTAATACTTGAGTAGAAACCTCCAGATTGACATCTTGCTACCAACAAAAAAAGTATTTAGCAAGATAAACCACCTCTTACCTCTCACTTTGAACCTACTTATCCCTATTAAAATGGAGTATTTAGTGTAAAGAGCCAACTATGCTCTGTTATTTTTTCCCAAAATTTTCTAAATAGAATTCTAAATTTTCCAAATCCTCATTCAGATAGAATGAAGAATGACCTATTTGTAGAATTAGAGAAAATAATAGAGTACAGATGCTTCAACCAATTGCTTTCTCTATATATTTAGAAAAAAAATTTTAATGTATATTTATTTTTGAGAGATATACAGAGCACTAGCAAGAGAGGAGCAGAGAGAGAGGGAGACACAGATTGTGAAGCAGGCTCCAGGCTCTGAGCTGTCAGCACAGAGCCTGATGCAGGGCTCCAGCTCAGGAACCGAACCTAACTGGAAGATCATGACTTGAGCCAAAGTAAGACACTTAACTGACTGAAAAACCCAGGTGCCCCTGCTTTCTTTATATTGTGTCTGCCTATTCAAACAGTGGGATGATATTCTCAGATCTTGTTCCATTTTTAAGGATAAGTGGTCAGACTCTCTACATTCTACAGGAAGATCTAGAGACCAGTTCTCTAATCCTCCCCAGGTGAGAAGTGTGTGTGAAGGACCTTTTCGGGCATATTTCTGTGTTGCAGTCACACGCATTCCATCAGGTGGCCCATCTAAGAATCAAGGTTTGTAAGGAATGTTATGGATCATTGTAGCTAGGCTAGGTTGTCTAGTCTGTTCTTATCAGTAATAAAGCTTATCTTTAAAGCTTTGTTTGCTATTTCCCTTCTTATTTCTTATGTACTCGAAGGGTTGTGAGTTATTTCACAATTTAATATGACCTTATAAGTAGTAAATAGAAGGAACTAAAAGTCAGCTCTTACTTTCATCATTACAAACCATACGCTCTGCGTTTATACCTTAGAATTTGCAATTAGCAAAAGGAAAATATTATTTAAGGTGCACTTAAATCTTTTCTTCCTTTACCTTTTCTCGCCCCTTAATCTCTCTTTGCTTTTAGCTTAATATTTTTAAAGTAATTTCAGAAGATTTTTAAGTCTTATAGACTGACTAGGTCCTGACTGGCTTTCACCTGAAATTTCTAAGATTACCAAAGGCTACAATTTGAGTATTATAAATGAATGTTATACATGAATGTAAATATATGTGTATATATATTTATTATATATAATTGTTATGAGATATATGATACAACATATCTGTATATATAGAGGAAGTGTGGGACCCTGAAACAAAGAAGGTGACATCATGTGATAGTTAGACATGAATTTCATTATTTATTGCTGCATAGAGTGTCTTACACTTTAGGGCATTTTATACAATTTGGCACATTACAAATTATTGTTTCTGAAGAAGTTTTTAAGTAAATTTAAAATTAAATCCAGATAAATGTTAAGGTTTTGGAAAATTGACAGTGCATTCTTATTAATGGCTGCCTTTTTTTGTACTTATTGGAATAAAATGGATCTAATAATCTCTTGATTGCTTGCAAATCTCTAAATCTAGTCGCTGCAGAAAGAAGTGTACACTGGCCCAATCAATATTTTATCCCAATATGACTGACAATGACATTAACTTTAATCAAGTAGAAAAAAAATAGTTAATGTATTTGAATTTTCTGAACTACTTTATTCACAGCTAGCGTCTCTCCTTTGAGATGCTTTATATCTCACCAAATCGCCTTAAATACTTTCTAGAATAAAGTAAGACACACATATGCTCACATACACACCATCACATTTATTTCCACACAAAATGAATAAAATAGGCATTAAAAGAATGCCAGTAACAGCAATTTTAGTTCACACAAGGAAGATCCTTCAAAGAAAAATATAATAAAAAGCATCAGCATTGTATGTTCCAGTTTTAAAATTTCATGTTGCTATCTTAAGGTTCATTTGAAAAAATTCTCTTTTACTATCCCTCAAACTTTTTTTTGAAAGTGAGGCAAGAGTTACATAATGAAATAACAAACAAAAATATGTTGAATCTTTTAATCTCAGAGCCATAGGTGCTCATAAAAGATCTGGTGTTAACAGTTTATTTAACACTAGAAACAAATTCAGTGTTGTGATTTGACCAAAGTTGGAGACCTAGTCTTGCTGACTCTCGAGGCTCTGTTCTCCACTACCTGATTCTCAAAAAAAGTCAGCAAACACAATAGGGAACTGGTGATATTTATGTCAATAATATCATTATTCCCAGATTTTCTTCATTAACATTACCAAGCGTTTCATTCAACTATTTTCCTTCCATCTTTCCCAAAACAACAGTTTCCTTTTCCTTGGCTAATAAGGCATCCATAAGTACACTTGGGTTTATCACTAGAGTTTTCTGGAAACTGGCATTTTAAGATAAGCATACAAATAGAGGGCTGTGGCTTCAGAGCAAGATATCTTGGCAACATTCATTTTTTGTCTCATATAAAGGAACAGGGTTCCTCTCAGGAAGCCGTACTACAATACAGAAATCACAGCAATTACGAAAGTCTTCTTTTTAGTCTTCACAAATGATAACTTTAAGAAAGACTATTGCGAATTTTCTCCTCCTCATAGTGTACAAAACTTTAGCTTGGGACAATTTGTGAAAAATATAGCCACAAAATAGCACTAAATGTGTAGAGAGCATTAACTATTATCCTTTAAAAAAACAATATAGCAACTTTATAAGAATAATTTTTAGGGGCCCCATAGTGCCTCAGTTGGTTGAGCATCTGGCTTCAGTTCAGGTCATGATCTCATGGCTCTTGGGTTCGAGCCCTGCATCAGGCTTTGTACTGACAGCTAGCTCAGAGCCTGGAGCCTGCTTCAGATTCTGTATCTCCCTCCTTTTCTGACCCTCCCCTGCTTACACTGCCTCTCTCTGTCTCTCAAAAATAAATAAAACACATAAAAGAATAATTTTCAAATGCATGCCAATGTATTATCTAGATAAGAGTAAATATTATATGTGTTCTCAGTTTATTACTTTTTTATAATAGATGGACTAAAATATCTAACAAGACCTCTTTCTTTCTTTTGAAAAAAAATAACCATTAGAAGTGGCAAAATGTATTATTATTTTAAAAATTAATATTAATTTTTAGATGGCAATTGTGACTTCCCATCATCTTGTTCCCTCAAATGACAGTGATAAAATAGAATGAATTGGTGATGTTGAAGATTTGCAAAGAAAGCACTTTGACTTCATATCCAAATGTTTCATGACATGTTAAATAAAATATGAACTGTTTCTCCCTTACTAATAATGGAAATTGATTAGAACCTGGCTTAGCTAAAACTTCTCCAGAGAGATTACTCTTTTTGAAGTAGAAAGAAGACATCAATTCAAATTCACATTTTTTTCTATCCCATAACTTTTCCCCTTCATTGCCCCATTCCCAGATTGCTAATGTAAAGCACAGATTCTTGAATAATTTTATGTGCACAGAATCACCATTATATCTACTTTTCATAGAGATATTAATATCCCAAAAATTAGGAATTTAGCCACAGTTACAACATAGAGTCAGTTAAAACTGTGTAAAGGTAATATAAACTTTTGCTCAGTACTTCTCACTTCCTACCTTGATACAGTGATCAATCCTAATAGTAGAAGTACTGACATTTCTACCACCTTCAACCAAGTGCATCGATTATCATGTAAGCAGAAGAAAGATATGTAGGATTTGTAATACAGTCAGATTACAAAGAAACATTTTCTTGGAAAATAATTTCCTTATTTGTTAAAATATGTTCTTCCTTAATGAATTTCACCACATAAGGTAGTAAAAACAAACAAACAAACAAAAAACTAGACAAATAATACTTAGAGCTAACCAGTAATTTCAATTCAGCCTAAAACTTTTTTTTTTTTTTGGCATTTTTTACATCATTTACTCTGATGTTTAAATGAATCATGTAGAATTCTTATATTTTCTGAGTCTGGCCCCACCTGGTGTGCCTCCTAACCAAGACAGTGACTGACTGGCTGTTTAGTGGATGTGTATCTAACATGTCTTGGTGTAGAGCAAAAGAAATGAGATGTACAAATCCATGTCTTCTGGTTTCTCTTTCTGCTTCAAAATGGTATATCTGGCTCTTGGCATGCAAAACATATGCCCACATTCAAAGCTAGTATCTAAGGTTCAGGCCACCTGCCTCTGTTCTTCATGATCCCACATAGAGTGGTCTCTTCACCATGACTACAAACCCTCCTCTACCTCCATGTTCCTTTCGGGCATATTAGGAAATTTAGGATCCCTACACACCACATACTGGCCGTGAAGAACAAAAGTCACCTAAATTGTTTTTCTCCTGACAAAACCACTGAATGATATTCTTGCACACGGTTGAAAATGCCTTTTTTTAAAAAAATTTTTCATAAAGGCTTACAGCCAGTGTTACCATTAGGTCCTGTATCATCAGGCATTTCATGCCTTGTCCTTCCTCCCTTTCTACAAGACACTAAGATAATAAATGAATTTGTCACTTTCATTCCTTTCTCATCATGTCATCTTTATTCCTTTCCTAGACAAATAGTAAAACTAGTATGCCAGCTAGTCAGGACTTGAAAATCTTTATTTCCCAATGAAGTCTGACTTCCAAGTTTCTTGTCTATTATCCAGGAGGTCGGAAACTGAATATTTACCCTTTTTTTCCCCAAGCTCCTCTCCACTCAGAGGCTGACTAGGAGGGCATCAACACCAAAAAGCAGAAAGAAAAATAGATAAATAACATACTTAAATTCATTGTCTTATTCCATACTTTTATATCCTTTTTAAAAAATTTTTAATATTTATTTTTGAGAGAGAGAAAGTAAAAGAGAGACAGAACATGAGCAGAGGAGGAGCAGAGAGAGGGAGAGACAGAGAATCCAAAGCAGGCTCCAGGCTCTGAGCTGTCAGCACAGAGCCCGATGAGGGGCTCGAACCTACAAGCTGTGAAATCATGACCTGAGCCAAAATCAGATGCTTCACTGACTGAGCCACCCAGGTACCCTTATATCCTTTTAAAGTCTATACAAGTATGAGAGTATCAGTCATGATAATGTCTTCCCAACTTTTATATTTACAAAAGTTTGGTTACAAAAACAAACTCCTACAAAAGGTCCTATGTGAGATGTTAGAGGGAGTTTAGTGGGTTTTTTGTGATGCTTGCTTCTAAAATTGCTTTTACTGGTTGAGAATATTACACTTTAAGTTATTTCATTCTTTGCAACAAAGATGGCACCACCCCTCACTACAATATTAGATTAGTTGTCCTTGCCGTGATAGAAAATTCAGTATAAAATTATTTCAAGTTTTTGGGGGACCGCAAGTGGCTGATCTGAAAGGGCACCTGGGTGGCTCAGTCAATTGAGCATCCAACTTAAGCTGAGGTCATGATTTTGGGGTTTGTGAGTTCAAGCCCCCAAAGGGGGCTCTCTGCTCTCAGCCTGTCAGTGCAGAGCCTGCTTCAGATCCTTGGTCCCCTTTCTCTGCTCCTCCCATGCTTACACTCTCCCAAAAATAAATTAAATATTTAACAACAATAAAAAAAAAAACCCTGAAAGTTCCATAGATTATTTTCATGTTACATAAAGCTGGATTTCTCCAACTATTTTTTTAAATTGTGGTACCAGTCACTGACATTCCATAATAGCTTTTTTAAACTTCTTCAAAGAATTGGCTTCTTGTAGTGTTAAGGGTATCAAAATCTTAATTGAAGCTCCCGTCTTTCATAATGATTACCTAAAGCATTTTCCTTTGCCTTCAAGTTATCCCTTTGTGTTCAGACTTCTAATTTATAATGACTGTATACTTCAAAAGTATCAGTGCAGAAATAGTTCTTTAATCTATCAGATATTCTAAATTGGAATTCCTGGTGATATCAAGAATGCTTGCTGTTTCCAAAGCATAACAAAAATCATGTACTATATGCAAGAGATGTCTGCTACTACAATAAATGTTAGCTCTCTTATCTCTACTTATTTGCCAAGATCTAGGGTATGCAATGTGTTCTGCCATCTGGGCTGATTTGATTTCTAGTAAAAAAGGTCATATACCATGGATAAGTTGAATTTTGTTTTGATAAATCCTGAAATTTTTCTGTTCTGATCCTAAGATGAGACTCATTAAAAGACAATAGTATATCTTAGTATACCAAGTATACGGTTTCTATAGAAATTTTAAAAATAAATATGTTTGGAGCATGGACAACAATTCTCGGCAGAATCCAGCACTTATTTGTTTTCCCTTATTCTGATTATAGAAATAAAGTGCTATGATATAAGAATCACATTAATGCTTAGAAATGTGTGAAGGGGGGGGCACCTGGGTGGCTCAGATGGTTAAGCGTCCAGCTTCTGCTCAAGTCATGATCTCACGGTTCGTGGGTTCAAGCCCTGTGTTGGGCTTTGTGCTGACAGCTAGCTCAGAACCTGGAGCCTGCTTCAGATTCTGTGTCTCCCTCTCTCTCTGATGCTCCCCTGCTCACTCTGTCTCTCTCTCTGTCTCTCAAAAATAAATTTAAAAAAACATTAAAAAATTTTTTAATGTGTGAACAAATAACAGAATGTTATAGGAGATTAGCTTATTTATTGATAAATATTGAGTTTTTAAATGAACAACAAAGATTGCTCAGCATGAGAGACCATCAAGTTTAAAGGAAAATCTAAGTCCTGATTCATAGAGGCTTCCATTATTTGAACTGAAGCTGTTATTGATATGAAATAGAGTGGGTAGGCTTTCCCCATGAATAAAAAGAAATGTTATATTAAGCTGTTGGTGTCTGATGATTTCCATGAAGTTGAGTCAGAATACTACAAACATGTTTAGATCACTTATTCATGAATGGATGGGAAGTTACTGAAGACTTCACTTTAAATCAGAAAATGTTTGCTTCTGCTTAGGAGTTCAATCACTGAAAACCTGGTTGAATTATACACGTACATAGTGACTTGAGATAAGTAATGAACCCTTTGCTTTATTGGTAAGTAATCTCATTATCTCTTGACCAGAATGAAAAAAAATTTTAATGGTTTGATGTCTATCATAATTGAAAGATTTGCATTCTTTGAATATGTCCTGGGATAAGCCATGCCCTTACTTTTGACAAAGCGTAACTTTTCCTAAAGTGTCATGTTCTTTTTGAGCTGATTAAAGATATGGAATAAAGTTTTGACATCACATTATCAATCAAACATAAGAGGTGATCCATATGTAGGATAAAATAATCATAAAAATATTTAAGATGATTAAGGTTTTGGTTAGAGACTTGTGAAAAATGGTGAATGTCTTAGTAAACCTCTAAGTCATGATACTGCAAGTATATTTTTAGACGTTCTCAGGAAAAAGCCAACTAGTACTTAATTAATATAATAGGGAGGGCATTAAAAAAAATAAAAGCTAAGTGCAAATATACAGTTGTAAAATATGTAGACTTGAAGATGAAATATTACTTGGTTCAATATCATTAAAAACAAGAAATTACAATTTCTGAACAAATCAATAGTATTCTATGAGTTTTGTGACTTAAAGAAAAAGAGTATGACAATGATTGGTACAAATCTGTCTTTTTTCCCACTAGGCTTTTTTTTTTTCCTTTTATAGTTTATTGTCAAGTTGGTTTCCATAGAACACCCAGTGCTCATCCCAACAAATGCCCTCCTCCATGCCCATCAACCCCCGCCCCCTCTCCTCCACCCCCATGAGCCCTCAGTTCGTTCTCAGTATTCAAGGTTCTCTTATGGTTTGCCCCCACTACTCTCCCCAACTATTTCTATTAGGCTTTGAATGATTGGTTTGTTCCTTCTTTGCTTCCCATTTTAGGAGAAAATGTGTGAGTTGGGTAAGAATATGTATGAGACAATCTAAACTTTAATATATTTACACAAATAAATCTGTAATATCAGCAGAATATTTGCACCATAAAAAGTCCATGAACTGGAGAACTTTGATTGTTCATGTAGAACAAGCAAACTTGTAGGTCATTATTTGAGTTACCTATGACATGATAATAAATAACAGAGTCCTTGATTTATCTAAAGCAAGAGGTCTCCATTTGAACAGATAATTCCATTTACAAAATAAATTTATGCCTATTAAGTTATCCGTGTGATTTCACAAGAGAAAAAAATATTCCTTGGCTGGAATATTTCACTGGTAAGATTTGTTGGCTGATGAATGGGTAACAACTGGAGTTTGTTATAAAAACTTCTACTTTCTGAGTAGTCATTCTTTCCTAGAGTGAGATTGTATGATAGCGGCAGAATTTAAGGTTAATGTATCATACCACATGGTATTAATAAGAACTTTTCTATGATTGTCCCTTAATATTTAGAGAAAGTTGCTCTTGAGAGTTTAAGAAAGAAAATGAATTAAGTTTTTGGTTCCTTTTCAAAGTTACTGCATCACTTAACCTACATTATTAATAAATTTCATACTCAAAAAAATTCCTTTGTTAAAATACCCTCTAAAAAGTGTCGTTATAGTTTCAATTTCCTTTGGAAGTTTTCTCAAAAAAATTTTTAAAAGGCAAACCTTTTGATATTTTAGATTGTGTCCATTTTTTTTGTTCTAAGACATTTCTCAAATGAATAATTGTGCTCACATAAAAAAATCTCCCCAAGTGGCTACTGTAATTTTGAAATTTTGAAATTTATAAAGATAGTTGGCCAAAGGCAAAGCTTATCCTATAAAGATGCCAGTCTGACAAGGCTTTTGAGACTTGTTGGCCCTTGGTACTGAGTCAAGAGACAGATTTATTGTGTCTATTTTTATCTTCTTGTCTATGAACTTTCTCTTATAAACTTACAACAGAAAATGAAAAGGACAGTCCAAGAGATAAATGATGATGCTGTAGTAAAAAGACAGATTTTTACTGACCTAAGTCCAAGGAAAGGGTTGTAAAATTGATGAGATAAGCAGAAGATTACTTTTAAAATGTTTCTTATATTTCTAGGAGACAAAATTATCTCAGAATTTGGGATCTTGATGAAAAACATAGGTCTTCAGACTCAAAATGGGACTCTACTTCACCCTCCCAGTCAGAAAGACACTCCAAGTAAAAGAATCATGGGACCTTTTCACAAAAGAGGTAAGTTCTAGTAACCATTTTAGTAAGACCTCCAGGTTGTCTATGTTTGACACCTCAATAGTAGTTAAATTAGCTAAATAAATAAATAAATAAATAAATAAATAAATAAATACCTACTGATCAGGTGATGCTGAATGTATTAACTTACAGCATCAAGGGAGAACTATGCCTTAGTACTCTTAATAATGATTCAAAATAGGGAGATTAGGATATTAATGAGGTTTTGGGGTATGAGTTCAATGGATTTAACATAGATCATCCAAAGCAGGTAGCTTGTTGGTGAAGTTTGTAACACAGTAGGTTAGAATTGGTTGATATGTAAAGATGCGGGTCTTAAGCCTAAGTTTGATAAGGAAACTATGTTCTGAACATTGAGCTTCTCGTAGAGGCAAAAAAAATCCCTACTTTTTTGATGAGACAGTTTGTCATAATAAGCAAATTTTTTCCAAGATAAATTATTTGTAAACATTTCCTAAAACAAAGGGCAAAATTAGTGTGACTACTTTGGCAGTCAGTTGTCCTGGGCAGGAATACCTGAAACAAATAGTTATGATGACAATGTTGATCTCAGTTCTCAATCAAAATAGTTAGGTTTATCACTGGAAGTGGTCTCAGCTACCACTATTAATTTCTTCTACATTATCAACTTATTATGCACTTATCTTTAGCCTCTTGATGATATATTATTGTGCTTAATAGATATTTCATCTTATGTACCTTTGTATTCTGCATAGAGTAAAGAATAGTTTTGTTTTTATATAAATATTTGATGTGTATTCTTATTTTTGGTTCAAATTTACCAATTAACCAAAAATAGGCTAGTTCAGTTAAATTTCATATTTCTGAAAAAATATGTTCGGGAACAATTAATGCAATAAATTGATAAGCTTAATTTTATTAAAATCATAGGAATCATTTATTAGGACATTGACTTTTTCTTCAGTCAAGATCTAGTAAAATTATTAAAGAATATGATAAATGTTCATATTCATATTGAATATATGCATATAAGCATACTCATATTGCTTATTGAATCTGAAGAGTAAAGTCATCCTACCTGAAAGTATTTTATGGCTTCTTATTTCCTACCAAAAAAAACCAAACAAACAAAAATAAAACAAAACAAAAAATCGGGGTTGCAAGCAATATCTAAATGTTTAAGCTGGTCTGACTAAGCCTATGTGAATCATGTTACCTCCAAATCTCAATAATGAAATAATGTAGATTTGAGGTAAATGCTCTTTGTTATCTTTTGTATTAAAGTTATTCTCACAAATAAATATTTCTTGAGTTTAATTGAAGGTAAAAGGAAAAATGAACTTGAGATTAATACTAACACTAAAAGAATGGGAATAAACATGGTAAAATAAGATGTTTAGGTATGAAAGCAATCATAGGATGTTTGAGTCATGATGAGATTAATTATATCTGAAGTCAGATGCAGAAACATCTTAGAGTTTTTGAGAAAGAATTTAAATAAAATTTTAAAATTTATGGTATGTTTGTATTTTTGGTGTTAGTCAAAATATCTTAAAAAATGAAAAGGACTCTACTGAATTTTGAAAGTTAGCTTTTCCAGTGAACAATAATAATGTGTAGTTCTCTGGGACTCATGACGAAATTATTTTCACAATTACTGATTTGTTATCTTAGTTCTATACCATCATGTTGAAAAAGGGGTTCATTTACCTCATTTGGAAAATAAAATAATTTTAAAAATTACTTTATTGTCTTTTTTTTTTCCTTTGGTTTTATGGTACTTATTGAAGTGAAAAGGTATTTTTTTAAGATAGTCTTTTTAAGTTTATTTTTGAGAGAGAGAGAGAAGGAGGGAGAGAGAGCGACAGAGAGAAAGAGAAAGAATGTGAGTGGTGGAGTGGCAGAAGGAGAGGGAGACACAGAATCTGCATCACCCTTCAGGCTCTGAGCCATCTGCATAGAGCCTGATATGAAACTGGAACCCACAAACCACAAGATTATGACCTGAGTGAAGTCAGATGCTTAACTGACTGAGCCACTCAGGACCCACAAAAATAAATTTTAAATAAAACATTATATCTGTTTATCACTTATTCTTTTTCTTTATAAGATCCTTTTCTTTCCCATTCTTTTAAGATAATAATAATGTTCATTTCTCAATTAGAAAGTGTGAAAGCTACTTATTTTGTAGAGAACAACAATAAGAACGACAAAACTGCTTAGCAACATGTGATAAAATTTAATTAAAGATTTTTAAAAGTTCCATAATGGATAAAGCACTATTACATTCTTTCTAAGGCACGTTTATTAAGTGATGTGTTAATGCTACATTGTATTTTACATGAGTTCAGCCATTCAACCTAATGATTCTTTGAAACTTTGTCAAAGTAAAATATGATAAAAACAGTTTCTACAGCTTGACTCTAATATATATTTCATGAGAGATGTAAAGAAAACATCTGTTGTGTGATCCAAAAAATTTACTCTTGTCAGCTTGACAGTCATAAGAAAATTTTACTGAAATTTTCTTGCTATTTCAATATCAGCTAAAAAGAGTTAATTTTTGTATTTTTTATGACATTTTCAATGGAATAGAATAGTTGTTGCTTCTTAATAAGCTCTGACATTCTCCATCTTTCTTCTAATTTGTTTTAAAGGCCATCCAAATAATAGTTCTCTGTTTCTTGTATTCAAAATGGAAATGTACTATAATATATACTACCCTTTAGATTTTATATTATCAAAAATATGTCTGACTTCTTGCCTGATTTAATAATTCTTGGTTAGTCAATATCTGAGAAACGACCAAATAATATTTGAATAAATTACACTGTGTCCTATCCTTGTGACCCACATCTCTGTAATGATTCAAATACTTATATGCTTCTCTTGACTGTCAGACTGTTGACATTTCAGATTTCTCAGAGATCAATATGTCAAAAGATATTTAGGGTGAATGAAAAGTTGGATATCCATAGCAAATATCTAAAATAATTTGCCTACATTTTAATGTCACACTGTTATATTTCTGAAGGCATCAGACTCTATAGGATTTTACTCAATTTTTATTTAATTATAATTATTTTCATCTGTTTGGTTTCCTTGAAACATAATTAAAATTTTTTTTTAAATTCCTAAGAACATAAAATATGTAAATTTTGTATATTTAAGGGGCCTACAATTTTTCTCCAAATGATAAAAATGCATAAGAAAATGTAGATTTAAATTTTTTTGTTGTCTGATTTATGATGGTTTTAAATATTCATAATTGGATTATTTAGCTGCTCTATTTATAATAAACTGGTTACAAGCAACATATTTTCATATTTTAAATGTTAATAATTGATTATTGACAGAAAATTTTAATTAATACATCCTTACAAAGTAATTTGTATTTGTTTTGTATGACTATACTTCCAACAAAATAGAAACTCCCAGCTGAGGCAAAAAGGAAAAAAAAGTGCTGCTAGAAATACTTCTTTTGCTGTTATTTGCTTCATGCTTGTAACCTCATAGCTTCTTAAAAGTGAAAGTGATAAATTACTATCAGTCTATGTCAGCTTTTTGATGTGTCCCTTTGTACATGAGAAACTAAGTTGATACCACCTGAACTCATTTCTCTTGGGATTTTGAGCAACCATAAAAAATGGTTTTGTTTTGGACTTGGTAGGGCTCAGAAATGAAAATGCCATTATGCTGAAGACAGCACATCAATCTAATTTGCTAGCTGGATCCCCAATCTCATCCTTTTCAGTTGAAACTATGTCACAATATACAAGATAATATCAGTGTAACCCTCATACTTGAGTAACATTTTCTAAATGACTTTTGTATTTTATTAACAGAATTGGGACATTAAAAGTGGATTTACTAATTCATATGGCTACAATGAATTTATCTAAAGGTGCAGAAACAAGAGGATTGTAGTATATGATGCTGTGTTTTTTTGCAAGTACAGTTCATATGCCGGCCAATATTTCACCAAGGACATCCCCCAAAAGGTAAGGAATAGGTAGGAACAAAAGGTATGATTATGTTTTGTTTTAAAACATGAAAAAGAAAGTCTTTCATTGTATAGTGATCTTATGTAAGGTGGGAAAAATATTGTTCTCTTGGTTTCTGTTATGTCATTATCATAAAATATAGATTTGCTAGTTTATAGAAAAGGGAAAAATATCTATTTCCTGCATTGAGAAAAAGAAACCCTTGTGCACTGTTGGTGGGAATACAAACTGGTGCAACCACTGTGGGAGACAATATGAAGGTCTTTCAAAAAACTAAAATTAGAACTACCATATGATTCAGTAATCGTACTGCTGGGTATTTCCCCAAAGAAGACAAAAACTTTAATTCTAAGGGATACATGCATCCTTTATGGAAGCAACCTAAGTGTCCTTTGATAGATGCATTCATCATAAAGAGGCAGTGTGTGTATATGTATATGTATGTACACAGAAAATGGAATATTATGCAGCCATAAAAAAGGATGAAATCTTTGCTATGTGCAACAATATTGCTGGATCTAGAAAGTACCATATGATTTTACTCCTATGTGGAATTTAAGGAAAAAAAATAGAGACAAACTGAAAAACGGACTCTTAACTGTAAAGAACAAATGGTTACCAAAGGAGAGGTAGGTGGGAGGATGGGTTAAGTAGTTAAATAATACAAAATGATTATCATCTATATAAGATAATAAACCAAAAATAGTCTTAGAATCAGTAATCTCTGAAGTAATTTTATTATTTTGGAGCTTCCATTATTAAGATTGTCTATCCATTCTGAATATGGATATGACAGGAAAGAACTTCTTAAATTGGCTGAAATGGGGCACCTGGGTGGCTCAGTCGGTTGAGCATCCGGCTTCGGCTCAGGTCATGATCTCACAGTTCATGGGTTCGAGCCCCACGTCGGGCTCTGTGCTGACAGCTAGCTCAGAGCCTGGAGCCTGCTTCAGATTCTGTATCTCCCTCTCTTTCTGCCCCTCCCCTGCTTGCGCTATCTCTCTCTTTCTGTCAAAAATAAATTTAAAAAAAACATTAAAATTTTTTTAATTGGCTGAAGTGTGCAAAAGTTTCTTAGAGAGCATTATTCCTAGGAAATGCTTTGGTCGCCTGAATCTCAGTTCTTTATGTTACTCATGGTTCCCCCAAAAGAGAGCATACTCAACCTGTATTTTTAAAAGCCTTAATTGAAGTAACTATTTATAGTGTTGTGGATGGAATTAAGTGATTTCATAAGAGGTTTCAAGTGACTCAGGGATTAGTAACAGCCAGAAACTATTTCTGACACTGAGTCCTACTGTGAATTTAGTCACCTATCAGAAGCTATAGTTCTAGAGGACGCAACTACTTTTAGAGCTACATGATATGATATATCATGTGGCTGTAAATATGTGTGCATATATATATATATTTGCAACCACATGATATGCTAAGTGAAACAAGTCAGACATAGAAAGACAAATAGACAAATAGCAGATAATTTTATTGACATGTGAAACCTAAAGAATAAAATAAACAACAAAAACAGAAACAGAAACAGAACGAACTGATGAATGCCAGAGAGGAGGGATGTGTGGAGATGAGTGAAAGGGGTGAGGAGGATTAAGAGGTACAAACTCCTTCTTATAAAATAAGTCATTGGGATGCCTGGGTGGCTTAGTCAGTTGAGCTTCCAACTTCAACTCAGGTAATGACCTCATGGTTCGTGGGTTTGAGCTCTATGTTGAGCCCCACATTGAGCCCCAGATCAAGCCTCACATCAGACTTTACCCTTCCAACATAGTTCCTGCTTCAGATTCTGTCTCCCTCTCTCCCACTGCCCCTGTCTGGGTCCCTCTCTCAAAAATTTAAAAAAATTTAAATTAAGTCATCAAGATGAAAAGTACAATAGAGGGAATATACTCAATAATATTGTAATAATGATTATGATAATAAATGGTGACTACACTTACCATGGTGAGCCTTGAGTAATGCATAGAATTACCAAGTCATTATGCTGCACACTTGAAACTAATTTACTATCATATGTCATCTGTGCTTAAATTAAAAAAAAAAAGAAAATATATGTTCATTTGATTACTGCCAGAAAAAAATGATCATGCCTACATGAGGAGACCATCATAAAATTCTAATAGTTGGGGTTCACCTGAGAGAGTGATACACCTCAACTCTGTATGGAGACAGAAGCTCTTGTGCTGGGGACTCTTTCAGACCCATGGATTTCTTCATCTGGCTGTTCATTAGTATCCTTTATCATATCCTTTAATAAACCTGTAAACATAAGTAAGTGTTTACTTGAATTCTGTGAGCCACTCTAACAAATAGTCAAATTCAAAGAGGAGGAAGTCATGAGAACCTTCAATTTGTAGCAAAGTCAGACAGAAGTTGTAGGTAACCTTAAGACATTACTTATGATCAACATCTGTAGTAGGGAGCAGTTTTGTGGAACTGAGTCCTCATCTCCAGGTAGATAGTGTCAGAATTGAGTTAAATCATAAGGCACCCAGGTGTGTTGCAGAGAATTGCCTGTGGAATTTCTTGTGGAAGGGGAAAAACAAAAAAAAAACCAGAAGTGACTGAAGTGAAATGTTCTATGAAAGTAAAGGAGGAACACAGGAGGAGAGCAGTAGGTTTTTACAGTAAATAATCCAGGAATCTGCATTTTACAAAAATACCAAGCTGAATTTCTGCATTTAAAGGTTTGGAAAATTAAAGAGACACCCCTGAACCACTTCTAGTAAGAGAACTACACTTTGTCTATCTTTGTTTAATCAAAAGATTTTAACAAAGCTTTCCCAAACAATGAGCTCTTTACTCCCTAAGATGAATTGCACACTCTTCTTAGAACCTGTCTCATACTGCTGGAGCTTTTCAAATAGCAGGATTTTCTTTTCTTATTCTTACAACTTGCATGAGGAAAATATCTTTAACACCATTGTTAAATTATGTTTCCGCTCAGTCTGTATTTTATTTTATAAAATGATTATAAACTTTGATAATACACTAGTATCAACCATGATTCCATTAAAAGTGGAATCCATTATATTTCATAATATAATTTTCAAAAAGTAATACTGTGACTTTCATTTAAATGCATGAAATAAAGATATGTTAGTGATTTTATTTAACTTATTAATTAATGAAGGAACCAATAAGCTGTGAAAACTAGTCCAAAGAACATTTGACAACTTAGTCAATTGAACAAAGAAATATTAGGAAAAGATTTTGGATTATATACAAAACTGGTTAATGTCCAACACGGCCATAAATTAGAATCCTTATTATTATTGGTCCCAATGGATTAAAAACACTTCCATCTCTACTGGCCAGTAATCTACAAGTTAACTTCTTTCCCTATAGAGTTGTGTAATAGACAATTAACACTTCAATATCAACACTCGGCTGACAAGACACCTAGCATTCTGTTTTCCTGTTTATGAACTATGAATGATTTTCCTGACACTAATAACCATCTCTTGTAAAAATGTCAAATCAAGAGCACCTATAATAATATTTGTGAGCATAGGCACTTTATAATTATTTGGATACTGTAACTAAGTTAAAATGCCACTAGACTAAATTTATTTAGAGATATATTTAATTAAGATACATATATTCATCTGTTCTTATATTAGAAGTTATAATGGAGAAAATCACAAGCAGGAAATGAAGATGAAATATCAGTAATTAAATTTTAAAAATAATATTTAGATCCCTGTGATTGTAAAAGATCTTGAAGCACTAAGTGGAGGTGGAAGCTTCACTGTGACTATAAAGGTAAAGAACTGTAAAAGACAACATTGGTCTCAACAATCTCCTTATACTGATTGATAATTGTTTAAATACTTGCGCTGCACCCAAACATAGTAACACAACAAAGAAATAAAAATACCATGTGGTAAATTAATGCCACAGTGTGTAGCAGAACAATAAAGAAAATTCTAAATGTAGAAGCCAGAAAAAATTTTCTTAATCAAGTAGAATTTGAAATGAGACTTGTACAATAAAATTTAGATTGTAAGAGAAGATCTGGAAGGCAGTACAATGAAAGAAAGAAATAATTCACGTCTGCATTCACTCCCAAATATTATTCAAGTGTCAATTCTATAGTAGGTAGGTGTCTATATGTCTATCAGGGGGTGCTGTGTCATACTGATATTAAGGGTTTCTGTATGTGTATATATACACACAGTATACACACACATACTTACACATTCATGTTTTTTATATACACCGAATATCCTTATCAGAATTACAATCTACCATTTTTATTAAATAGTATCTTTAAAACACTCCAGAGGAACCCACAACAGTAGCTATACTTATTTCTGATCAACACAAAGTATCTTATTGATAGATATAATCAATGCTAGAAATTAATTATTGTTAATGAAGTGGGTGGAGTTAAAATTAAACCTTTCAGTAAGAAGTGTTGTGTAGATACATCGGTCCTTACCCAACGACTATATTGGGATTTGATGAGCCTATTCATATTCTTTAAGGTAATGCTTAACATTTAAACCTGAAATAGCACTGCATTTACCACTGACTGGAGGATTATTGATAATCACCTTTGAATGTATGGTAATTGACCATTGTTTAATTTGATTCTATTTCACCTTCTATGCAATGAGCTGATGGAAGTAACTAAAATGACCCAGAGTCTTCCAAGTGAATGCTAAATTATGTTGGATTTTATTTGTTTAGCTTTTGCTAATTGATGATAGGTATATAACAAAACTTGATTTGAGGCTGATTTTCATTGTATAATATTTTCCCTCTTAGTATTAAAGGATATAGTTATTTATGAAAAATAGTAATATAGTTCCTCTGTCTTATAACAGTTTACATCAAAATAAAACAATAAATTAACAAGATGTTATAAAAACACTGAGGGACTTGTTAGGGTGATGAGTTAAGTTATTTCTAAGAGTTCATATTTAAGTTAAAGGATGAGAAGGATAACTATTTTGCTATCAGTATATTGGGACAATTGGAGAACTATATTCTGTATTTCAGAGAGAGAGAATATGAGAGAGAGAAAAATTACTGTTAAGACCTTTAAGCAGGAAGAAAACATGACATGATCCAGAGAATGTCAGAGAACTTTAAGACAAGAAAAAAGTCAAGAAAATGAAAGAACACTAAAAGTCAGCAGGTCAGTTTAAGAGTTTGGAATTGCTGGGTCTTAAAAGGCTGGGTTAAAATAAGGCATAAAGTTAAATATTGTTATAAGTAATATTAAGCATAATCCTGTAAAATTTCAAGAGAGGCATTCATATGTTCTGTTTGGGATATGAAAGGAATACTCAAGATGATCTGTAAAGAATAGAAGGACTAACAAAGAGAAAATAAGACAGTAGAGAAACCAATTTAATGGATAATAGTAATAGTCACTTAGACATTTCTAAGGTTGAAGAGGATGATGGATGCAAATATTTTGAGAAAATCATTAACCTAGAAGTTGAGTTCACCAAGAATGATGATAGAAGTATGTAGGAAAACTATGAACCATAAATATGCCTAAAAAGGAGGCCTCTTTTCCTAAAGTATATGGAAATAAATGTCTCCTTCTTTTGTGTGTCACTAGGGAAAAAGCATCATCTAAGAGTAGCCAAGTATCAGTAAAACAAAGGTTAGGAGAAATGTGAGAATTATGTGAGGATATCTTGAAGTTTTAATCACTGAGGAGGAATTCAGAGGATACAACTGGCAGTTTGTATAGAGCTAAATATTGGCAAGCGATCTCAGGTTAATGACAATACTGACTTGTATGTGGATAACAATCGATTATCAGGGAGACTTATACTTCAATCCCTAAAGGAAACAGTAATACAAGATCTAATGGATTTGGTCTTGGTGGACATGTAGAGTACAGGTTTCCTTCAAGGTACTCTGAGTAACCCATTAAAAATTTCATGGAAGGCTCACACAGGAATGATTTGTGAAATACCTTAAATGCTGGGGGTAAACTACTTGCTTGAATAAAAGTATGGAACTTTCTGTAAGGGCTTTTTTAAATCTTCCTCATTTTCAGGAATTGCTGGATGTGCAACACAGTAGTACTTCTTTTTACAAATTTTAGAAACAATAGAGAAAGAGATAGAGAGACAAAAAGGCAGGAAGTAAAGGAAAATCCAGTATTATAACTATGGCATTGTGAACTTTGGATGGCCATCTTCCACAAAGAGCAAAAATCAAAGTGTTCCAAAGAAAGAATGATGAAGCAGAGACATTGAAAGAAGCAAAATGGAGAGAGAAGACATCATCTCTTGTAGTAGATTTCCAATCTCTGATCCTCTTCCTGAAACCCTGCTCCATTGCTAGCCTTGCGTATTCTTTCATTCCATTTCCTGTGTTTTTTTTCTCCAGAAAAGTTTAAATTGCACTTTACTTCCAATCAGAATAATCATTTTTTTTAAATTTTTTAATGTTTATTTTGAGAGACAGACAGACAGACAGACAGAGTGTGAGCAGGGGAGAGGCAGAGAGAGAGGGACACACAGATTTGGAAGCAGACTCCAGGCTCTGAGCTGTCAGCACAGAGCCTGATGCGGGGTTGAACCCACGAACCGTGAGATCATGACCTGAGCCAAAGTCGGATGCTTAACTGACTGAGCCACACAGGTGCCCCTCCAATCAGAAATATCTTAATTCCAAAAGTACATGAAATGAAACACAAAGCCTTTTTCATGGCCTCCTGACACCATCTGGTCCTGCCTTCCCTTCCCAACTCATCTTTTACCAGCATCCTCCTCACTTTGTGGCAGAACATATCATCTCCGCTTTCCAGAGCCTCAAATATTGCTTTTGCTCTGGAGTCTTCATGCTGCTTTCTGCACTTTCTCTAGAATACTTTGCTTCCAGTCATTTTCTTAGCTGATTCTTTTAGGTAAACTAACTAGAATGTTAGGAGTTTAGAAGGCCTTCCCCTGGCCACCATTGCAGAAGAGCTTTTACACTATCACTATTCATCACCTTACTCTCTACATTCGAAAATTAAAATTTAAAGTTTATTGTATTAAGGAGATTTTATGCTTGTATATTATTGTTTCCATGTGATCAAGAGTAGGAAATAGACTATAATAGGCATCAAATGTTTGTTGAATGCGTAAATGATATAAAAATAAGATGTTATGACTTTTTAAAGATATTTTAGCAAGAAAATTACCTGATTGTAGTTATTTTAAGAAGTCAAAGAAGTTTTAGTGCTCAACATATATTAGAAAATAGAAGAATTTAAGTCAGACTCATTAAAAATCATTTCAATAATTGAAGCCTCAAATGATGATGGTCATACATAGAGAAAATCACTAAGACAGGAAATAAGATAAATGATACATTCCCAAGAAAGAGAAGACTAACTATGCAAAAGCACCTATTTTCTATGTGTAGTTTTTTACAATAATTTTAACTTGTTATTAATAGATAAGAATTTTTTGCTTTAAACAGATTCATTATATACTCCTTTTAAATAAGAACTTATATGTTCTTAGAAGAGAGAAAAGAAGGAAAAAATTTTATATGTGCATTAATGATGTAAAACAAAGGCATGCTGTGTGTTCTCATAGAAAACCTATAGGGTTACAACAAAATTTCAAGTCTGCATGCTTTTGCTTTGAACTCTGCAGACATCAGATGTGCACTGCATTTTAGAAGAGCCATATTTTTATTGAAGAAGTAAACTAGACAGTCCTTGTGTAGGCATGTAAGTAAAATGTGAAGTATGTAAAAGTTATTTAAATTAAGGAATTCAAGGAACTATAAAGCCATTTTGAGTACAGGTAAATAGTGAGAAAACTGAAGTCTATGAACAAGCTCAGAAAAGAAAACAATAACAAAAAGTTTTCATGCAAGGTCTTGCATTATCATGGTAGCTGATACCAAGAGATCAATTAAGAGGGAATAGAATAAATGAATACTTTTGAAAGTATAAGATTAGAAGCCACTGATGATAATTATTAATATCCAAGCATCTATAGCAGCCAACCACCCCCCCCCTTTTTTTTTAATTAGAGAAGTGTTGTATTCTATGAAGGGTGACATGGAATCCTTGGAGAAATTTGAGTACTTGTTTGGTCAAAGAAATGGATGGAGATGTCCAGAGAAAGTGGAGGATTAAGGAGATTAATATATCAGAAGTCCCAAAGAACATACTATCAGGATGCTGGGGTTCAACATTTGGGAAAAGTTTTACACTTGAGTTCAGATCCCTGCTGAGGTCCAATCTGATTCCTTGCTTTCTGTTTTTTTTTTTTTTTTTCAGTAGATCCCTGGACTCATTTTGTTTCTCTTTCGGTAATGTTTGATACAACATCTCATGCTCTCACTCTCTTTCTTACTGCTTCTGAAAAAAATGCATAGATAATTTTGCTTAAAATTTAACCATTTACTATTGCCTGAGTTCTTATTTCTGGTTTTAGTTTTGAGTCAGTTGATCATCAATTTTTGTCCTGCTCTCAAAAGTTTCAGTTAATTCTCCACCAACATAGATACATACATACATATATTTTTTATTTTTTTAATGTTTGCTTATTTTTGAGAAAGATACAGACAGAGCACAACTAGGGAGGGGCAGAGAAAGAGGGAGACACAGAATCTGAAGCAGGCTCCGAGCTGTCAGCACAGAGCCCCACGTAGAGCTTGAACACATGAACTGTGAAATCATGACCTGAGCCAAAGTTGAACACTTAAACTGACTGAGTCACCCCGGCACCCCATACATCTACATTTAAATCCTTTCTTCTGACATCCTCTTAACTAATCTTGTGAAAATATTTTTTTCAGTAATTTGCCTTTTTGAAAACTGAGGGTGTAATACAGAAAGAACAAGATAAAACTTTTCTCAGATGGTTATTTTTCATGTTTAGGATATCTCAATTTTATGCAGACTTTAAGATGTAAGATTAATAATAGCTACCCATCAAGTTCTTCCTAAATATGAGACCCTGTAAAACATACATTCTATGTATTTATTTAATTAATTTATTTATTTTTATTTTTGAGACAGAGACAGAGAATGAGTGGGGGAAAGGCAGAGAGAGATGGAGACCCAGAATCTGAACAGGCTCCACGCTCTGAGCTGTCAGCACAGAACTTAATGCAGAGCTCGAACCCACGAACCATGAGATCATGACCTGAGCCGAAGTCAGACACCTAACTGACTGAGCCACCTAGGAGCCCCATATATTATTTATTCATTTTGATGGCATCCTGGCCAGATAGATTGAATTATTGTGCCCTTTTTATTCATGAGGAGACTGATAAGGAGAAATTTAAATCACAAGGTAAAGACAAGATTCAAATTCACACACATGGTTTTGAGTCCATTTTTTTTTCCAATATGCTATGTCAACAAATAAGAGACTTAAAAAATAAACACTGGGATTAATGTAGATAGAAGTTACCTAAATCAAAAACAAAACTGAGAGAGGATCAAGTTTGATAAGAGAGCTAACATGATTGTATCAAAAACACAAAGAGCACATAGGGACAGTCAATTTACCAAGGTGTTAACCTTAAGTAACTTATCTAAGTAATAAGTTTTTTTTGAATTATCATTAAGAAGTTGATTTGGACTACAGTATAGAACAAATACCAATAACAACCATGATCTCAACAAAATACATATGTGAAATATGCTGTTGCATAATACATTCCTGGGGGTTATCTACATACAGCAGAAAAAAGGGTATCTCAGGGTGCCTGGGTGGCTCAGTCAGTTGAGAGTCCGGCTTCGGCTCAGGTCATGATCTCGTGGTTTGTGAGTTTGAGCCCTGTGTTCTGGCTCTGTGCTGACAGCTCAGAGACTGAGGCTTATCTTCGGATTCTGTGTCTTCCTCTCTCTCTCTGACCCTCCCCTGCTCACGTACTCTTTCTCTCTGTCTCTCAAAAATAAATAAAAAACATTTATAAAAAAATAAAAATAAAAATGGATGTTTGAGTTTGAGATCAAATTTGATTAAAAATTTAGCTAATGTATGTTAAGAGTGCACTAGAAGGAAATGGCAGAAAAGTACATTTTTTTCTCTAACCCTAATCCTAACCCTAACCAGAAAAGTTCAACTTTTTATGAATACAATAGAATGAGTTTTGATTATCAGTTAAAAAATGAGCCTAGCTTTGTCCTAAAATAAAGTGTCTGGTTGTTTTAGAATATAAAAGAGAACACAGACGATATTTAAATACAGAAAATTATAGTTTTCAGAAAGTAAATTATTCGCCTCACTTTATAGTAACTGAAAGTAAGTATAAAAGCAGCATAAATGTGTGTGTGTGTGTATGTGTTTTGACAAAGTTTCATGTTCTTATTCATAAGATAACTTAAAAAGCAAGAGGGAGCTTGCAAATTTTTTACTAAATCTAGTTCATGCAAAACTAGAATTTGGTTTTCTCTCTGAGAAAAAGTGATCTTAGTCATTAGTTCTATCTAAACAAGTGGTAGTAACAATACATTTGCTTTTTTGTGCACAATCTTTTCAGAGATTTCATGACTCACAAGAATAATTTCTTACCTTCTGCTGACTTTGCCATGTACTTGATTGTGAAAGAACTAGGACCTCTTAAATTGCATTACTTTTTGTGTTTATTTAAAATATATTGCCACTTTGATTAAAAATAATTAAACTATTTTTACTCAGTGATTACAATCATGCTTAATCAAGTGAACAAGTCTCAATAAGTAACTCTCTTGACTTAAAATTTAGAAAGAAAAAAAATAATGAGTGTACCTTTCATTATTAAATAATTTCTGTCCCAGCAAAAAGATAATCCTGCAGTCTCAGTTTTATTGCTTTGTAGATTACCAACCATTTTATGTATAACCTAGTAATTGGATTCTAATATGTGTTTCTAAAAGTATATTATTCACTCCATTCAAATGCTTTCAAATTTTTAATGAATTGAAAAAAATTAGTTGGCATATGTTTAGTATATATGCTTAAAGGAGTCATGCTTTTAAATTTTGGAAACCATACTTTGACAGGTTCGAAACTTTAGGACTTATTATACGATGACAAATCTTTCATTGAATATAATTATTTTTTCTTTAGAATGTATAACCATCTTTGGGTCTGCTAGACTCCCTAGAAGAGTCAGAACTCTATCTGTTTTTAGGTTTTATAATCACCCACTTAGGATATATGCCAACTTCTCCTAAAACAATAAGCAAAACAAAAAAAGAGAATATGTTTTTACTTATTTTAGAAATAATCATATATTTTATCAAAGCAAAACGACTCATATCTACAAAGTTTAACTGTTTTAATCTTCTGTTACTGCTGTAACAAATTATTTAATGGTTTAAAACAAACAAATTTCATTTTCTTAATAGGTCAGAAGTCCAATGTGGGTCTCATTGAGTTAAAATCTAGGCATCAACGGGGCTATGTTCCTACTGGAGGTTGTAGGGTAGAATCCATTTCTTGATCTCTTCCAGCTTGTAGGGGTCACACACATATCTTGATTCTTGATGCCTTTCCTTCTTCTTCAAAGCCAGCAACAGTGGTCATTTCTTATCACATTTCATTACTTCTCACATTCTATCTGGCTTTTCCACTTTTAAGGAAATTTGTGGTCACATTAGTCTTATTTGGATAATCCAAGATAATCTCCCTATTTTAAATGCAGATGATTAATAATCTTACCTCCATCTGCAATAATTATCCTTTCAATGTAACATATCATATTCACAGACTCTAAGAATTAAGACAAAGACATCTGTATAGAGGAGGGACATTATTCTATGTACCATACTAAAATAGGAGGTTGAGTAATTAACTCATACAAAATATAAATGTTCTAGAAGTGTATTCCTTGGTAAAGTCAAGAATGTTGGGGTGCC